>NC_040886.2:3931875-4258862 GCF_900634795.4 Betta splendens
CATCTCTCCTTCACTGAAGATCACTTCAATACACTTGAAATATGGTGGATAAAAATGTACGTCAACGGACTTAAGCTACATTAATTTGACATTAAAAATTAAAATAGTGGCATTAATTTATTTTTATTTAACTATAACAGATATCTAGCATACAAGTAATAACATAGAACAAAATACAATTGGTTGAAAATAGCTACTAATGAAAAGACATCTGCTGTTGTTTGAGTAGCAGTGACAGCAGCTCTTATCTGGCGTCCAGGACCGGGCTGGGCGCTGCTCGCAGGCTGACGCAGCCTCTGGCAGTGCAGATAGCGAGGAGGCTTCAGGGCGGGTTCCAGACCTCGAGCCAGCGGCAGGTGACGGTCCTAGATGTGCTCAACTGGCTTCTCTCCAGTTACACACTCGCAGCAGCATCGCCAGAAGGGTTTCATAAGTGAGCTGAGTGTTGGAAGCCGTTTTATTGTTACTGTGTGTTTAAGCCATGGCTCAACAGAAGGAACTGATGAAAATAGCCTTAATATAGCTTTATATATAATGAATATATCAACACCATAGCACCAGCTGGATTACAGGTGACATTTAGTTTCAAATATAATTATAACCTTTCATAACCTTTCATTCAGTAGTGTTTATTGAAGCATCATCAGTATGTGGTACATGACATACACATGCCTTTAAAAACATTACTCTTCAGAAGATTTCCAGTGGGATTAACTAGTTCAGCAATAAATAGTCCTTTCATTTCATGTGACTCCTGTCACAGATAGATTCATGCTTCATCCACGTCTTATACTTTTTACAGCGAGGTGCTGTCCAGTAGGAGCGCTGAGGTCTCCAGTCTGTCTGTCCACATTCATACAATCAGGGGAAGCCCAGCAGAGAACGGGCAGTTGTGCCCCCTCCTCCGCAGCCAAACACAACAAACATCCCAGGAGATGAGCTTCAATTGACGATTCTTTGAATCAGGTGGAGACCCAAATCACATCCAGCCCTGGCAGCAGTGTATAAAAGAGTGTAAACACCCCACCCTCAGGCCCACAGGCGCCTAGGTGGGGGCCACCAAACATCCTCTCTGTGTCAACGGCTTCAAAGCTATCAGCTGGGCTAGGGTGGGGGACCAGGACGGACTGAGGTGCTTAGACAGGGTTTATATTTTGAAAATATAAAACTGGTTAGGCCCTGGATCAGGTTTCTAAAAAAACACCCTGGATTCGTTATTTACCCCTGATCTAGTGTGTAAGAAAACGTGATTCAGTGAAGTAATAAGAAATATCTCAAGCTCTGCTGACACCTCTGGGGTCTGAGCACTCACTTCCCGCGTGCCTTCTGGCAAACTGGGGACTGTGTGTCGAAAAAGAGCAGCTTGTCTTTACATGCTGCTGAAACTCCAACTGATGAACGGCCCAGACACCTTGATGGGTTGAAGGTGTCCCTCCCTCAGCAGAGTAAAAGTCAGGGCTGAGACACACTGCACTGTCACTTTGAGCTGACTGCAAGGCATGTTCACCTGCTTCAAGATGCATCCAAGTCAGGAAACGAAGAAGTAAATATTTTTTATAGACACTGTGAACAAACTCTATTGGCTTCACATATTTCTTAATGACATTTTACTTTATTATTGTGAATATGTGAAACACCTTCTTTGCACTGACCTAAATATTTAGGCTCTAATACCCACAGATCATACCTACACTTGCAAGAATGTGTTGTAATGAAGGGCAATGATTTACAAAGGTTTGATCAGCATGTACTTGTGAGTAATATTACAACCATTAAGGTTAACATTTTCTTTTGTAGTAGATGATCATGTCGATATTTTAAATAATGTAAATCACTGACAGCTAGACAGAAACATCATTATTATAAGCAATAAGTCGGTTAGAAGTTTATTGTTTTTACAAAACTATTACAAAACAATTTCATTAAATCTCAAAGTGTAAAGCAAACAATTATGTATGCCACAAAGTTTTATCAGAGATGACCAAAATGTGTTCAATCAGTAGTTTTTCACTGCAGTGAAGAACCCACCTCTTACACGATCTCTACTTGTGTCATGGACCCCACAAAAAGCACTGATACATCTGTTCTGCCTTCTAACATTACATTTTATTTCATTGACACATATATCACTGCAGCTTTCTTTGATTTAATCTTTACTTCTGCATCATGTGACACTGCTGGGTGGTTTTCAGCACTTCCCCCTGGGATCAAAATGCTTCCTCGTTCCACGGCTGGATAGGGTAAGAAGCCCGCAAAGGGGAGCAAGGCATGCTGGGAGAAGGGAAAGGCTGTGTCGACCCCTGCAAGGCAGGAATGTTGGCTGCCCACTGGACAAATAAACATCTAGTATAAGTACAAGAGACAGAGTAAAGAATACATAACATACACCTGCTAAAACATCACACCGAGCCAGGGAAAGAGGGAAAAACACCAGTAAGCTAGCAAATATCACATCATCTCAATATCTGACATATAAACATCTAGTGATATCCACTGCATTTAAATTTTAGCATAGAGGCATAAAAAACATTAAAAGTCTTTATACATGAAGGCACATCATGATTCAGATTTTATAGATAAAATACTACTGTAAAAAACAAAGGCAGCAATGGGTCCCCTGCCTTTATGTTAGAATAATACATAAGTGTTGATTTTGTATTGCTTTAAAAATCCTGTCAGACCTGCCTAATTTGGCCCCTTTAGTGTTTATGTAAAGGGCCTGCACCTGTCATTATGAATTAACAACTCTCTATGCACAATGCATAGTTCCAATACATATAATACCCTTAGTCTATTCAATGCTAGGCCCCAATGGGGGTGATAGAGCAGGGCATCCATGCCTGAGAGGAGTGGTTATTTTAAAAGGCGGTAAGAGGCCCGTTTGAGTAGTTCTATTGTCCCTGGGAGGATTAGAGAGACAACCCATGACCTCTCAACTCTACATCAGCAAGGGAAATCTTCACACATGGACAGATCTGCTGCTGCCTACAGTGCCGTGTTTCCTTCCCCGAAGTTAAAGATGTGACAGCCCTCTCTGCACCTAGCTTCACACAGAAAAAATGGCTTTTAGAGGGTCTAGGAGTCCAGAACAGTTTAGTTTTTAATGAGAAACGTTCAGTACACCTAATGCACCAGGTGAGTCATACAAAACTGTTGTGGTGAGTTGGTCTCAGAAACTCTCTTCACTATAGTATCCTTTGTGCGTTTAGACATATTCTAAAAAGTGATTCCACTATATTTGTAAGCTCATCCAACCCCAGACCATAACAGTAACATTTCATTTGTCATAAGTGAAACATAAACAAATTAAAACAAAACAGAGACTTAAGAAAACAGCAGTTCCCTCGAAAAAACAGCCTTGATCAGTCAGCTGACCTGGGTTTACTAAATTCCTTCCATGTATTCATGACCGCAAGAGGTAAAGCAAAGTGATACAAGGTAGAAACTCTGAGTGCAGCTGAGACTCTGCTGACCCCACTAGTTTTTTGAGCATGATACTTGTAAATCGAGTGCTCTAAGGCACTGCGGTAGCACTGGAGACAGGCTGAGTGAGAGACAACCATGGCTCATGTCAATCAAGAAAAGAAATGCATGTGCTATAATAACCTTGAAAGATGTGCATATCAGTAACATATATATTTATATATATGTGAAAGAAAGTTCTGGGCAGAACAACTGAGGCTCAGCTTTAAAAAACGTCTATCAAAGTGGTGGATGCATAAAAACAAAGGCTACTGAATGCCAGCTGTATGCATACAGTGTAATCTCTTTGTAACAGATGAATAAGCATTATTTGCATGTTAATGTACAGATTATACAAAAAATGAAATCTGTTTTGAAAAGTGGCTTTGTGATATAAAATGCTAGATTTAAAACTTTCGCCCTCCCCATGATGAACAAGCTCCAGCTGATATGAATCAAACATCATTACTTCATTCAACTGGCGGCACAAACTTGTGTACAGTAACTGAATATAATGTAATATATAATAATCTTATTGATATAATTTATCAATAAGATTTAATGTATTAAAATCTAGTAAAACTACATGTTCCCAACATCAACGATCCCTTATTGGTTATAGATTTACATCAAACCTGAAGAGACGATTAACATTTCCTCTACAGACAAATAGGAAATGGACCTACTGCTCCTTAGTTAAATGAAGTGGAAATAATGAAATAATGAGCAGAGTAAAAATTGATCTGGACAGTAATACACTTTTGTGCAGTGTGTGCAATGTGTGTGTGTGTGTGTGTGTGTGTGTGTGTGTGTGTGTGTGTGTGTGTGTGTGTGTGTGTGTGTGTGTGTGTGCGTAGGGTCCAGCAGCATTAGTGGTTGTGCTTGTCGCCTTCGGCCGACTGCGCCTCCTGCAGGAAGGGGCTGAACGATGAGCGCACAGCACGACCGCACAGTGGCTGCTGCACACGGAAGTTGTTCACCATGCTCTTCTGTACGTCCTCCTCAGCTGAGGTGAACAGGAGGCTCCGGAAGACGGCCAGCTGAAGAGTCGTAAAGAAAAAGGCTCATGCACAGTTTTCAGTAGCGTGCTTACTTCCTCTGCCAAGCACCGGCCAGTTAAAAATCCTGCTGTGCTAGTTTTCCCGTAACCCAAAAGGGTTGTTGCAAAACACAGCAGGACTGTGTACTTATGGAGCGAGTTTGTAAAACCGGAACTGCTACTTTGACTTTTACTCTAAAAAGACAACAGGAACCTCTAGTGGAGGATTTAGAGTACAGTTCAACTACAGTCAATTATAATGGAACTCAGGGCAGAAGCAGAACAGCTGATTGACTTCCTAATGAAACTATTCATGGTTTAATACTAGAAACTTAAACAATACAGTGAAACTAAAGTAAAAACATGACTGACATGACAGAGCCTGGCCCCTAACACATACCTGGTCATGGCTAACTTCGATGTGATGCTTCATGATGATCCAGGTAACAGACTCTGTCAGAGGAGGTGTCGTCAGAGATCCGTGGTATGTCCAGTAGTCATTAATGTTGCTAGGCAACAGACAGGCAGGGTCAAACCTGGTGAACTCCACCACGCTGCCCTGTGAAGAATCAAGAGACAGAGACATCAGATCGTTAAGCCATTTGTTGCTGCTTTAAATCAGTGAAAAATTAATGGATTCACTATTTATCCTCCATGTAATTATCAGGGAAGTATTCTGTAATGACCAGTATTCAACTGCAATCCTATAAAAAGGCAAGCACATAACTTAAAAAAAGAGGTGGTTGGTGATGAGCACGGAGATTAAAAACGAGGATAAACAATTCGGTCATCTTCAGTGCTGCAATTTGCAAAAGGTGAGAGGGTGCCGAAATCTACCTTCTGGTGGAGTTCACATTCACTAGCACATTTTAAACTGACCTTAGAAGGTTGACAGCGTTTGGTCACTGAATATATGACTATTTAAAGTAAAACTAAATGTGCTGACTGACCTTGTGTCTGATCGCAGGCAGCGCATCCACCAGTTTCTGCAGCCCCTCGTGTCGCTTTCCCACCTACCCAAAGATTAGACGAGCCATCAACCACTGCACAATGTGCATGTTCATATTGTCGACACATCATCGTAGTCAAACTGTGTGTGTACCTTAAGGAAGACTCCGATAACAGCAAGTCCATTGTCCTCCATCACTGCCTCTTCAAACAAGCTGTACTTGTCAGAGTTCCAGTGGACCAGGTGGAGCTGGGAACACAGCAGGCAGGAAACATCATGAACTCAAAAATGTGTAAATTATATTATTTTAACCTTGTCCCACTCGCTAACGTGATTATTCTCTTAAAAATAACAGTGATTCTGCGAACTGACTGTTGTTGACTATTTCATTGCAGGCAGCAGAGCCTTGAATTCCTGAAACCTGACACACAAAGATGAGGCAGAGTTGTCAGGACGGTAGCCAGACCCTTTGCACACGTGCACTCTGCTGAGTGATGAAAATCATGACATGGACCCCTTCCAAACCCCACCAACTGCCGCTTGGCAAAGAGAACCCACACGCAGAGTCAGTGAAACCTTACATAAGTCAATGGAACAAAATATAAATATGTGTTCTGTGAGACCGCACCGGCCTCTGATCCCACGAGCTGAAAGACAACCCAGCCAGAGAAGCACAGCTGGAGAAGAGACTTTGGCACAACGCCTGATGCAAGCTCCACAAGAACCTTTAATAGAGACTGTGAGAAGCCCTGCTCTGCCCCAAAACCAATGTTATGGATACAAAGCCCTTAGTAGTAGTTTTCCACCTTTTCAAGAGTAACACAAAAGCACCAAGAGGAGACAGTCAACACACTATGTAAACACTCAGTCCTTGACAGAACGATTCCTCACATGGTCATGTCTTCCACATGACCTTCCGTACCTACAGAGGAATAAATGAGTTTCTGTCCTTACAACCTTACAACCATAACCCCATCTACAAAGGCTTCACATTTAGCATTCCGTTAATACTGACTTATTTAGAAAAGTTAGTAAATATAAAAAAATAAAATATTCTGTTTAACTTTCCAAGATCAACAACACTGAGTTCAGTGTATGTAGACCAACTGTAGCTGAAATAAAGCAAAGCAACCAATTATCTATCACTTATCTATTTTTTTCTGCTGCGTTTCTTAGTAGGTGAAAGTTGAACCTTTAGGTGTAATGTAACAGTGTATCACTGCATTCTTATTTAACAGATTTAAATAAGCACCTCTGTGTGGCAGCATATGGATCTTACGGTCATAGCACAGTACCTCTGCAGGGAACAGCCTCCTGTCCAGTGTATGCTCTGACCCCCAGGCGTTGCTCTCACCCCAATGGAAATGGAACTGGCAAAGCCGGAAATTGTCTTGCAGGGGACCTCCCTTCAGGGCTGCACCAAAATGTGAAAAATGAGAATAAGGCCACAATACTTTTTTTTGTGGAATGAAATATTATAAAATAAGGAGAAAATGTCACAAGGACGAAATTATCCTGCAAGACATCTGTAAAGAAGCATATTGTACAGACAGTATCTCTGCCCTAGAAACATCAAGTCTCATCCTGCAATCACCAACAAAACCTGATGTCTTAGTATAATCAGAAACATTTTATCAATGAGTTATGGTAGCAACAGATAATAGTCTATTTATTTAATCACACGTGTCACCGCCTTCTTGTGTAGGTCACGCCACTGTTTCTGTCTTTAAAATTGCTGTTCAGACTATGCTCATAGTGCGAAGAGCATGTGACACCTATAAAACATTCTCTTTTTGGAGCTGATGTGTAATTTGACCAAAACGTCTCTATGTGAGAGTGTGGTGGCTGAAGAGTTTTAGTACCGCCCAGTAGTTAGACCAAAAACTGCTCACTCTGTAAAAACAGATTAGTTGTTGAGGTCAGGGCAGACATGCAAGTCACATGACAGCCACCAGCTCCACGTGGCAGCTGTGGTTTAGACAGTGGCTTTCTATGCAATAGTGCATTACTGGATTTTGTTGCAGACTAAGGAGTCTCTAAGGGAGTAGTAAGTAGATAATCCTCTTGTGTCAGATCAAAACATGTACTCCCCCTGCAGAGGACTATGAAAACCACTGTGTTGATCCCACTCTAGCAGTTAATAATAAAGAACTTACACTGAACAAACTTTGTTCTACTCTACAGACATCTAATGTACATGGAAATTTTAAATACATTAAAATACATATTGGATTTCTTTCCCCAAGACTGTGCATATTTAAGACAGAGGTACTCACTGGACTTATCTGTAGTGTCATCATACTCCACCAGGAAGGAGTAACCGTTGTTCCAAATCTGTTGGCAAGTATTTGGGTCGTAAACGGAGACGAGAGGCTTCAGCTCTGAATCAAAGATGCTCTTCCGTACAACAATGTCGATGGGAGACTGTCGATCGCCTCCTGGTATTGCAAGGGGTCCCTGCCACATGGGATGCACTGCAGAAGAGGTAAAGAAAGGAGTGGAAGAAAGAAAAATCAGAGATAAAAAAAAAGTTCAATCACAGACATTAGCCTGTTGTCCATGAGAAAGTCAAAAAAACACTGACACCTACTTTTCATGACATGTTCTGCTGCATCCCGCACCCTTACACAGTCCATTGTAAAATCTAAAGTGGTCTCACAAATAAGCTGTTCAAAAACTACAAGGACTGTTCACTTCAAGGACAGTGCGAGAAAAACACACACACTAACCTTCTCTCTAAAGTGCTTAGAAGCAAGTGAATGAAAAAGAGCAAAGCGAGCACTGGTAGTTCCTTCTAGTCCTCTTACGCTTTTTTTCCTAAAAGGAAATTACAGAATAAGAGCGAAGTGGGCAGGCTGTATAGAAAATGACACAGAGTGTCCTGGCACGCCCCCCAGAAAGCCTCCACAGCAGGGAAAATAAGATCTGGACCTGTGGTCAGTCAAATTACTAGCTGGGGTCAGCTTCTCTCAAATTATTAATTACCCAAATTACTAATTAAAATTAATTACCTCCTTCCCTCCTTCAATTTTCCGTCAAGCTTGACTTCCACCAAACATATAAACAAAAAAATACAGATAAATACATATAAAAATACAGCAATAATTCTGTATAATTAAATTAACGCAATCTGCCATTTTATTCTGCGTTCTCCAGAAAAACCTGGCTGTCAAAGAGCACAAACGCAGCTCAGTTCTTTGTTTTCCTCTTCATACACCATGCACGGGCCTAAGGTGTCTGCTGTGAGCCAAGCTGAGCAGGTCTGGCTGGGCCATGATCTTAAACTTCATCACATTTCACCGGCTTCTCCTAGGGGGGGTTGACTGCCACACTCGTTGTTACAAAAACCTACAATAATCCCCTGAAAAGCCATTTGTGTGTCGTGGCTTGGTAACGGTCTGCTCTGATTCATACTGTGTCAGTGCTGCTTTAATGTGCTCAGGAAAGTGTAATGAAACATTAAATGTTTAGCAACACTAATGGGTTCTTCTGCAAACAGAAATGAGTTGATATATGAATACTGTTTAAACACCGAGCTGGACACAAGTCGAACTTCTGCAATAAACACAGTAGAGCAGAGCCGTGAGTAGGACAAGATGTCTTTCAGATTTCTGTCAGTGCAACATATCGACACAACATTTTGTTTAACACCAGCAGAACTACTACTACTACTACTACTACTACTACTAACAACTAAATTGCTAAAATAGGAGGCATCACACTTCTATCAAATTTGTTCATAAGCATGTGCATCAGAAAAATAACAAAGTTTACACAAATCAGATAATGCTTAAAAAAGAAGAAAGCAAATTTAAGACTTAAAATTACATTCATTATTTCTAACTATTCTACGTAGGTTAGTTTGTTTTGTTTTTTTGTTTTGTTAGCATTAGACGGCTTAGATTCCAAATGACCCACACTGTCCCTGAATGCAGCACACCGGAGCTGCTACTGGTAAATTAGACTATGCTTTATTGAATGTTGCTTTTTTGAATACATACAAACATACAATATGTACACAAAAGCTGATGGGATGTGTGTCAGTCACATTTTACATGACGAATGAACATTCAAATTCGTCTTTAAAATAGAGTCCAACAGGCTCATCCAAAAAGCTAACAAGGTCGTTAAAGTTATATACGATTGTGGTAATTGTCACGACTAATCATAAAAACCCTACTGCTGTTACAGGGTGTGGTTAGGATGTTGTTGGGACAGATGTCAAGTCAAGGCGCGTCTAATTAAAACATAATACTGGGTTATTCACCTGACATAATAGCTTGGCTATTGTGGCTCTCTAGGTTTCGTCTTACTATCACAGTTCTTCTCGACTTGGGTAACAGAGTTGTACATAAGTACAGGATACCCTGTAGTGGATACCCAGCAGGAGCTCCTTCTATTAGTCTATTTAAACAAGACTTTCACAGTTTCAACCACAGGTGTGACTCTACGAACGCGCAACATGTAGGAACTAAGAAAGGCGGACGTCTTTTTCTGAAATCGTGGCAATACCTTGATAAGACGTTTCAGATAAACATGTTGTACTTGGGACTAATGTTGTTGTTTTTAACTGCCTTTTATTTCTTAATCTGTGATCAGTGTTCACTTTGCGTTTTTGGTGCCAGGAGAAAATTACCATGCATCTCAGTATTTCTTCCAGGTTCCATTTGTTTGTCATGTTTTGGAATTACGTGTGCCACTGTAAACACTGTAAAAACACTGTAGAAACAAAGTTATATGTGAAGATATAGTGTGATTTACAATTCATGAATAGTGGCTTTAAAAAAGATTTTCTTATTTAATACAGAAGTGTTAAATGTGCACGAGCCAAAGTGTGAAGTGGATTTATTTTGCAGATCAAGCTCTGTGCATTTTGTCCCTTTCCAAATTCCATGTGACAAACTTCAATAGAAAGAGCTCCTCTTATTTACATGTGCATCAATATTCTGATATTGCTCATTTAAAATCACGGGACGTTTTCAGCTCATGTGTGAGAGTGCAAAGTTAGAGCCAGCCATACATCTCATACAGGGAACTCACATCAGGGGTCTTAAATGCAAACAGATGCTGGATCATCATACTGAACTGAAGGTACATTTACAGAAAGGGAGTTAAAGGTATACAATGCAATGGACACGTGATGCAGACGCTAAATCTTTAGCTATGCATTTTACCTACAATAAAAGCCCCTATGTAGGTCAAAGGGCATCCGATAGCCCCCGGTGGAGATTAGGGAAATCGATACCCGTTTGGAAAACCTGGAGCCTATTGACATTGAGCCTAACACGGGAGAATACGACTAGTGGATCCAAATCCAGCGATCACAAAAGTCCAGTGCGCACTTTCCAGTCTTCTTAGTGCACGTTTTTAAGATGACAACAAAAGTGCCCGTTTATTGCTGCTGTGACCCACAATGAACAGTTTGTACAATAAAAGCTTAAACCAGCCCAGTGCCATGCTTGACGCACAATCTGCCACCGTGGTCGACAAGGTCGTTTAATATAATGTTTGCCTAAGCAGCTGTTCGTAAACAGATGTGTTTCCACATAGGAACAAAACAATAAACATTGTGTAAAGGATTCCCTGAACTTACTCTGCGACAGCACATATTTGCTTGAACACGCCGTGAGGTTGCATCTTCTGGCAGGTGTTATTCGGTGGGTCTTGACGCGTCTGACGAGCTGTCGGTGGAGCTGAGACGACAGCGGTCTGATTACGGATGAAAGCGTCACCATGTTGATCAACCCGGCGATGCCAGCGTCCCTGCTAGCGGATACAGGAAGCGCCCAAACACCGTTCTATCGGAAGCTAAACTGAGAGGTAGCTAGCACGAAAAAAGGGCCTGTTTAACAAACTCTACAAAAGTTAGCTTCTATGCGCGGAGCTAAAAACAGGACCGTGAGGTGGCTCCGTCTCTAGCCGCCTGCCATTTGCCTGCAGGCGAGGGAGGACACGGGTTCTCTCCTTAACTGAAGCTCTAACATGTGACTATAAACAACGACATCATTTCTCTACAGTCACGGCGTCAATTCAAGCGGTGAAATCACGTCCTTACCGGTAGAGACCCCAGATAAGGTGGAACTGCTGTTACAAAACGGCACGTGGGGGAGGGGGAGGAGGGGCTGTGGCGTTGACCAATCAGCGGCTTCCTCTGAGGGGCGTTGATGACGATGGAGACGATGTACAAGGTGTACTGTAAACAGAGTTATTACGCGGAGACAGGAATTGTTCTGTCAAACACACATTCTGCAATAATAAAAGGAGACAAAATTATATCATACATATTTCAGTATCGAAGGCAAAAAGTATATTATTATTATTACTACACTATCGTTAATTATATAAAAAAATTGGGATTAGTTTAAATACAGTGGATGGACGCAGGTTGTCTTTTTTTATTAAAAAATAAAAGATGGAATAATAACCATAACTTTTTTCTAAGTAAGCAGTACTTTTTCCTACCACACATTTTTATACCTTAACACTTAATAAAATCTACGTTGTATTAGGCATTTAGATATTGTGCCTACTGGTCTGTGCTTATAATTGAAGATTCAAAAAACTTTTTAAAAACTATTGATCCCAGAGTTAAATTGCTTAAACATAAAATATAATGTAACAAAGCCTTAATTGCCTCACCTGTGATATGATGTGATCAAAAATACTAGAACAATCCCTTTACATGTCTGCTATATCTATTTTGATTTGTTGACCTGACCCGTCAAAGACCCTCCAAGTCTTTGAGATACCATCAGATGAGGCACTTTGTAAAGACCCACCTTACCTCCTAAACTGGACAGGGTCATATACAGTGCATTACTGGCCGAAAATCTGAGGCAGAAAAGACTCAATAATATTTGAAATAAGACAATAGATGATTTATTAATGCCAGACACTGCTTGATACAATCTTAAATGAGTTACAGGTTACATTAGTCCAATGTCAGGCCTCAAAAAATCAAAAGGTTTGAAATTGGTAGAACTTTAGACAATTCTTTTTCTTCTTAAAGGCATCTGGGCTAACATCCAGTTGACGTTCTAAACTGACTGATTATCCTATGTATTTGTTAGCATCATTACTATTTGCATAGTTTAATTTCCTTAAGTAATAGAAATTAAGCAATGTCTATATAACCCTTGTTTTGTAACAACCAAATTATGCAAACTAATTTGTTGTTATTTTCCATGTCATCTATCTTCATTATCTAGCATTGCATCATTACTGTCATGTTTCTCAGGAATGTCACACTTTGTACAGACCTGGCCACATTTCAGTTAGACTTTAATCCCTGAAATGGACACTCAGTATTTACCATAACAGAGGCGCATTTGTGCATGAGAATTTAACTTGTCCTCAAATATCTGAATTTGCAGATATTCAAGTACCGTGATGTCTTTTATTTTGCAGAACCATATTACAATAAGCTTATAAAGAACAAAACTGTTCAAAAATTCCAAATGGTATAAATTAGCTATGTATAGAAAAAAAATAACATTTTTGACATATTTGCAATTAGTCTTGGAATGGAGATCATGTGTAACACATTAAACATGTAAATCCATGGAAATACAAAACATGACTAGCACATAATAATTTTGTTAAGTTTATTGTCTTCACCAAATTGGTCCAACAGCCTCCCGTGGTCATTCCACAAGTCAGATAACAATGGAATATTAAATTATAGACAATGCAAAAATGGGACACACTGGAGAACTCGGCAGGTGCTGAAATGTTCCTAACAAACCACTCTAACTGCTGCTGGATCAAAAACAATGCCTGGTTCTCTTCCATCTCTGTTTTAACATCTTCAAATGAACTGAGCTTCCTGCGCTCCAACAGGATGAATTAATTAAGAACTGATCATAACATGTTTCAGTGCAGTCTCTGCAATTTAACCAGGAGCTAGCATGACCATGCTACTCCACGACCAAGTACCTAATTGATTGATGGGCTGGACACTTTACAGTGGTGGTGTTATAGAGTGCATGGTTACGCATTTGCAGCCAAAATGAGTTAGTTCTAAAAAAGAGGTAGCAAACTTCTCCACCACGGACCCAGTCACAGACAGCAACAGCACCTAAAGACACACACCCAGACTGGAGCACCAGAAGCTGCAGCCTCCTAGATTTAAATGTCCATCAGCGTCCCTTCACAATAACTGACATCAATATTACGATCTAAGAAATGTTTTGGTTTTGATATATTTTGTAACCTGACCACAAAGCACAAAAACACCCTGACCTGTGTAGCATGAGAAATACAGTACATCTATAAAAAATACAAAAAACACTTTAACCATTAAGAGAGGAATTTTATAGGGAACAGAAATAAAAATAACAAAGTTTAATGTAATTTTCAAAACTGTTTTGAAGTGTAGAACCTATTTACAGCATGTCAGGGAGTGGAGGGACTATGAAAGCACAGCACAGAGTTGGGGAGGAGCAAGTGATCAACAATTACCAGGTCAGTAAACTGTTCTTCATAAAAGAGGTGTTTTATAGAAGCTTACTGTCTGTCTGAGTCAAAATAACAAGCATTCAAAAAGTTCTCAGTCCTTCAAGAAAGGTTAGTCCAGAGCGATGATGTCATCATCTTCATTGGGGGCAGCTGCTGCACTCGACTGGTCTGGCCTTGGACGTTTGATAGAGGTCTCGCCTGTTCCTGGGTCAGAGCGCTTCCTCTTTGTAGCAACAGGGCCTGCTGCAGCAGAGCTAGACGTCCCACCTTCCTCCTCGTCGGAGTCAACAATCATGACGTCTTCGCCGTCCTCTGATGGAGCTGTTTAGGACAACAAGACTATCAGATACTGTTTCCAACAAATACAGATTAAAGCCTTTTAATACAGATTAAAGCTGTCCCAAACGGACCCAGGGCTACAGACCAAATCCAACGTTTTGATTCAGAATGTAGCAGGACATCTTAATTTTAACCGGCGTGGCTATTTACGGAGGTTATTTTGTGGATTCGAACGCATTGGCGGGTTAAGCATTCAATTGGTCAATATCATTTACTACTAAATGCAAAATAAAAACAGGCTCCACTCTGAGCTATTTTCAAACACAGCTATACACTGAATTTTCAGCTAAACCTGCACCATCCATTAGTTGATACTGTCCATAAAATGCTGTTGCATCAGCCCGCTGGTGTTCAGTGTTGCAGATTGAAAACATTTTCTCTACAGCCACTCAGACCACACCTTTTTTAGCTTAGTGGCAACAACAACCCTCTGCTGTTTGAGACATCTACATATCTGTAAACCCGATTCAAGTGGTGGAGCATTTACATCTAGGAGTTTACATCCTGTCTAACACAGTGATAAGTAGGAACATCAAAATTGGGGCTTTCAGCCCTAAATCAGGAGTATCTACATTCAGTGTCTCTGCAAGGCAGAGTTGCAACTAATCAATCTAAACCTGTTAAAACGCAGAGTTCAGTAAAATGGAATGTAGGGCAAAGTTCAGTAACTGACTGACAACCCCGTCGCTGTGTTTTTACTGTGTGACCTCATGACACGAATGACGTGGCTGTCATTTTCCTGTAGTGCTAATGTGGGGCTGAGGAACCAGAGTCCTTCAGGACCACAGTCCTGCTTGTTTTCCCGCTGCCTCCTTCCTACCCAGTGCCAACTGGGAGCTGTTAGTGCAGGTATCACTGCAAAACAACCTGATTGGCACCATATTCAATGTACTAGATAAAAATGACATTTTATCATACTGCTCACCTTTAGAGGAGGTGGAAGGCTGGGCAGAGTCCTTGTTGCCATTGGAGATGCTGTTAGTCTCTTCCTTGTTATGCTGAGGGGTTGGGGCTTTGTCTGGGGCCTCACCTACCACCTCAAACTCCACATCACGTTCAAGTTCTTCACTGAAGACAGACGCACAACTGATTATCATTTCAATTATCTTCACATGGACATATTCAACCATGGACAGAGTCTTTAATTTATCGATTCACATGCACTGAGCCACGTACGTATGTAGGACGTTAATGAGCAGCGTATAATCTTGAAGGAAGTCATCGGATTGCAGACGGCTGCCATTACGGATCCCAAAGTCAGCAAGAAATTTGCTGTTGTTGGCTGTTGTTTAGATATAAGACACACACGCACAGTAATTCTTAATACTTACATAAGCTGAACATTGTGATGACATTTTACATTTCAAATAAAGGATAATTAACTCATTAACTATGTCAACAAAGATACTAAACAATATTTAAATGTTTACCTGTCTAGATGAATTTCAATTATGGAATAATTTGACAATTGTTTTTAAAGCGCCCTCTCCTGTCTAAACTTCCAACTGCTCCTGCCATCTGCCTCTATTCGTCTCCATTTCTACTTGTGTTTTCGCTATTATCCTGCTTATATTTAAATTCAGTGACTATAGGTGAAAGATGGTTAAATTGTCAAATTAATGTCTAACAGTGAATTTGCTTTAACTGTCACTTCCTCCTTACCTTCCGTCTCTCCTTCCTCTGAGGAGATGAGAATGGTCCCTTTTCCATCTTCTATCTGAACATCTGGAGCCACCATACCAAACCTTTCCTTGAGGATCTGAGCATACACACACACACACACACACACACACACACAATCACCATAAATGAGAACACTGAACATCTCACCATAACATTTGCCATCTTTAAAAAAAGGTATATGTACAATTTATTTTTTAATTACTAAAAGACAACGTGGAATTTATTGACCAATAAAACCAGAAACTTGGAGCTATGATGTTTTAAAAAAGGGGTTTGCTATGTTACCCTGTCCTGTAGAGTAAGGACCATAGTTTTATGGACATTGAGTTTGACTGTGACTTCCGGTTTGCTGGTGCAGACGTAGCAATTGGCACTAGGTGGGTCCAGAACACACGGGACAAGCAGCTTCTTCCTGAGGTTCGGACACTTGTTCAAGAAAATCTGTCAATGACACACAGAGAACTTTTAAAACTTACAGCGTGTAACAGAGTCAAATGACATCTGGGCCCAAACCACTGGAAAAGCCATGGTCAGAGTTGGTTTCTACCTGGATTAGTCCCTTAGTTATAAACATATTACTTATGGTAACTTCACTGGTCACACAAATACTATGACCAATATTTACAAAGCTCACACCTCAAATAGAACATAGCCAGTGATCAGGTTATGATGTTCACCTCATTTCAACCTGGAAACATTTGATTAATGCCTTATCATGTGGCTAATGTACAGTACGTACCAGTAATCTAATACACTACTGTGTTTTAGTTGCACTAACCGTGCGACAGGACTCCAGCTCCCCTGAAAGGATCTTGAGCCCCTCCAACACAATGAGTCCAGCAATGACAGCGTTGGTTGTGGCAATAGCTGGGATGATGTTTCCTGCCATGGCTGAACAACAAATCAAGTCAGTAGACGTGTGTGAGGACGTGATGTACTTAGAGAGAGTGCAAACTAATCTAGATGACGATTATTGCATGATTATTAAACAAATCCGACCTACAGTTTCTTGCACCACTCGTTATGAAAAGAAGGGAGTCAGCTGACTTACACTTGACATCAAAGCGACTCTTCATGTTCATGCTAAAGATGTGCATACGTAGGTTTGCTGCTGCAGTAACGAAGTCCATGGCTGGAGGGTCATCCTGAGAAAAAGAGGAACGCGTGCGAGTCATTCAAACACATGTATCTGTAAGTTATTTCACTACACTGTGTATTATCTGGAAAGTTCATGTTCTCACAATTGAAAGCACACAGTTATGCAACAATGTTTTACCAGTATTGTTCTCATAAGATTTTAGGATAAGTTTCAACTACTATGACTGTGTTGTATTGGTGCACATTACCTTGTCCCAGACCAGCTCAGCAGCATCTCCCTTCTCCTTAAGTTGTAGGCGAAGTGTCTCCACGCTGTGCTGGAATAATTTGCAGCAACCCCAAACACCCAGAACCTGCTGGTCCTTCAGGCCTGTACCAGGAGTGTCCTCCTGAGGACATTCTGGGACAGACAAAAAATAAAAGACAATGCTTACCGAGTCAGAATCTCCTTTATGTTCTTTCTGGTATAGATTAAAACAATTAACAGTCATACCACTTTTCTCAAGCTCCTGCCAGTCCAAAGGCGTGGGAGCTTTCCTCTTCTTCCAGAGCTTATCCATTGTCAGCAGATACATGATGTCATCTTTGAAAAGCTGGAGATGAAATTTCAACGTTAAACATTCTAGTATTAGTTTGCTCTAGTAGTGATTCTAGCAGCGCCGCAGGGCAATAAACAGATTTTCACCTGATGAGTAACGAATTTTATGTTCTCATTTATGTTTTATAATTAGACCCATCGGTCTTAGCAGTCTTTTCTACAACAGTGACAAGTGCTAATGCTTGATATATGAAACATGTAACAATGTGTTCCATGTAATTAAACACACACATACAATTGAACACTGAACTGATCAGCTACACATTGTGTGTATACTATGTTATTAATTGCATTAATACATTTTACATGAAATCATTTTCATTAAAAAAAACTTTGACTAACCTTGTTGAAAAGTTTGATGGGATCATAGCCAGTGGAGCGGGCCCATTCCTTGGTAGAGATCCGCTTGATGTCACCATCTTTTTCTGAGGCTGTGGCACGAGCTGCTGTTTCCTCAGGGTTCCCTGTGTACATAACAATGTAGAAGTGTTCAACTGCCTTGAATATTTTGCTACTAATTCTGCCATTTTGAAAACCTCCATCACAAATGAAGTGCAAACCAAGCAGAACAAATGCAAGTCACACGAACATGCAGCTTCTGGGTCAGCTGTGTCAGGTGACACCTCTTGATCTGCATCCTCTTCTCCAAATAGCTGACTGTAAAGACAAATAGTAAAATATGATGAGCATGGTTGCTTTGTAGTCCAACTAAATAATGCTAATTATAAAGTCGTACTTAAAGAGATATTTCGCCCACACAATGCAATGTATGGGCTCAGAGGGTGTGTTTCTTATGGTACATCCTGGGAATGTTTTCTGGGTGGGTTTAGGTTGGCACTCATAGCACTCTGTCAGTCCCTGTGGAAAGCATGATCGATGGAAAGAAATCAAGGAACAAAACAGACAACAGCATAAAGTAAGGTAAACAAGCCCTTCATCAGACATTATACTGAACTAAAACATTACAGCATAACCCTGATTTGTAAGTCCTACCTTCTTAATGACTGTGACTTGTCCCAGGTATCCTGCTGTGCCACTTTCTATCAGAGGGATATCAGCTGCCAAACACATTCTGTTCACATGATTGCGGGCCGCTATAAAGAAAAATGTTCAAAGTGTTCACACTTTGAGTAATATGAAAGATAAACATGGCTTTTAAAGATTAGGTGAGAATACCTCGATTATCCAGAGCATTCATCACCAGCACAAACTTCCTGAAGAACTCCACATTATAGTCAGGGCTGTGGGCAAAAAAAAAATATATGACACTTATTCTAGTGTTATGAGAGAGGAATTAGTAGTTCAGGTTAAATTAGTGAAGCAAGAGAAAGAAACTAACTTCATGATGCTGTCATGATAGGCAATGATATTTGCACTGGGACAGAATTGCAAGGCACTCTCTTTGGCCACCTGTCAAACAACAGGGGGAAGAATTCACATACACACGAATATTTGTATATCAAACAAGATTTTGAAAGAAGAAAGCAGCTAGCATTTTGCGTTCACATACCTGTGCTTTAGACTTGCCAACATGCTTCTTCTGAAAAAGGAACTGTCGATTGAGGTTGCTGACATCAATAGTGTCCAGGTCAATCTGCGAAAAATAGGATCGAAATGTCAGTCGTGACATCAAATCAAAACGAGATGTAAAGCATCCTGCCTCAATAGTAACACCAACTGGTTGGTTTCATGGCACCTCATAGTTTCAGACCAGTGTCCAGACCAGCCAATACTGAGCCTTGTCCAAAAACACTGCTTTTAATATTAAGGCTGGTCGATTTAAACAACATAAACAGCAATTAAACAACAATTAAAAACACTATCTCAGAGATTTGTTAACTACATCATAAACCTCTGCTGGTGCACGTTAACACTTATTTTATAAATACCTATAAGACCTCTTGGTTATTATTTATAATGTTCTGCAGCTGAGACCAGCTTAATTTGTATAAGTATTCCTGCATCAATCTGCTGTTCTCCTCTGTGATCTTTAAAAATGATTCATTCATTCATTCATTTCTGCAACAGTATGTTCTCAATTAAGCATTACTTCTCCTGATGACTAATTTGATAAAATGTTCCAAAATACACAAGTGCATCTGATCCTTCTCAGTTACCATTTAAAAGCTCCCTAGAGGGATCATGAAGCCCCCAAGTCCCGGAAACCAATCAGTCTCAAGTACTTGCATCATCTGACAAACTATTAATACCTGCACAGGTTCACCCTTCAATCGAGTGTAATCTTTTGAACTTAGAACCCACGTGCTTATAGCTACATTGTTTTCAGGTTGACAGGACTAAACAGAGGGTTACCCCAGCGTGTCTGTGCATTGCTTCCAACGACACGTTAACAAGGTGCCTAATTATAAGAAGTCGTGGAGCTAACTCAGCGGTACAGTGGCGCCAAAAACTCCAGCCGCATTGCTTCGAGATTTTTTTCTTTCAGTAGCCGAAGGTGAACACATATTTGTTCATCTGGGAACAAAGCTGACATCTTAAAACTACTACTACTACTTCTACCGCAGCATGAACGTATTAGCTATGTATCAGGAATTAGCCTGCGCCCACACACATCCCGGCGCAATCGGTGCAGCACAAAGACCTAGCATGGTAGCAGCTAGCTAGCTAACACACAAATAAACATAAACGTTACGGACCACTTCGATGTTTTTGAAGCCGGTGAGGACGAGGTTCTTCAAAAGCTCGCAGCCAATCCCTCCCGCCCCCACCACCAGCACCTTGCTGGTGGAAAGAGAATCGGCCAGCTCTTTTCGGAGGGAACCCACAAGCTGAGCCATGTTATTCGGCTAGAAGACAGAACCAGAGCCCGCTGCACAGGGAGGCTAGTGGCTAGCTTTTCTTTACCAGAGCCGGAGACCCGCCCACTTCCGGGTCAATTGAACTCTTCTCCTGCACCATTCACAGGCGCATTGTTGTTTGATCGCCCTCTGCTGGACAGGTGAAATTCATCAAAGGGACAGTTCACGTTGCCTGTGTTAGCAACAAAGTCAGAGAGGCCAGACTGAGATGGTTTGGACATGTACAGAGGAGGGGGATAATGAATATATTTGTAGAAGTATGTTGGCGAACAAGCTGAATATATAGCTGGATATATATGGATATGATAACAGAGGACATGAGGTTGGCTGGTGTGAGTATAGAAAATGCTCAGGATAGAGTGAGATGGAAGAGGATGATTCACTGTGACAACCCCTGATGGGAAAAGCCGAAAAAAAGAGACAGGTAAAATTCATGTTGCCTGGTGAGTTTAATGAAATTTATTCTATTTCTTTGCATTCCTATTTATTTTCAAGACCACAATGAGAGTAGCAAACTTTTTAAAGTAATCTTTTTTTATTTATATGAATCTAGTCATGTTTCATAGTTTAAAATGAGAGTATCTCAGGTGCATAAATAATGAAAAGCAGTCTAAACATACTCGCGGTGCATCTTTGCACAAGTCTCTTGTTTTAACATATGTTAGTCAAGATTCAAAAAACTTTATTAATCCCAGAGGGAAATTATTTTGCACACTTTAATGCTGTCACAGATGGATGTACACACAAGAAGTAAGGGACATTAATAATAAGAATGCTAACAGATCTACACACACTCACATCAAGTCTAATTATCTTTGCCTACTAGGACAACATTTACAGTATATCCATTAACACGGGCAGTCTTTGTGGTGGAGGTCAGATCAGAACGCCAATTTTGTGGGACTTGCGTTTCCTGAACTTTAAGGAACTCACAACTCAAAGGCTTTTAGGTGTAATTATATCTTTTCAACCAAACATTTTTTTTAACAAAAGAAACTAGCCAAAAAAGTTATTATTTGATTCTATGTGTTCTTGAATCTTATGAAAGGCTTGTACGAAAAGCGTGAAGGCATCGTTTGACCCGAAGGTTCCGCTGGACTGCTGCGTGTGTTGGGAAGTGGAAGCTTGTCACTGTAAATCAATCTCAGGCAAATGTTTTACCGTGCAATGGAAATTTCTAGGTCCTCGAATGCCACAATGCCACTAAACGACTATTTAATCCTTAGCCTAGCACTACATACACCATTAGCTCCCTAAATTGAACACAACTGTCCTCAACAATATCTGGCTTTTATTTTCTTAAAACACGCTTTTTCTAAGTGATGAGTCTCCCTCAGTGTTAATCATTTACATTCTGTTGTGTAAATAAACACGTGTGACTTAAAATCAATAGGTCAACGTGTAACGTTTATCCTGTAGTGACACGTTTTATTCGCGCTTGACTCTATAATCCCCACCGTTTTAATTCGGCCGTTCCACAGATGCTCCAGATGTGAACGGTCCGTCGCGTCCACGGGAAGCTGCTAACAGAACCACGCAGCGCCTCCATCGCCGCCGCTCCGTGCCCGCCCGGCCCTCCTCCTCCGCCTCCCTACCTCCCTCCCTCCCCCCGGCCTCCCTCTCAGACCGAAGCGCAGCAAAGCTGGCTGGGTCGACCATGGGTTCGGGACGCCTTTGCTCGGTGCTGCTTCTTGGGTTTCTGTTGGGGCTTCATCACTCCACAGGCTTTTGGATCGTCAACGTCGTTTTCCCACCCAAAGTCAAGTCCAGAGAATCAAGTAACATCACTCCTCCGCTCATCATCGGTGAGTTCAGGGGCTGTTATATAACGTCTGACTTTTCTGCTTCACTAATTCACTTCACATCTGAGGTTAGTATCAACAACCAAGTGACTTTAAGGGGGATTCAGTTTTGTTTTCTAATCTGGAGGCTGTGGTGAATTCATCTAGGATCAGTGTGTAGTAGCCGGTGAGGCTGCACACTGTACTCTGTACATTTGACCCTTTGCTTTACTGCTTGTCTGCCTCTTATCTAGGTCATAGTAGCGGTTTCTCAGCAAAAAAAATGTGAGTCAGTGTTTGTCCCCTCACTGGTCCTCCACATATTGACTCTGAATGTGTTTCTAAGAACATGCCTTTACCCAAAACCTGACATATGCATAAAGCGCGACTCGCTGAAGGTTACCCAGCTCCATCCTTTTAAAACAATAACTTCATTTGACCTAAAAAGACCTTTCACAAACACATTAAAAAAATATGCATCGCTGTGTTCAGGTACAGAAGAAGTCTTGGTTGCATTCTGTCAGCATGATGCTGCCACCGCCCTGCTTTATTACATGGATGGGAGCAGGTGATGAGCTCTGTCTTTTGCCCTGAATTTTTAAATGTCCAATCATTTAATGTAATTTGCTGAACAATAGACTCACCAAAATAAAAGCAGACTGAATGCGGATGGTCACAGAACAGGATGCTTACAAACATAAAACTGTAATTTAGATTTACAACAGTAAAATGTGTGAAAACTAAGGGATTGTAAAATACCAGGCATGTCTTTGTTTACCTGTGCATCCTTCCTCAGTAGGTTTTAGGAAGGATTCTTGGACAAAGCTGCATTATTTAACCAACAGTAGCATGTTAGGTTGTTATGTTACAACATAATATTTCAGAATCAGACTTTGTTGTCTCATTCATTTTATACTGACACCGAGGGACATTTGTTCCTGCTGCTCCTTTGTTTGCTGTCAAAGGGTCGTTGTCCTAATGTGGACTCACGCTGTCTACTATAGAGAATGACAGTCAGATACAGAGGCTTTACTTGGCTCTGTGTCCAAAAGGAGATTTTTTTACATTTTGTATAAATAATATTAAGTAAGATTTAGAGAACAATTTAAAATTAAGGTTTAAATGTATGTTTTGTGAAAATGTTGGCAAAATGAACCTTTTTAGTCAAACGTATTGTTTGTGTCCAGAAGCTTTAATTTGTTCATATTTAATGTTTGTGTCTCAGTATGAACTTCTTGTTCGTATTGTTCTCGTTGGTGATTCTGACAGGAATTTCTTTTTTTAACAAACCTTTCAGACCAATAGAGAAATGTATCACGAGAGTAAAACGTTAGTGAGATGTTGGGGTGACGTCCGCCAGGCGACACAGCACTGATCTACAGTAACCTGTTTGTTTGTGTTTGTCTGTCCAGTACCAGGAAACCTGGGGAACCGTCTGGAGGCCAAGCTTGACAAACCAACGCTTGTCCACTGGATGTGCTACAAGAAAACCAAGGACTGGTTCCCTCTGTGGATTGACCTGAGCATGCTCATGCCCATTGGCGTGGACTGCTGGATAGATAACATTAGGTAACATAGATCAGCCGATTGTCTGTTTTCTCTTTTGCCTGAACTTTTGCTCGTCTCTGACTCACCTCAGGGGATAGCGTGTTGCTACACATTTACAGAATATCTGTCTCCCAGTTTAAAGAAGTCAAAAACTCCAAAAAGCAATTCAACTGGGGGAGAGAAAGACAGAGTTGTGCTGTATTTCAGACGTCTCTTTTGGTCACTCATGTAGACTAATAATCCATTTGTTCTTCAGACTTGTTTACAACAGGACGACCCGGCAGTCGTCCAACTCACCGGGGGTGCAGGTTCGGGTGCCAGGGTTTGGACAGACGTACCCTATTGAGTTTCTTGACTATAACAACCTGACTGGTGAGACAAAGTCTCCTGGATGTTTTGCAATTGAATTTCATAATTATACCTAGATAGGTTCGCCCAGCCTAGTGCTCAATTTCTATAATAAATAGATACATTTTGATATAATTTATAGTGAGCAGAGCTGCTGGAGACGCTGACGCCTCATAATGTTTGTGCTTTTTGCAGGTTATTTTCACACTATGGTCCAACATTTGGAAAACGCAGGCTACATTCGGAACGAGACGGTCCGTGGAGCGCCGTATGACTGGAGGTTGGCTCCTAGTAAGTAACTCAAACAGTCATAGGACGACATTGACCCCAGTCAATAGAGATACAACGGAATCCACAGCAAATAAGAACACAAAAAACGGACACTAAAAAGCTGTGTGCAGTGAGAGGAAATATTTCTGTTTCACACCTGAAAGGTTTTATGTTGGCACATCAGGATAAAGTCACCAGTGGTTGTGGAGAAAGTATGTAAATGAGATGGGTTGGTAGTTTGCATGTACTGGCTTTAAGCATATAAAATGTGCATGAGAAGGGAAGGGGAGCTAGTGGTGTTAATAAGAGAAACAAGAAATTCACTCCACTGATCAATAGTTTCACACGACCATCGGATGATGGGATGATGATTTTTTTTTGGAGACAGTCTAAACGCTGTAAACTCTCTACTTAACCCTCTACCAATGATAAGAACGTCGTCCTGAAAATTAGCCTTAGTAATAAAGCTGCTCTTTGCCAGAAAATGTCACCTGCAAAGTTCTAGTCTATAAAGCCAAAACAATGAAGTCATAACCTGACTCAAGGTTTGTAGCATTACATTTTGTTTACATGGTAATTAAATAAAAACAGCTAAAAAACACCTCATTTTGAATTTGCCTAGAAGATTCTTTGCCTAGAAGATTCTCTCTTCTAGGCAAATTCAACCTAACCTTGAGCCTCCTTTGCGTTTTGGTGCCAACCTTGTTACATAAAATTCAACAAAACATATGTATATAATTGTGAGGATCATTATTCCTCGTTCCACAGATGAGAACGCTGACTACTTCAAAAAGCTGCAGGAGCTGGTGGAGGAAATGCACGAGCGATACCAACAGCCCGTTTACCTGCTGGGACACAGCATGGGCTGCCACTACGTCCTCTACTTCCTCAACCATCAGCCTCAGGCCTGGAAGGACAAGTACATCAGGGGCTTCATTTCCCTGGGAGCTCCATGGGGAGGTGGCGTGAAAGCACTAAGGGTCATGGCCTCAGGTGATGCAAACCACAATCGCTCACGTGTTTAGCTGTACTCGAGCATTTTAAATTCACCAAGCTGCTGCTGTGCTCATTGTTGCAGGTAACAATGACGGAATCACCATGATTTCAAATATCAAGGTTCGTGAGGAACAAAGGAGGGCGTCGACTAATCCCTGGATGATACCGTTTGAGAATTTTTGGCCAGAGGACCATGTCTTCATTTCCACGCCAAGCTTTAACTACACCAAGCAGGACTACAAGCGCTTCTTCACTGACATTGATTTCGAGGATGGCTGGTAACTCACAACATAAACATCTGGACATTTGCTCATAAAGGCTAGATTGTGTCAGATCTGTAGATGACTCATGCTTTGAATGAGGAGTAACGCACTATCCTATCCTATCGATCCTATCCTTTAAACACATGAGAACTGTGAGAACTCTAAATTGTCATGTCAGGAATTGTCAGGACAGGAGGACACAAAGTAAAGACCTGAGCTTTGAATTTTTAACCTGCACCTGTCAAAAGTTATTCTTTTATTCTTCCATATCCATTTGATATTAACATGTGTATATATAAAAGTTCTACAGCCAACAGACCCCTTGTCTTCTTGTTGGGTCCAGGTTCATCTGGGAGGACACCAAGAACCTCACTGGTGATCTCCAGCCTCCTGGTGTTGAAGTGTGGTGCATGTACGGTGTGGGGCTCCCGACTCCGGTGACGTTTATTTATGATGAAAAGTACCCCGACGTGGACCCGGTGGACTTTGTCTACGCCGACGGGGACGACACAGTGGACAGCTTTAGCATGGGTCTTTGCAAACGTTGGGAGGAGCAGCAGGAGCAGCCCGTGCATGTAACAGAGTATCGAGGTCTGACCCACCTGGATATAGTGTTCCACGAAAAAGTGCTGAACCAAATCCATCAGATTCTAGGGGGAGAGTCAGACACACCTAAAGAGGTGGACATCAAATCTGGAGCTAAATAGCAGACAACTGTATTGAAGAGATAATAAATAAAGTGGCTGTATGTCTGTTTAGTTGACTTTGTATCCGTTCAAGTGTTAATGAAGCATAAATAAATTTGCACCTTTTACCACAGTTACCATAAGCGCAGCTGGTTCCAGATCAGTCTGGGTTTGCAAAATACCCTCACGATTTGCATTATGGATCTGAACCTGATTGTCGAGCATAATGTCGAGATGGTTGATCATGGTTACTGTTAAATATAATCTGTACTGTGACTAGAAATCTTGTTCTATGCAGTTTTATACAAATGTTCATCTCTGCTGTTCTTCCTTTGAATAGATCATCATATTGTTGTCATCGTAAAGTACACACAGCAAACAGGAAAGGAGTAAATAGTTATAAAAGTCATCATATTTATGCCGCCGTATTAAAATGTGAATGTTTTGACGTTTAATAAAGCATCTGGACACGACACGTCACGTGTGTCACATGATTAATCGTTCGGCTTTATCTGGGATCGATGTGTTTGGACTTGATTGCTGAGATAGGCGGGGTTGTTGGATGTTGCGGTTGATTGCTCTGTATTCTTTTGGTCCTCGTGATCGTCACCTTTTTTTAGGTCGCTGATCAACGTCAACGGTTATTTTTTGGATAACGAGGATAACAGCGTGACGCAGCAGATTCACACACACACGCGCGCATCATGTCCGTGAGGTTATGAGACATCTGGCGACATGGCGGGCTGGCTCCGGATAGCTGCTCCCTCTTCGCTGCTTCAAGTCGGCTTGTTGTTGTTGCTGTTGAAGGCTCGGAGCAGCGGGAAGCCGTTCAAGAAATGTGCCGGCGACGAGCCCTGTGTGTCCTCCAGACCTCCCGTCGTCATCAGTAAGTGTTTGTTGTTGTTCACTTTAATAACGTTGCTAAATGTCCCGTCAAACCGCGGAGCAGCCAGCGATTCGACATTGACGTGTGCCTAAAACTCCTTTCAAAATGTGACTAAGTCAATCATTCTATTCCAAAGACTCAGAGCCTCTAAATGACTGTTACGTCTTCTTTGTGTTTTCTTCGTTATTAAAAACTTGGAGGCTTAGTCATCGTTTGTCTGTCGAGGACTTTGATTTCGCTTTCAGTGCGTCCCTGCGTCCCTCGCTACCTTTCGTAGTGAAGTTTGACTCAAAGTTATGAAAGTCATCAAAACAATGTTATTGTCGCCAAGTTAATATGTATTTGTGACCGTGTGGTCCGCGGCGGGTTGTTTGTTGTCCCAGACGCCTCCTGGTCACATGACCAGACATGAGTTTAATACTGATGTGTAAAGATCGGCCTGCTAAGACACACGCGTGTGGTTGTCGCTGTTTTCCAGTCATTCGTGGAAATGGTCCCAGGTTTAGAGGAACTTATCCGTGTTGGCCCATTTACAACACGAGTGTGATAAGACTCTGTAAGTGCGTGACCCACGAGCGCTCCGCTGTTTGCTCGTGGTTGTGGTCAAACAGTCAAAGTGGATTGAAATGTTTTCTGTGAAGATAAAAGTGATTTTTTTTTCCCAAAAAATCCTTAAGCAACAGTTCACAGCGTCAGTGGGACAGTCACAAACGTGGCTGGACTGGATGACATGCAGTAGTTTCAGTCACATTTAGATTCATCGTATTTACCCCATAAAAAACGGTCATTTGACAAATCTTTCACTACTGATAATATCATTTTTATACCAAACGATGAAGTAGAAAGAGGATGTACACGAGCTAGAATAACCACATAGTGAAATATTTTGCATGCACATGATGGCAGACGCAGGATGAGACATATGCATATTTTCACATTTATTACAAAATAAATTCGTATAGTGTTTGTCATTGACTAGTCGCTCACTGTTGACTGTCACTGCAGTTCCCGGAGACCTGGGAAACCAGTTGGAGGCAAAGCTGGACAAACCCAGCGTGGTCCATTACATCTGCTACAAGAAGACGGACAGCTACTTCACTCTGTGGCTCAACCTGGAGCTGCTGGTCCCTGTAGCCATTGACTGCTGGGTAGACAACATCAGGTACGCGGGCATCAGCCATGTGCTGTTTTGTGTACTGCTGAGGATCTGAAACATGGTGTGGGTAAAGTTTAAATTGTCTAGAGGTTATTAGATCTAGCACAGCACAGAAGTCTTCGACACAGAAGATCTATGGCTTGTGTTCACAGTCACCTGGTACCCCTTTTCCCTCGTCTGGATGAAATGAAGCTTTTATATTTTTACATGTTGCAGAAGAGATGATGAGATTATTTGTGTGGGTTCATCAACTGTTTTTAAATTAATCAACCCACACTGAGTAAACTGACCATTGAACCCTCACTTTATCAACAACATATGGAAACAGGGAGCGAGATAACATAACATTCCTCTTTTCGTTTTAAGCTCCTCAGCCAAATGAAATACTTTGTATCTAAAGGTAAAAGCTAACTAACATGTAAACGACCCTCTTTAAACTACACGGCCACAGTAATGGTTTGTATGACTTCTTGACAAACCCAGATGTGCTGTCCCACAGCTGCACTTGAGGTTGGACCGAATGGAAAGGTCTTGTTGCCATGCAGTGAGGTGTATCTAAGTACACAGAATGCAGAACTGACACTGATCCAGTTCTCTTTTGTCCACGTCTAGGTTGGTCTACAACAGCACCACACACACCACCTCCTTCCCGCCAGGCGTGGACGTTCGCGTCCCAGGAAATTTTGGACAGACGTCCCCTCTGGAGTATCTGGACCCCAGCAGAGACAGTGTGGGTGAGTAAAAGACACCAAATCCAGCTCTAGTCGAGAAGGACCAGGTTACACCTACGTCCAGACAATGAGGGGACTGATTTCTGCGACAGATTATGACTGTTGGTGTGTTTCCTCCTAGGAATGTATTTTTTTATCATAGTGCAGACACTGGTAGACAAGGGCTACACCAGAGACGATGATGTCAGAGGGGCTCCATACGATTGGAGGAAAGCTCCCAGTAAGGACACGCACAAACATGCATATTTCCTTAAATTCTTAACCTGCTGTCACTCATATTCATATAAAATTCAACTCTGTATTTCTCTCATTTCTGGTTTGTGGAAAAAAGGATGTGGCAGTTTGGATAGTTGCTGCCTTGTGATGCATTTTAGCGTGTCACACAAATGCTGTGTTTGCAATAGTTGGGAAATATTTGGGTTTGTGTTTAAATGTACCCGTTAACTCACATGTTCAACTGGTGCCACTGCTGTGGAAGCTCTTTCTGGTCAAACAGGAATTAGCTGAATGTTTAAGTCTTGGAGTAGCTCCAGCTTAATATTGGAAGTGCAGGGTATCTCTTTAATTTACTCATCTTTGCTGCTTTTTTTTCTTTTCCTGTTGCAGACGAGAACAAACAGTATTTCCTGGATCTGCAGAATATGATTGAAGACATGGCGAAAAAGGCAGGCGGGCCCGTGGTGCTGATCGCTCACAGTATGGGCAACCTGTACACCTTGTACTTCCTTAACCAGCAGCCTCAGGCCTGGAAAGACAAGTACATCAAGTCCTTCATTGCCATAGGACCGCCGTGGGCTGGGGTGGCCAAGACCCTCCGTGTGGTCATCTCTGGTAAGGGATGGAACCCGTAGTACCAAAACAGGTCCAGTTCATTCTTAATGAAAACACCAGTGCAGAACAAACAGGCCACATTTCTGTTGTCTGAAGATATATAAACGATTGGTAATAGTTTGTATTTAAATTCTCTTATTTGTAGAATATACTTCCCATATTTATAGATGTGTGGAGCCACAGATTTAGTTTTATTCTACAGCAGCTTCTCCAACTCTCCCTTGTTTCTTCACTAGATTACTCCATAATTACCAACTTACAAAAAAGGCAGTTACAGAAGTTCCTGTGTGTTGTTGCTGTTAAAAGCCTCTGTCACACTAATATATTTGAGCCTAAACCATAAAATTCAATTTGTGATCCCGTGATTCATTCATCATTTGAATGGTTTAGCGTTACAAACTAAATAACCCACTGATATGCATGAAAAGAAACTTGAAATGAGAATAAACAGAATCTTGCTGGCTCATGATCAGAAACATTTTGGGAATCGTTGATGATGGGTTTATTTTGCATCACAAATAATAAGAGTAATAAAATAAGAGTTAATATTCCATACAAGCGTGGTGTGGATTCTACACCCAGGACTTGTGGTCTAAGAGTTTTCAGCTCTCAGTTTCAGTTCTCTGCCACCAGGTCCTCTTTTCTATTTGCAGGTGACAATGACCGCATCCCTGTCATAAGCCCATTGAAGATGCGCTCCCAGCAACGTACTGCAGTCTCTACCTCCTGGCTGTTCCCCTACGTTCACACCTGGCCCAAAGATCAGGTGTGTGTGTGTGTGTGTGTGTGTGTGTGTGTGTGTGTGTGTGTGTGTGTGTGTGTGTGTGTGTGTGTGTGTGTGTGTGTGTGTGTGTGTGTGTGTGTGTGTGTGTGTGTGTGTGTGTGTGTGTGTGTGTGTGTGTGTGAATCTCTACTTCGTTCTTGATGCCAGTGGAACATAACATAGCTTTCTAGCTGAGTCAGCTGTTGCTGCTTTACAAACATGTTAACTGTCATTGTGTAACTGTTTTAGTAAATGTAACTAGCTAATCCGCTAATCAATCTATCCTGGCACCTCAAGGTCCTGGTGCAGACACCCACCGCCAACTACACTGTGCTGGACTACCAGCAGCTCTACTCAGATCTGGATTTTAAGGACGGCTGGCTGATGAGGCAGGACACGGAGTCGCTAATATTCGACCTCACACCCCCCGGCGTGGAGGTCCACTGCCTGTACGGCACCGGCATTAATACGTCCGAGTCCTTTGTGTACTCTGACAAGTTCCCCAATGTGGAGCCTAAGGTGGTGTATGGGGACGGGGACGGCACGGTGAACCTGCGAAGCGCCATCCAGTGCGGGCGATGGATAGGAAAGCAGAAGCAGCCCGTGACTTTAAAGGAGCTGCCAGGCTGTGAACACGTCACAATGTTGTTGAACGTGACCACTGTGAATTACATCCTGTCTGTGCTGGACTCGCCCTGATGCTGGCTGACCCTGAGTCCCAGTCGTCTCCCCTGTATGTGCCACATTGCAATTGTACAACATAGGTCAGGTTGTTTACACTTGAGCAAACCCAAAAACAGTGACTGTTATATTAATCTCAGATTTTATAAAACCCAGGATTTTACCTGCTAAAGCCGCATTACTATAATAAATGATGTGTATGTGCAAGAGATAAGCCAGGGATCTATTCTATGTGCCACTTTCTTTGTTCTTATTATATCTATAAGTCTTTTATTGCTGTAAAAAGAGATTTTGAGTGAACGAATGTGTTTGACTCTAGTGTTTCTAAGCTTAATAGTGTTAAGTTCTGTATTATGTGAGGTGATAATGGACTTTAACCAAACCTGGGACATGGATATTTACTTTAATTGCTGGTTCAACAATAAAATTAACTTCATACAAAGACTTTTGTAAATTTTATCTTTTAAAATTCAACACACTCTTCACTTCTTATGATTTAATGTATGTATTCTACTTTACCCAGGTTTGGCTCAACACACTAGCTGCCTACACAAGCTGAAATTACACAGGCTGCTTAATCAGCAGTAGACCTGAGTGATGGCGCATCCAGCTCTCACGCTACTCACATCTTCGTCGATTATATGCTTGTGCATCAGAAACATGTTGCCTTCTACTGAATAAAGTACTTCATGACATTCAGCCATTTGCTTCTTGTTATTCAGTTTGCACAATGATAGATTGGCCAGTATGTTGCTTTGTTCAGTGATCAGTAATCATTTGGACAACTGATGGTAACTTTAGCTGCATTAGGTGACAATGAACAATTTCCTGTGTTCATGTCGTCAACCTACAGTAAATGGCCATATACAGTTTGGAAACAGTCACAGTCAAACTCATACCCCAGCCAAAACACCATGCAGCATGTCTCATACAGTTTCATAGGCACTGTCTTTTGCAGAGGTATGAACTCAACTTTATTTATACACAGTATAAAACACATGTACACAGTTAAAACATTTTTAGCCTAGACACAATCTGACAGGTTAGTCTCGTCAAACCTCAGTAACAGTTGTATTGAAGCTAAATCCTTTGGCTTTGCAGCATGGTCAAAGACACAAGAGGCGTTGGTCATGTCAGGATTCACGAATTCAGTTGGAAGGAGAAGGTCTTGTTTCCAGTCCTGCAGCGCAGCTCCATGCAATCTAACGTCAGGACAAATGGTCCTTCTTCATGTTCATCAACAAGGCGCTTATTAATAACAAAATGAATCATTAGCCAACAATGAACAGTGATCATCTTCATCTCTTATCGTCAATACATTGTCTCACCACTCTAAATTAAAACTGAATCACTATATTAGAAGACATAGGAATTGGTACCTGCAGCTCCTGAATACACTCCTTCATCTCCACTGTCATGTCTCCAACACACCAGGCCAAACTCACATGAAAAGAAGGTTCCTAGAGGACAAAGTTTGAAGACAGGATGTGACTATACACCTGCCCACAGGCTAATCAATGGTTTCTGCCTATTTTTAAAAACATACTATACTGTGTTGGAAATTTGACAAATAATAATTTCTACAATAAACCTTTTCTTCTACTATACATCCATGGCTTGTAATATACAAACTAGTTTAGTTACAGAGCACCAAGATGAAACCCATATGCTGATCACTAACCTTGTAGAAAGTTTCCAGGTGAAACTCCTCCATTGTTCTGTCCACAACTCCGACCAGGTCCATTAACTGAGCATGCCCAGTGTACACCTCTATACCCAGAAACGTTCTGCAAAGTAGAAAAAGATACAACATGTTAAACCAAGAAGAAGCTCGGTTTTGGAAACAGTTTCCAAAACCGAGCTTCTTCTTGGTATAAAAGAATCTATTTTTTGGACTATGAGAAAGAAATTAAAGGACTGTACCTTGTTTTCTCAGCATTACTATAAACTCTCAGCTTTCCTGTTGAGCACATAAACCTGGTGGCAAGAAATAAAGGAAGGACTGAAACGTACTACAGAGATTGACTAGGTTTTACTTAATTTACTTACAAGATTAAAAAACAGACTTTTTTCATGTGTGTTTGGGAACAAGAAATACCTTTTGCAGTGCACCAGGCCTGACTTAAGGCTCTGTGTAAAGGGATGGATCCAGTGGTGTCTCAGCACCACTGTCTGAGACAGACTGATGTGGAACTCCTCCTGCGGAGTCAACACCACACCACAGGCCCCAGCAGTTGAGAGCAGTTCCTGAAGCAACTCTGTGAACTCTTCCTCGGGTTGGTCTGATGAGAGGAGACAGAGAGCTAACATGAGGAAACAGATGTGCGTAATCAAGTTGGTATTTCAGCTAAAGACAAAGCATGTATATTACAGGGGATGAGTCTTACACGGCAAATAAACATAGGTGGCCCAGTTTCCTCTCTCGTGTTTGAAGGAGCGAATACGACCGCCATGAAGAGAGCTGTCTTCTGTCTGTGGCTCCAATTCATCTGAAAACATGGTCAACAGGCAACCTGGGAGCGGCAGCCTGCACAACACACAGCAAAGCTACAGTAGAGCTACATTCTGATATACACGTTTGAATCCATTGTTTACTTAAAACAAGATCTAACAATCTCTGTGGCGAGACATCTCATGAATACGCTTAGTTGTGGCGTGATTTTTGTTTCTGCTCACATGCTCTGCCACCACACATCCCTAGTCACGCAAACCTTGGTTTGGTAACCGATTCCTCATTTTTGGCTCTCTTCCTCGCTGGACACTCATCGTTAATAGTGGCTTCCTCTTGACACTTTCGAGAGTCTTCGCCGCACACCTCGGTGTCCTCTTCCTCTGAGCTGCTGCTGTAGCCAACTAACATCCTACATTGGAAGCCGCGGCGGGAAATGTCAAACTAACCAAATTATTAAGAGACAGTTAAAACGTTATTTAGAAGATCAGGATAATTTAAATGTCCTAAGTCACCTTAGTTATTCCGCGCCTTCAACATTAAGACGGTGTACGTCAATACAATCCGGTGCTTCCGTTGTAAACAACCTGTTGTGATGCTTATTTAGGTCCCAGTGAAACACAGGCCGGCTGCTTTTAGTTCCCCCTCAGATAATCTACTATTTTATCTGGACAGAGCAGATTTGAAGGAATGTGTGTATACAGTGAATGCTTCTTAATGTGTAAAAGTAGAACTATGCAATTAAACGATATAGAAATGACAAACCATATTTTAATCACAAATTTAAATGACACGCGTGCACATCTGATGAATGGCAATATTTTTGTAAGTTTTTAATATTAGAGTATATATTAAAGTTTTACGATTTTCTTTATTAATTAATTAATCACACCGCACGTTCCAGTCGTGTGTATGTCTGAACGTATCCATCTATGTGTGTGCGTGAGAGTGCGTGAGAGTGTGTGTGTTGTGAGCGTGCCAATTAACTCTTGCTTCATTCATGTTCCCGTGCGCTGACAGAGCTCACAAGCTAGCCGTTAGCTAGCTAGCAATGTAGGACAAAATGTTTTATTTTACGCCAGCCGAGAAGATGCCGTGAGGGCCAAATAATTGTATTCGTGATAGGGTATCGTTTTTGGGGCGATTCAGGTAATAGCGGGACAATCTTTGTCCGATTTAATGACTACGGTTCCCGGCCCTTGGAGCACCAGCGCTCGAACAAGAGAGCATCCGAGCACCGTTTGCGTGTATGATGCGGGGACCTCAGTATTTGGTGAGTAGCTAACCCACGATACACCGAGCTGTTATGGGCAATATTATTTACGTTTTGCTAGACACCGCGGTTGTATATGCAAATACGCGGACCTCGTCGACGTTTACACGTTCCGCTGCCGTCTGGTTGTTATTTCCCCGTGACCAGATCGCTAACGTTACCGCGGCTCTTTCCTGCGCCTCGGCGGTTGCTAGCTGGTGGCTAAGCTAAGCAGCTAATTTTTCCTTGTTGCAGTGATCTTCGCCTGGAGACGAAAAACGTTATGGTGCGCAGACGCTGCCTTCTACCTTTTCGCCGCGAATCGTTGGGCTTTCAACACACGCAGGGGTGGAACTACAACACTGTTAAAATAAAGATTAAAATGCATAATTTAGCGCTAATCGCTCGCGTTGAAGTGTGTATGTTAATGAGTGTTCACTTGCTGTGTTTCGTGGATATTGCACATCTTATGGTAGCCCGCTGTTAATGATACAGATGACTCAATTAAGGCGCTTTAAACCTTTTGATCACCAGCTACAAGTAATATCGTTAATCATGTGTCTGACTATTTTGGGATGATGGATATGATTGATGGGACGCCTGAGCTTCTGTGAGTTCAGTTCATAAGGCAGTTCGTAAAGCTGATCAGCTGACTGCATGTAGTACTTTGTTTTAGTTCTTACATTACTAACCCAGATTCTCTTCCGTCTTCATTTAGTCACTAGGTTTGCTGATATGAAATGCTGTACAAATAGTTTTAAAAGTTTACGATTTAGCCATGGAAGCTGGCTTGTAAACTGTAAACCTTGAGTTGTTATAACAACCTAATTACACTTTTGTTTTTTGTTACTAAATTATGCACTTTGATGTTTTCACTCACTTTGAGTCTCCTCTTAACACAGAAAACACCTGAAGGTCAAGAATAAAGTGAAAGAAGGTGTCTCCTTAGATCTGCCCACGCCAGGCTGGTCACTCAGCTGTTCTCCTCAGCACATTGTTGTTCCTGCCTTCAAGTCCTCTGCCACGACGCATTGACCAAGAACCCTTTTCAGTTCTTTGGTTCCAGTAGCTGAAATGGAGTGAGTCATTCGTGATGTATTCTTGAAGCGCTCTAATGATTAGTGCATCATTAAAATGTGTTTGTCTTCCTTTTATGCTTCAGTTGGGCCGCGCCAGCTGCCAAGCTGAATCCTTACAGCCGAGCACGTATGACAGAGGCCTGGCAGCAGCACACTGTCGCTCCACCTCCTGTCGTCCACACCATCCCACCTGGAGCTGAGAATGCACTGGGCTGTGCTGTGTATGGTATTGTACTGCAGCCAGATGCTACGTCTCTACAACAGCAACAGGCACAGCATGGACAGCACAGCCATCAGCAGCATGGAAGTGGGCAACACAGCCATCAACAGCACCCCACCCAGTCCCAGCAGACCTCCCTGCAGGTGGGAGCAGAGGGAGGACATAAGTGTGGGGCTTGTGGACATGATATCTCTCATTTAGCCAACCCACATGAGCACCAGTGCATGGTGAATCAGGATAGGTCTTTTCAGTGCACTCAGTGCATGAAGATTTTCCATCAGGCAACAGACTTATTAGAACACCAGTGTGTTCAGGTGGAGCAGAAGCCATTTGTTTGTGGGGTGTGCAAGATGGGCTTCTCGCTTCTCACCTCATTAGCCCAGCACCACACGTCGCATAACAGCACCAACCCAATGAAATGTTCAATATGTGAAAAGACCTACCGACCTGGCTCCTCTGGCAGTACCACACCGAACTCAACCTCTCAGCAGACCAGCAGTGATGGGGCGTCAGCGAGCAGCAGCTCGTCCATTCTACCTTTTCCCTCAGCCAGAGACCGGCCGTATAAATGCCCTGTCTGCCAGAAAGGCTTCAAACACCTGTCGGAGCTCACGCGTCACGAGCGGGTGCACACCGGAGAGAAACCCTTCAAATGTGACACTTGTGACAAAGCCTTCAGCCAGTCGTCTCATCTACAGCACCATCAGCGAACCCACAGCAACGAACGCCCTTTTAAGTGTGCTGTATGTGAAAAGAGTTTTAAGCATCGCTCCCACCTTGTGCGCCACATGTACGTGCATTCTGGTGAGCACCTGTTCAAATGCAACCTATGTGAGTTGCATTTCAAAGAGTCATCCGAGCTCCTCCACCATCCTTGCCACCCGCAGGGTTCTCGCCCGTTTCGCTGTGCCACATGCGGGAAAGGTTTTAAGAGGCCCTCCGACCTTCGGCAGCATGAACGCACGCACTCTGAGGAGCGTCCCTTCCACTGTGACGAGTGTCAGATGAGCTTCAAGCAGCAGTATGCACTGATACGCCACAGACGCACACACAAAGACCCCACAGACCGGCCGTTTAAGTGTAACCTGTGTGACAAGGGCTTCATGCAGCCCTCTCACCTCCTCTACCACCAGCACGTCCACGGCTTGGACAACTTGTTTAAGTGCGCCTCATGCCAGAAGGAGTTCAGCCAGTCAGGAGAGCTGCTCAGGCACAAGTGTGGCGAGCCCTCCAACACGTCCCCTGACAAGCCGTATAAGTGTGACGTTTGCGGCAAAGGCTACAAGAAGAGTTCCACGTTACAGCGCCATCAAAACTCTCACTGCCAGGAGAAGCCCCTTAAGTGCTCACTGTGTGACCGTCGCTTCCTCTCCTCTTCGGAATTTGTCCAGCACCGCTGTGACCCATCTCGGGAGAAGCCGCTGAAGTGTCCCGACTGCGAGAAACGGTTTAAATACTCATCGGACCTGAACAGACATCGACGCGTACACACGGGGGAGAAGCCCTACAAATGCGGCCACTGCAACAAGGGCTTCAAGCAGCGCGAGCACCTCACCAAACACCAGAGCACGCACTCCAGAGAGGGACAGTTTAAGTGTGTGTGGTGTGGGGAGCGCTTCAGTGACTTAGGCTCTTTGCAGGACCACACGGTGCAGCACACGGCTGATGGAGGCGGTTACCCAGTCCCCCAGTGCTTATAAAGACATTTGTCCATGAGCAGACGGTCACATAAACAGCTTTTCCCGTTGTATTTTTCTCTGTGGGCTGTTGATTCGGCCAAACAATCAGCACATTTGCACAACAGTGCAATTACACTCATTCCATCAGTGCTACAGCAGGTCTTTCATGTGTTGCTAACCAGCCTGAAACTCAACATCATCCCAACTGCTCCGTGCCCTGAAACATAGAGGACTGTTTTGTCCCTTTTTAAAAGTTCTTTATTTTCTTAAACTCAAGCAGTGAAAAGGCCACTTAACTCCCATTAACCATCCTTTTAATAACTTAAATAACTTTATCTTTAATAACTTGGTCTTCAGACCAATGCATTTGTTTATCCCCACACAGGAAATCTAAAAACATCCACTGCTCTGGATTATATTGTTCACTCTATATATGGAAGGAGACAGCGAGAGGGTAGACTGGGGCTTAATTGTTTTATAATAGAAGGGTTGTGATTATTAAAACCTGTGAGATGATGCCTGGATTTATGGATTTTCCATTTTGTAGCAAACACAAGCCTAAAGCTGCACCTGATGCCAAAGGTGCGTAGTCTGACCAGCCACCTGTTCCCCAACAATAATATCCTTAATGGCTACTACAAACGCCCCCCTCCAACATGGGCATATATACAAATACATATACTTCACACCAATGAACTTGTCTTCTTCCTGCAGAGGTCAGTGCTGTTAGACTAAACAAAACTAAACAGCCTGTACATACTATGAATGTGAGTCTAGTGCTGGATGAGTTCTCACAACTTGTCTGTCTTTAAAAGAAAATGTACTGAAGAACTGTTTTTGTATTCTTGCTACTTTTTACCATGTAAAACGTTTTAACAAATGCTATTTTGTGGTTTTTTTGTAGTCCATATAGTGATTGTAATGGTATGTTGCAGGGATTCTCAAAGCACTGTGTGTGAGAGTGTGTGTGTGTGAGAGAGAGAGCTCTGTCAGAAAGGCACAGATTTGTATTAGAAGTGTTTAAACAGATGTGCGCCTTGATTTGTTTAATTTACTAACGCAGTTGTTTGTCGGGGAGAATTATTATTTCTGCAGCTGGTGTGAAACCTTCACCTCGCCCTGAGCTTGTGTCTGAAGGTAGTTTAACGAGCTGATCGCTATGAAGTTGATGAAGTCTGGAACCACCAGTTGATCCTTCGTCTGTAGTTAAATCCTGGTTTGAGTGCAGTATTTATTACAGACAGATTCGGCCACATCAATGGAAGCTTTGAAGTTCTGCTAAACCTTTGTTGGGCCTTATGGTGGCGCCGCAGCGCTCCTCTGCCTTCTTTTCCTCCTCCGCTTTCTGCTTGTAACCATGCGAGGTCAAATATATGCTAGTTGGTTTCACGAGCTGCCATGTTTTTGCTTTCTAAATCTGGCATCTGGACTTTGGCAAGACTTTATTATTACAATAACTGAAATTGAATAAGTACTGTATTTTTGTTATTGTTTTACATTTGTTTATATTGTTTTTTTACTGATTTTTAAAATTGCAATGACTATAGTTTTGGAGGGAGAGAACCAGGGCCTATGTTTTTTTGAAACATCTGTAAAACTTGTATTAAAATTGTGTCCAGTTGATGCTGAGGCCAGATCATAGGTTTTTCAGGTGGTTGTGTAAAGTCTGAACAACCACAACACAAACGCTGTTCACATTTGCCAAGAAGCGACTTGTTAATTGGTGCTGACACATCATCAGATGTTGATAATGAAAATAGACACTGCAGGATGAGGACCTCACATACTGCTGAGTGCTGACAGTAGACTTAACATTTGTAGTAGTAATAATAATAATAATAATAATAATAATAATAATACAAGTGTGCGTTGAAAGCCAAAGAATAATTCCAGCCCAGCGTTTGCTCTTAGTATTAATGAGTGTGACTGTCTGTCCTGTGTATTACTGAGTACTCTGGCAGTAACCAACCAATGCAATGTGAAATCCTGCATTTTGTCGTCACATGCTTGTTGGTTCTGGATTAGGTCCATCACATTTCAACAAGCAATCAGGGAAAGCTGAGATCTGTACAAGCACAAATCAAAGAAACCTACCATTCTATATAAAGTGAAGAAATGAAGCTGGCCACTTTATCTTGATTTTGGTTTCTGCTCAGTTCCAGAGAATGAACTCATCAGACCCTGGCGTCTCTCGCTCTCTGCATGCTTTGCTATGTTAGTTCCTGTGTTCTGTCCCTGGGAACTGGTGCCCACCCACCTCACTCTCCTCCCTTTACAGCACTGTTCCCTCCTATAGCTTTTTCAAATTGTATCGTAGTTTATGTGAAAGATGTGGAAAAAAACAATTGTTGAAAAGGGAAAAAAAAACTTTGTGGCGACGTACCGTTTGTGTACATTCATGCTAAGATTATCTGTATGTATGTAGCATTCAATTACACACAGCACTAACAAATAAAACTTTTTTTTATTTGTAACATTTTATGACTTGTGAAATCTATCAAGCAGGGATTCATCTCTTTGAGTAAGTACTCTTATATTGACCATGAAGAGTTGCTTTCAATTAGGTTGAGAATCAAAATGCGGCAAAAACATCCACCCACTGCACCTGATAAAGTGTTAGACCAGCTCTATGTTTTAAGATGACTTCCTGGTTAAAGTTAGTTTTGGTGTTTTTCAGAGCAGGGATGCGATAATAATATGTGAACAACAGGATTGGAAATCTGGATTTAACCACCTTTAAGCATTTGTCAAGTTGTGTCTTAGAACACAAGTTGATGCCAACAGCGCCACATTTCTGACTTATTATACCAGCACTCTAAACCGAACATCAGAAACATTAACAATGGAACCAACTGCTGCACTGTACTTTTTTGCGTCTTTCAGAAAGTGACCAACAAGCATGGTCATGTTTACTAGACAACCTTCTAGACACAATGGGATTGAAAATAAACTTTAATAATTACATCCTTTAATTGTGTAAATTAAATAAAGTGTCTTAAGAACACACAACCGTCATCGCAGGCCTAAATGTTCACTTATCAGATCGCATCCTAAGTCTGAAAACACACTAATATGTGACATCAGTTCACTCAATGATGCTTAATGATGTTTTACAACAGGTGGTTTCCTTATGCAACTACAATGTGTTTATGTTTAATCAGCAAATCAAAATTCTTTAAAACATACCTCGTTTTTTTAATTTACGCTATAAATCCACCACAGTGTCCAAATTTCAAATTAAAATGTATTATCAAGGCTTTAAAGTGTTTAAGCAAGTTTTAAAACTAATTTTTAGACATGATCACATCCTCGCCACGAGATGGCGTTGTTCCACAGAACAACGCGTTCCTTATGCTCACCCCGGCAGCCAGCGGCTTTCACATCCGGGCGGCTCTCTCACTTCTCTTCAAACGCAATTCGCTTCCCTTCCCCTGTGCTGCTGACCGGGGAGGTCCGTGGCTACAGAAGAAACCCCTGAATCCCCGCACCTTCGTCGGCGTCTGGCACGGCCCTCCCCTCCCCCCGAGGCACTGCTCTCCCGCACATCCGGTCGCACATGACGCTGGCTCCGCCGATGGTGGTGCACGGCGCCGAGCGCTCCCCGTCGGTGCGACATCTCCGCGCTGTAGTAGCATCGCTGGCTAACGTTAGCTAACAACATCGATCTCTCTGCTGCTCCAGCCCCCTCTCTCCCACCGGTCGACCCCTCGCTACCGAACCGCCACATTAACCGCTGATTGATAGCTAACACTGGACCACCGATGGCATCCTCCCTCCCAGCTCGTCCATCGTCTAGTGCAGGAGACCCGTTAGTTTCCTAACGGATTCAGGGCCCGCAGAAAGAGTAACGCTAGCGGGAGTTGTAACCCGTGATATTTCTATTACCCACACCCGTCCCTCCTCCCCCGTGGCCTTTTCAGGGGGTATTGCTTTTCTACCTCAACACCCTGATGCTTCCCTGTTTGTAACTTAGGCTGCTCTGCTACCCAGACTCCATATAGTCGCCTTTTATCTCCGCCGACAACGACTCTGCTGCTTGTGACAATCCGACCAAGGAGCGCTGCTCGGCGTGCACCGACCGCAGAGAATCCCGGTGGACGTCTCCAGGTCTCTGCATCCCCGTCTCTCCTTTTCTCGGTCTGGCTGCAGGCGGGTTCTAGCCAGCTGCTCCGTTCCACTTCACGCCCCCACACACCGCCTGTTGACGGGGACTGTGCCTCCAGCTCGCTCCAGCTCGCCCGCGGTCCTCCACCCCAGCAGATCCCCAGCGCCCGAGCCACGGGTCTCGTCATGCCGGGTCCGGTGGCCGGTAGCAAGTCCCGTGTGTACGCAGATGTCAACACGCTGAAGAGCCGGGAGTACTGGGACTACGAGGCCCACGTACCCAACTGGAAGTGAGGACATTTCTGTCTAATCAAACGCATGTTATTCGTGAGCACGTCGGATAACGGGAACGTGTGGCAGATGGATGTCTATTATTACGCACGGAGCCGTGAGGGTGTGATGACACTGATAGTACAGTCTGTCAGTGCTCAGCCCACCACTCTGCTGTTCTGACTGGGCTTCACTTCAGTCCCAGAGGCAACGCTTTGTGCCAGTGTCGAGAACACTCAGCAGCAGCTCATTCATTGAATAAATTGCAGATAGAAGACGGACAGTCTTTTATGACCTCCTCACGCTGTCGCAGCCTCTGATGTGTTTCTCCATCTGTCACTATAGTAACCAGGAGGACTACCAGCTGGTCCGGAAGCTGGGCAGGGGCAAGTACAGCGAGGTGTTCGAGGCCATCAACATCACCAACAACGAGAAGGTGGTCGTCAAGATCTTGAAGGTGAGCAGCTTCCTCTCAAACAAGAGTCTTAACTTATTCATGTGTAACGTGAAGAATTGTCTTTTTCTTTAAATGTATGTTAACTAAAATGTTACATACACTCATAACAAGTAGCCGCTGAGCTGTAGAGCTTGGATTCGATTCTCAGTCGAGTCATTTTCGAACACATTCATACACTTGATTAGGTTGATGCTTTATAGATCTTTTAATGTAGAGATAAAGGTTATAATGTTATTTTAAGTTGTGTTTTAATCCCTCTAAAAATATATGTTGTGATTTGTTTTAATTATTTATTAGAGTAGGTAATGATTAATAGATTTTTTTTATTCCATGTTGATCTTAGTGGGCAGATGTCATCTTTGTTACTCTCAGAGTTTGGACTGAAAATAAACAACGATAAAATAATTTTTAAAACAATCATTGTTCCCCGGTCTACATGGGAACACTAAGTTATCTGATTTAGTACTTCGATTGTCCAGTGTTCGCCCGTAGCCAGCTGGGATAGGCTCCAGCACCCCCGTGACCCCGCACTAGGGAGTAAGCGGTTCAGAAAATGGATGGATGGATGGATTGTCCAGTGTTTTTATACAATAAGCTGGACCAGTGACCTCGACATCAAGTCTTTTTCACCCAAAAAATGTTTTGGGGATTCGGAAGGAATTGGATGTGGATGTTGATAAGTGTCACTGTTAAATGAAGTAAAGAAAACTGAATCAAAGTTTACACACTTAAAACAATCAGAGGTTCTGAGCTTTTGCAAAGTAGATTCCAACTGTATTTATTTTGACTAGTCCAGAAGTTTCACAGTATAGATCTATTATTGCTTTTATTGTGGAATAGTTTGCTAAACATTTTTATGCCTTATAAGGTTGTGTTTCTACTTTGTGATTGATTGACTTTTATGCTCCCGCTCCTTACTTCAAGATATCTGGGTCCGTCTTGATGTAATTTATTTCAGCATTAATATGTAGTTATTCCACTGGATATTGATGCATAGTTCCCATTAGTGCTGTACATCGTAATTATGTAATCAAACAATATTTGTTCTCGCTTCCTTTAAGCAGAGGATTACGCTGTGGAGTCATTACTGAAACGGAATTAGTGTACTGTTGTGTTGCTGCAGTCTGAAGCATTGGTTAAGATGTCCTCTAGCCAAATATAGGCATTCTCATGACTTCCTGCTGCACCAGCATCTGTTTTGCTGTGGCAAGGAGAGTTCAACCCTTTAAGAACAAGTAGGATGGGTGCTGTTGGGAGTTGGTGTTCTGTCTTAGTGATCTCGCCAGGTTGATTGAATGCAAACGCCCGCCTCCTCCAACTGCACTATATGTCTTTGAACTGAGATTGACACTCTGGTGCTGAAGAATGCAGTAGTAGCAGTAGTGGCAGGACAAGCAGCATCAGCATGTTTCAGATCAGGAGTCTAAAGCAGCACGCAAGCAGATGCCTCTGCTTGCGTTTTTCCTCGTCAGATGCCCTAAAAACACCTTCCTGTTAAACCGGCGTCTTTTTCTTCCCGTCTGATTAGCCAGTCAAAAAGAAGAAGATCAAGCGAGAGATAAAGATCCTGGAAAACCTGCGAGGAGGAACCAACATCATCCGACTGGTGGACACAGTCAAAGACCCAGTGGTAGGATGCTGATGGCATTCACTGTTTTAAAATGAGAACACCCACTAATAGGGAACGTGAGCTGGGCTTAGACCGTCGTGAGACAGTTTATTTTTACCGTACTGATGATGTGTTGTTGCAATAGTAATTCTATTGCACGCGCCAAATGTTTAGAAAGCGAATAAAAGCAGCAAAATTAGCAGCAATCTAGCATAAATAAAATTCAGCATAGTCATGGAGACTGTTATGATACGCTCCAGTAGTTGCCGTTTTCTGCTCGGCAGGAGGAGAGTTCAGAGGGAAGGCCGTAACTCACGATCATAGCTTGCTGCCTTGATTACTCCTTTAAAGGCATTACTCTAGATGTGCACCTGCCGGGTGTGTAACAGAAAGGAGACACATTTTTAAAAATTCCCCTACGTTTTCTGAGCAAAGTAATTTTCACTGTGCACATTTTGGTTCATAATAAGTTATTCTTTATAAAGCAAGAACAGACTTTTACTCTATTTATCTATAGGCTGAATTCTTTCTATTTACATCTTGTAGCTTGCAGTTTTAGTTAGATAATATTGACTTTTGCAGCATTAACGCGCTGTTGTCCATGTATTTATGCATCCTTAGTCAGTCATAGAATAAATAAACTCACTGGCCACTTGATTAAAAAAAGCCCTGTACAACGAACGGCAGTTTTCTGATAATAAACCATGTGGGTAGTATGTATCAGACCAGAGAAAAAGGCAGAATCCATCTTTTAAAGTTTTCTACAAATCATCACTCTTTCGTGTTGTTCAGGCTTTACCTGTTGCTGCACAGGATGGCCAGCTGTCTGACAGCTGCAGCTCTGATGTGCTGTGCTGACGGACAGTGCAGGGTGAATGAATGTACAGGAAGATAATAATAATTTGGGTTCTTTGAGTTAATTTCTTGAAAAAATTTATAAATAATGTATAAATCCGAAATTCATTGACCAAATATTTTCATTCTAATTCTGCAGCAAATTAATAAAATGAATTTCTAGGAGGCATTGAAAGTGAACGTTAGGCTGGGTGTGATTCCTAATCCTCTCGTGCAGGGTGGAACCTTGTGCTGCTTTGTGTAAGGGGTGATCTGCAGAAATCAAGTCTGTAATGGAGAAGATTATCCAGATGTGGAGAATGTCTTTGAACTCACTTATTTCTATGTAGCCCACATTTTCAGTTTTTTAGGGTTTTAGGGGTTTTTATCAGCATTAAGCCTCTTGCAAACTGTGAGCTCAGAAAATATAAATAAAGCATGAGCGTGGGCCCAAAGATGGGCTCACAGCACATTCAGGTTTTCAGATCACTGACTCTGAGCCCCTTCCTGCCTTTGTAAGTGTGCCAAGTGTTTATTTGACCCCTCATCAGTCTGTTTGTCTCTCTGCTTTCGTCACAGTCCAGAACTCCAGCTCTCGTCTTTGAATGCATCAATAACACAGACTTCAAGGTAGCGTCACCCCCTCTTCCTCATGCTTCTGTGGGTCTCTGCTTTCCTCTAAGATGCTTTTATTATCCTGATGAGCGATAGTGGTGCACAGGCTTCAGACCCTCACTGTGATGTGTTTTTACTCTGCAGGAGCTGTACCAGAAGTTGACAGATTACGATATCCGCTTTTATATGTATGAACTACTGAAGGTGAGAAATCATTCATCTTTGTTATTAAAATAGAGGAAACTCTGAGTATTGCTCTTTGAAGATAGCGTTATCCCACCCAGTCCCAGGAACCCAGAAGCCTGCATTCCTCTGTGTATCTTTGCCTGATGTGTGTATGTCTCAGGCTCTGGACTACTGTCACAGTATGGGAATCATGCACCGTGACGTCAAACCCCACAATGTGATGATTGACCACCAGTTGAGAAAGGTAGGCGGTTCCCAATATAGTCCGTTTTCTTCTTCACACACCCACACACACACTCGCTTCTCTCTCATCCCTCTATTTCAGCGCTGCTGTTTTTACTTTCATGCTTTATTATCTCCTTGGTTTTGTCTATTCTTTCATTTTTTTCATTCCTTTGAATTGCTAATCCATTAGCACCGACCTTCATCCACAGAGCTCCTGTAATATGTCTAAATCTAAATAATGTTTCATCCTACGGTACCATCTTGTTTACGCATCTCTCTGGGACTGACTGAGCATGAGCAGTGGGAGGAAGCCCAGGGTATATGGCAATCCCACACTTCTTCCATTACTATCTTGTGTTAAACAGAAATGGATCTGCCCTGCTATTGTGGAGCTATCAGGGGTGTAAGAAAATATGCTTACGCTTGAGTAGTGCTATATTGCGTTGTAGGGATTCTGTATTGATTTTATAAAACACAGTGCAGATTTCTAATTAATAATTCACATACAAAGATTTTTGACAGACTTGGATTCCATCTGTGTTGTTGTTGCTTCATGTTATTAAAACTGAGTCTGTGTTAATCAGACTAACAAAAGGAAGCAGAATCATCAGCAGCTTGTTTTCTGTTCATCATTTATTTCCCCCTCTTAACACGGCCTGTGAGTTTGTTGAAGGAGGGCATCAAAATCTGGGCTCTCTCAATGTAAATACTATTGTTGTTTCTTTGCAATTAAAGGTAGCTGTTGAGTTTATTTTTAATAAAACTTACGTTTTACTGGTAATTGTAACACAGGAGTTCTTGTCTTGTTCCACTTTGACCAGCAGGGGGCAGCAGACTAACACACCTGTATGTTACCTCTGACTAGCGCAAAGACACAAACCATACCAAAATGTGCCAGTAGAGCCAAGCTTATATTAGATTAGTTCTGAGTCACGTATCAAGTGAAGCTAAATGAAAAGAAATTGTTTGTTTCCATAGCTACGCCTGATAGACTGGGGTTTGGCGGAGTTCTACCACCCGTCCCAGGAGTACAACGTCCGCGTGGCTTCACGCTACTTCAAAGGCCCTGAACTTCTAGTGGACTATCAGGTCACACAGAGGACATGCTGCCACAGCCTCACATTTTGGTCGGTTGCGGCTGTTGTTAATCTGTTTGTCTATGCTGTTTTTTCAGATGTACGACTACAGTCTAGACATGTGGAGCTTGGGCTGTATGCTGGCCAGTATGATCTTTCAGAAGGAGCCCTTCTTCCACGGGCAGGACAACTACGATCAGGTATGATTTAACAGATGCAATGATGTTATGATGCGGGTCACAACAGAACATTTATTGCTTACACACACACACACACACACACACACACACACACACACACACACACACACACACACACACACACACACACACACACAGGTTTGCTTTGAGCATTCTGCGTGTTCGTTAAGCACAGTGCGTCCTAAACGTGTAATGGAGACGGCCTAGATTTGTTTCCTGGCCCTCTCCTTCTTCCTCTTGAGATCCCTCTACTTAATTAAAGCAAACTTATCGCCTTACCTCACCTGACCGTCGTGTTTTCCAGCTGGTGCGGATCGCCAAGGTCCTGGGAACGGATGAGCTATTTGGCTACCTGCGTAAATACCACATTGAACTGGACCCCCGCTTCAAAGACCTGCTGGGACAGTAAGGCCACATAGTTAACCAAAAGATTAGAACAGTAGTGTAAGGGTTCCTTTTGCCCAACATGCCAACTGCTCTGTATTTGCTACTACTCCTGACAAAAGCCTCACTGCTATCAGGAGTGGTGGCAGTGATTTGGCTCTTTGATTTGAAAAGGAAGCCAACGGGTATGACACTCCATGTGCTACCCATGGTTAAAAAGCGGTTGCTGAGCTATATTCAGTTTTTTTCACTGCAAAAATTACGTAGTTGGGACTTGTTTTTGTTTGCTTGTATAATGTAATTAATTTAAAATGACTGACCTTTGTCATCCTTACTGAATGAATGCTGTTTTATGTGCTTATCAGACAGACACAGTGCCGTAGTAGTGCATGTGCTAGCAATAGTCCGACTCAGCATAAGCCTCCTGTGTCATGTGCATCCTTGCAGGCAGAGCAGGAAGCGTTGGGAACAGTTTGTGCAGACAGAGAATCAGCACCTGGTGAGTCCCGAAGCACTGGACCTGCTGGACAAGCTGCTACGCTACGATCACCAACAGAGGCTGACTGCTACAGAGGCCATGGAGCACCCCTACTTCTGTAAGCCACAGGGACACAGCCTGCAGAGCTGGCCGCTTGGTGCTCTTCCTCAGTGCTCTTCCTCTCTCTTCTTCTAGACCCAGTGGTAAAGGAGCAGTCTCTGTCAAACTCTGACAACAACCTGGTATCCAGTGGAAACACTACAGCACGGTGAAACCTAGGTAAAGGTTCCATGCTTGAGTGTTCAGAGTTAAACTTAAAGTGGTACATCTTCATGGATGGACACATGAATGAGTTCAAAGCAACACAAACTACACTGATTTCTTTGGGATTTTCCCCCCAGCCGACCGACTGACTGACCAGCTTACCTGTGTTAAACACACAGTAAACCTTATGCAGCTCAGTGTGTGTGACTTGTAGTGTCCTATTATTCCGGCTTGCCTCAAGTGTGACCCACCGAACTAAACATGACAAGAGCTTCTTGAATTTGTCCTGAACCCATCTGTAAAACTGTCCTGTCCTGATGGTTAAGTATCCACAGTGTCGCTAGTTACACATCGGCCCAGCGTGGTCTAATGTCCCCTCGTTTCTTTCCTTCTCCTCACTCCCTTTCTTTTGTGTCTTCACAGAGGTGGAAGAAGAAGGATGTTTGTTACCTCAACTTTGTACCCGGTTGTGACAGTAACTTTGACAAGTGTACAGTGACAATGGATCAAAGTAACTCTGACCAGTTACACACTCACAGATTTGTGCATACAGATACACACACACACACACACACACACACACACGCACACACACACACACACACACACACACACACACACACACACACACCCTCCTCCTCTGTATCAGTCTGTGATTGGCTTGTCCTGGTTCCCTGTTCAGCAGTTCGACCAATGAGCTTGAAGCTTCTTCCCCTTCGTCCCCTGAAACGGTCTTTGTCCTTCCAGCTCATGTAGGTCAACAAGGACAAACTGCAGTTCAGTCCCTCTCTTCCTTTTTCCCTCAAACCCGTTTAAATCATTGGCTCATCTTTTGCATCAGCATGGAGAATAATCAGGAGTGTGAGCCTGTACAAGTCCCCGACCCTCAAATAGCCCCAACCCATTTCTCCATTCGTCTGTCTGACCCTCCTCCTCCCCATCATGTACCCCAACAGGCAGACGGATGTCTTAGCACTACTCCAGTTCTGAAAGTGGCATGGTGGACTCTCTAGATAGAATGATGATAATAATATTAATGACAAATAAATGATTTTTATTTAGATGAACTTTGTCTGTGTTGGGATTGAATGAATTGCGTGTATATATTGGAAGGACACTGATGTTGACTGGCCCAACCAAAGCTCATGTGAGGAGGGGGATGACCTTGGCATGTCACAGACTTTCCCTTCCAGTGATTGAGCTTACGACAGTGAGGTAAAGTTTTCAATGAGCTTGTGGGGATTCAGAGCTTTAATCTGTGCCAGAGGCGCTTCAACCACTTACTGAATTACGTACAGTAAGCTTCGTACAGTAAACTTTTACTTGTGAGTGTGGTCTAGAGTAAACTAATGGGAAGATCATAGTTTTTACATTTTAAAATAACTAAAACACGCAGAATGTGAAGTGAGGCAGTTGTAGAGAATCATATCACTCGGGTGGGCAAACTTTGAGTTGAGGGAAACGATGGGTTTTAAACACTTGATTGAACCGGGGCAGAAAACATAAAACGTTCACTATTCACGTTTGCACCTAGCAGCGTATGAAGAGGTTCATTTAAACTAGATTCATAGAATGTTTATGTAATGAATATTCTCATGTACAAATAACTCTGCATTCTAATAACGAACATATGTACTTACACCAAAACCGTACAGCAGATGAAGCCTCTAAACTCACGTACCTGTCCACTATGGTCACCTCTGTGCATGAAAGGGTTAAGCAGTTAGCATCTGAGGCACACATACTGTCAGTTAACCATGGGGATAAGCCTCTTTACTCTGTTGAATGAGGTGTTTGTGAATCTTCCTGCCAGCCTCCACCGGCTTGTCTGGAAACGTGCATTGTATGTAAATTAGACGTGATCCTGACCCTTTTTGGACTAGCACAGGTCAGGTTAGAGCATGGTTCACGTTGTCCTGGTAACGCTATATCTATAGATAGATAAATAGATTAAACAGATATATATTAGATAAATGGATTTGATTTATAGGTGTTTCAAAATAACAAATACAGACACTTTTCACAGTAAAATGAATAAGTAGTTAATTAACTTGTTGACCAGTGTGAATGTGTTCATTGTTCAGAGGCCTCAGCGTGATGCAGTGACACCCGCTGAAGACACACCCCGTCCACAGGTCTGCACGCCAACAACCAACTGACAGCATGTGTCAGATTTCCTCGTATCGACAAACGCACAAAACACATGTTGACAGTGCATGACTACACATAACAGCTTCACTTTCTCTATATGATGAAGCATTTGACAGTCTCATTGTCAGAGGCAGCACCTATGTAAAGCCTGCAGCTAATACATCCCCATAGCATTCAGAGAGTGTGTATTGGACTCTTAACTAAAGTTACACCAGTGGCAAAGTATATATTTTGCGTGTTTAACGGGAAACTTTAACTGTATGATGGATATTGGGTTGTATATTATTGTGGTGTGTTAGACATATCCACTTCCTCAAAGTTCTCACTCACCCACACTCACACACGCACCCTGATGTACAGCTCCTAGCGTTGATAAAACATTGAAGAGTGAACTTGTTTGGTCAGTGCTTACTGTTGTCACTTCGGGGCCCTTGGTTTTCTTTTTTTTCTGTATGCAAAACACCAGATCAGCCACAGTCAGCATGTAAGCGATCCTGAGCAGTAAACAAACTCATCTAAATCTAATCTAAGCCTTTCACAGCTTTATACTCTAAAAAACATACAACAAACATACAAGATACCCACTCTATTTAACTGCTATATTAGAAGCTGCCTTTGGAAATCTGTTTTTGCCTCCTTGACTTAATTGAGTTGAGTTTTATCTTTCTTATTTCTGAGACTGAAGTTGCATTACAGGTTACATTTATTAGACTCAGCTTTATCTGCCCAGTGGTCCTGTTCATCCTGTTTGGCCTGTCCTATTAACAGACACCAGTTCTACAAGAATGCAGCCCGATCGCAGCTTCAGAGCACGAGCCCTAAACAGAACAGAACAGAACATAGCAGGTGCTCTGGGGCCTGACTCGCCCCCGTGTGAGAACTGGATTTGTTTAGCTTAAGCCACACACAAAGCCAGGCCCACCCATCATGGCTGCACAGATCCCACCGCCAGCATCACCTATGACTATTATGATCCATTCAACCACACAAAGTCTGGACACGGGGCTTCCATTATTTTTACGCATTTTAAAAATGTTTATTGCACTAGCAAATCACAAACACTACATGCAAAGGACAAGGCTGTCCTTGAAGAAATCTTTCAGTGTGATGTTAGTCAACGTCCTACATACAGATTATCACATAATAAAAAAAGCCCAAACTAATGGATTAGAGCTGGACTCTCTACTTGTCAGTGAGCAAACAAAAGGCTTAATACTCAAACTGATTATAGGTGGAGGGACAGTAAAGCTATAGAATAGTTACACTCATTAGCTCTTCAGCCATCAAAGGAAAAAGAGAACATTATAGAAGTAAACAGGAATGACAGGAGTCAAACAAGGTTCCACTCCAGTCTGAAAGAGTCCACTAATGAGGAAAACATCATGTCGCCATCTCCTGACAGACCACAAACCAAGCAAACACCATCCTCTAAGAGTTCAGTAGTGTGAGAGCGTATTCCACTGGAGGGTTTGAGATCCCACGTATCTGCTGGTGGTCAGATGTTTGCGGTCGGCCAGGGCTCATGGGTCAGCCGACGCGCTTCAGGCCTCGTTTGTGCCGGAGACAGCTTGGGAAGCACTTCTTGTCCCACTTGGAGCTGGGAGAAGCCGGGGTTTGGGACGCGGAGCCTTGCTTCCTGCGAAGAGAGCGAAACCAGACACGGGAGCATAGATATGAGAAGAGGAAGTGTGATGGGGGTTTGTTCTGGCAGTGACATGGCAGCCTTTAATTATTGAGCGCGGTCTCCTGTGGCCTGTGTGAATAGAAGCACTGGTGTGATCACAGCGTAGCGTGGGCCAGTCAGAACTGGCACAGACAGGAGGCTTATTAAGCTAAGATTCATTGCCACACAGAACTCTCCGAAGTCTAAATGATCAATGCTTATTCACTGTTAGATACTTCAGCATATTGCTGACAAAACCTTGACGAAGCACAAATTCAGCTCAGCGAAACAGGAAAAGTTAGAAAATGAGCTGAACAACAGGTTGCACTTCAGTTAGTGGAATAAGTTGAACCTGCTTTGAACCTGTTTGCCTGCAGTAAGACACTCAGCAGGGCAGGGTTGGAAGAGGTGGGAAACAAGGAGGGCTCAACCATTTAAATGGAGGATTGGTTGAACATCCAAATGACTCCCATGATGTTGAGCCTTGAACTTGTGCACATCCTGCATTTCCTCACCTGGCAGCGGCTGCAGCAGCCTCTCGGTTCTTGATCTGCTTTATGACCTTCAGCATGCGGCAGATCTGCCGCAGCGTCATCTTGGGAGCGTGGTAGGCCAGGTGGGGTCGCGGGGTGTAACGGGGTCCTCGGTACGTGAAGAGCGACATGTAGTTGCCTCCTCTGGGTCCTTTCCCATTGTTATAGCAGGATGCAAACTGGTGACGGTAGGAGATAAACTGGTTAGAGTGGAGCTTAAACCTGGTTTTGAATGAACATCAGTCAACATTTTGTTGATGTTGTCGAGCTAGTTGGCACAGACGAATGATGGTGTGATGAAAATCAATGGATCAGTTCTTCCATTTTACTGTTGTTACTGAGTTAGTTGGTGGATCTCTGGTGCTTCATCCCCTGAACCTGTAGCGTTTCAACAAACACTTTAAAGGTCCACATATTTCCAGGTGAGTCTCAGCTCTGTCATTCACACCACTTTTCACACCCCACCATTGTAATTAGCATATGAGCCCCAGACCCAATCTTTATCAGAAACCAGAGACACAAAGAATCAATCACACAAAGAGAATTCAGCTGGTCAGATTCGTTTACAGGGCCGACACCTGATCACACAGATTTACCTCTCAGCGCTTGTTAACCCATGAACACAGACTCCCACACGCATGAATACAACACCTGACCCTGCTATAAGATCTGCACCAGCTGTTATGTCCAGAGAAAACAATATTGTTGCACATTATGTAGTATCAAACGTACATATTACAAAATTATTACAAGCTTCTGCACTAAAGCTTCACACATCTCATCTAGGTTTCTTAAGACACTATAGAAAAACACCACTTTGTCTTGTTTCATCTGTGGTCATGGTTCAAAGGGCGCTAACGGCACAGTGTAACAATGACAGAGATCCATTTTAGAAATGTGCCCACACAGATACTTACGGGAACTACAGCTGCCATGATGGAGTGGTAGATGGCTGTGGTGAAGAAATAATGCTCCGTGTGCGAATGGATCCCTTCATGCCCACCTGGACGCACAGCGCAGCAATTAATATTCACAACACAAAACAAAGCCCGCCCACCTCTGACATCACCACAGTGAGGTCACTGAACAGCACACGTTCCTGATGCTTCGGGTTACAGGCGCTCACGCGCAGAATGACGCTGGTGATGTGCAGCCTTTAGAGGGGGAAGGATAGAAAACAGTGGAGCATGAGGACTAGCGGTGGGTGACGGGGAAAAGGGGGAAGATGACGATGGGCAGAGGAAACACCTAGACAACAAAAGGCTGGTGGAGCGAGGGGGGTGGGGGGCGGGTCACGCTCTAAGGTGACGGGCCTGAACAAAGCGCGCCACTGATGCATTACATATTGTCAGTCACTACAATATTGTGCTCCACTGATGGGAAGACACAACAGATGATTGGGCAAACATGATGCTGTTAGAATCATTTACCCAGTAGTAAGAGTTTGTACTAATAATAATAAAATGAAATCCATCATTTGTTAGGACTGGACCTTACTCTCTCATCGTGGCTGCAGCACTTTGCCAGCTTATGACTGGCAAAACTGTATTTATCTCTGCAGTTAACCCTTCCTCTGGGGGAGCAGTAGGCATCTACCTGTCAGCCACCAGGGAGCTAGTGTGAAGTGTCTTGCTCAAAGACACACCTGGTGCCAGAGGCAGGGATTGAACCGGAAACCTTGTGCTTCCCAAGCCGATGCTCTTGGTTGATTGTTGTCTAAACTTGCTTTTTGTCATTAAAGGTGTCTTTTCTTTGGCTGCAGAGTTATTCATAGTCCAAAAATAACAGCACCATGCTTTATTTATTATTGATGGACCATTATAGACAAATGGCTGTAAATGTGTGTCAATGAGTTAAATGTAGCTGCTAGATGCCTTTTCATAACGAATGTCCCTTTGTTCATCACTGGGCTTCCATCCATCCATCCATTCATCCATCCAACCCAGCTGGCTATGGGCGAGAGGCAGGGTACACCCAGGACGGGTCGCCAGTCCATGGCAGTCACTGGGCTTCTATAAGAGAAAATAAATATATTATAATATTTATATAATAAATTAATTCATTGTTAATTCTTGTGATTGGAGGTCAAACCAAATTAGCGCAGTTTAATGTAGACAGTTTATGTGTGTGGTGAACCTGGAGTTCAGCTATTTTTTTTTCACAACAGCAACTCTGTAACTAACTTAAACTCATTTCATTCCGTTTTTAAACTATTACTATCACTTCCAGTAATTATGCTAATACAACCTTAACCTTACTGCTTCTCAAAATCAAGCTTTTCTCTTTGTGTTTTTACATCTGAGGCCAAAATGTATCACAAACATTTAGACTGTTTTTTAAACATGTCAGGCAGACAGGCATTTATCACGCACAGTCTTTTACACGTTTCTTAGGTTCATGTAGATGTGTGAACATTTTCGGTTGAACTCTGGAGTTTCGCTTCCATTTTTAATGGAACCTTTCAGTATCGACCGAGGGACTGGGTTTGATTATCAGTAAGGCGATGAATCATTTGTCACAAACACATGCAACAGGTTTTAGGCTTTGTTTGAACAGTTTTCTTTTCTGTTTTACACAACACAACTCTTCTCTGTCTTTCCTCTTCTGCCCTCTGCTGTTGTGTGCACCACTCTCACAAAGCAGATCGCTGTTTCATTTTGTTGCATGGAATTGTTTTGTTTTAAGTTGAACATTTATATTTATATTTTTAAGCTCATTAATTTATTTAAATAAGTTCAATGTTGCATTTTGCAGCCTTTACTGTCTCAGCCAATCTATAAACTTCCTGTCAATTACGTTATGTGAACAGCGTTAATATACGTGGAGCCAGTTGTTCATAGCTACTTTATTTTGCATGTTTATTACACGTTGCATGATAACTGATAACCACTTTGATTTGCATATTCACAGCCACACACAGGACGGCGCTCTTCGACAAGCCTTGTCTCCATTCGCCAAGACTAATTTTGTCAAATAAATTGTGTGCTGCTCAGATTTTAAATTTGATGCCTTTTAACATAATAATTTAACGTTTAAAACACAATGCCTATTACAGATACGTATTGGCACAAAAATCGACTATTTTGCTAAGTGCAAAAATATATTACGACGCGCCGTGAAGGCAGCAGCTTCCAACAGCTGAGTCGGACGCTCGTCTAAACAAAAACACCCTCGGTTTTTAAGAAAACCTACCAACAGGACAACAAGGTTAGGAATGCTGTTGTTTTTGCTATTTATTTATTTTTATTTTTTCATACAATACGCTCTTTACGTTTGTCATTACGTGCATTAGAGATGACAAACCCGTCATTAAGGAAGCTATTTGAAGGCAAAGTCGCATTAAGATTCTCAGAGGTTCAAGTACTGAGAAATTGCTTTACAAAGGTTCTACCCGAATTTAGGGCAGCTGGATATGTGTACGGTTAACCGATTATAATTACCTCTATGACATATAAGTGAATAGCCTTAACTAATGAAATATTGATCAGGAAGTACCGACGATGTCAACACGATGTGTCCAATCTCACATGACGTCAATATATAGAGTTTTATTACTTTTGAAAGTGAACCTGCTTTCTGGATTCAAATGACTTTATAGTGAAAGCAGTCTGAAGTTTTGGCTGTTGCCGCGGGTTTCACAGCAACAGGTGAGTTCGAACGTATTGCGCATTCACGACACACGTGAGAATGGGGAAAACTTCACATTCGTGTGTCAAATTTATCTTGCAGCTTTAAAGAAAAAAAATACGAAAGAAAGCAGTAAATCTTCTGCGGAGTAAGGAAATCAATCATGTCGCGCGTTAAAGCGACGGTGTGACAGTGACATATTTGCACGGTGCGAGGTTTTCCGACGCCTGAACGCCCCACAGACCCCGCCCCTCCGGTCTCTGTCCGCTAATGAACGCTTTGCCGTGTTTCAGCTCCGCTGGGTGTCAACAGCGGAGCTGAGCTCAGGCCAGTAGTCAGGTCGACGGCCCTCGGAGGAGGTCTCCCTGTGTTTACCCTTCGCTTTAGGAGCTCTGCATCTTCACTGGCAGGATGTCTGCCTCCACGGCCCCCCGGTCGTTCACGCAGAGGGAAGTGGCCCAGCACCGCACCAAGGACTCCTGCTGGGTGCTGCTGGGTACCAGGGTGTACGACGTGACCGCCTTCCTGCGGATGCACCCGGGCGGCGAGGCGCTGATCCTGCGCCGGTCGGGCAGGGACGTGAGCGGCGAGCTGGAGGGACCCCCGCACCGGCACTCGGAGAACGCCCGGCGGTGGTTGGAGCAGTACTACGTCGGGGAGCTGGAGGCGGAGAGCGGCCCCGACGAGGCTGAGCAGGTAAAGCAGGTGTTTGACACCGCACCACGAGACGCTGGAGGAGAAAAACCAGTTGCTAGATGGAACTTTGTCTTAGTTTAGTTAAACACACAACGTGGAAAGTACACAGTGTAGCTCATCGTCACATTGAGAAGTTTGTCCTTTGTGGGAGTCTTTGTCCTACTTTTAAGGCGTCTCTAACATCCAGGGTCATGAAAACAGTTCCCTCTAAGCAAGGTAGTAGATCCTTAGGGAGAAGATTGGATTTGGAGCAAAAAACTAACCAAATCATGGTCAATTAAATTTCTCATATCTTGACTATTGTGTCTTTAAAAGCGTTTGACTTAGCTTCACTTGATGCCCCCTGATCTTCACTGAGGAGCGAGGTGTCAGTCATTATCTGCTTCTGGCTGCTTTGGTGTTTTGTGGTTTCACATGAGAAAGTGACTTTACCAAACAGAGGAGGAGTGTTGGAGTGTGTTGGCTCAGGGTGTAACAGGTGTAATCGCCTCTTACTTGACTTTACTGGGCGTTTCCTTTCCTGAGAGACTCTCGCGGAGGAGAGGTGGTAGCTCCTGGCTCTCCATCTCCTCCTCGCCCTCCTTCAGCCAGTATTGATTGTAGGGGAGGGACTGTGCAGTTTGTGGAACAAGGGGCAGAGGTTAGCGATGTGAGCGTTAAGGAGCAGAGCCGAGGGAGGGGCGGTGCGGGTGATACGGCAGGCACGGTTCAAGCTGGGTGGGTGTTTTTAGTGGCGTTAATGAATGATTCAAAGGGTGTGCGAGGCAGGGAGGAGAGAGAGAGAGAGAGAGAGAGAGAGAGAGAGAGAGAGAGAGAGAGAGAGAGAGAGAAACTGGTTTGTCTTGTCCGATCTGCCACAGAGGGGGACAACAAACAGGTGAAATTTGAGGGAAACTGGAAACTTTCCATATGAATCCACACCCAGTTTCCAGGTGTTGTCTTTTTGTGTGAGGATAGAGAACCTGTTTGCATAAATCTCATCTCACCAGACTGACATTTACATGACTTGCCCACTCTCACATGTATGTGTTGCACTGTTTTGTGTTACATGCTGCAATTGTGCATGTTTCGTTCCCACTCTTGTAAATACAGAAGGCAGTTTTCCTCCATCTCGAGCTCAACTTAAGCTAACAGCATGTCTGTCAGGTACTGGGTCTGATGGTCATAGCACCCATGGAGCCACAACCATAACCGTAGGTCAGGTTGTTAGAACCTCACAATACAGAATTATTGGACCACTTACTAACTGAGGCCATCGTCCTGCTTATATTAAGAGAAGATAATTCTAGTAATGATATAAAAACGCCTTAAGCTCTAAAGAGGAAGCTGCATGTTTGCCTCGAGTGTGAAACTTTGGTCAGACGTGGCACTGGAGGTCATGAGACTGCCTCCAGGCAACAGTTATTAGTCAGGAGTTAATGAAATATTAGTCATGCATAGTTTGTCCTGCTGGTACGACCAGAGAATAAATAATGCTCGCTTTCTCTCCTCGTCTGCTCTGGTCACTTCCACTGAGCAAAAATGTCAAACCCGATCCACCTTCTGTCATTTAATCGTCGGCCTGATGGTTTTTAATGGGATTTTCACCAGGCAGGCAAATACCAGCGCACAAACAGGATGTCCAAACATTCAGACAGTGGGACTTTGGTGGCGCGTTGAGCAGAAAGGTCAGTTAGAGAGAGTAAAGAGAGGCTGGCAGGTTGAGAGCAGCCAGGAGCCCAAATAACTACTTCACCAGACCCTTGTTTGTTTGTATAGTACACACAATCACGCAGGAGACTTACAGTATATGTTACAGCCATTTCTTCCAACTTAATTTTGTGGGTAAAACTACTCTCTGGGTTGAATGTACTTGTGCTAAACAATGGGTCAGGTTGGGAGATGGAAACAAAACAATGCAAGCTGTAAACCTGTGATTGTTTGAGATGACATCAGCCACTTTAACTTCAAGTTCCGAAACTCCGACTATTTGAGGAATCCTGTAAAACCAGCTGATCTCACATACATACGCTTCAGCGGGACCGGCCTCCTATCACGTCGATAAATGTCTCAGTTCAGAGCTTGTTCTGAACTGAGCTTGTTCCCACAGCAGGAGAATGTGCCAAGGTGTGTTCATGTGCTAATAAAAAAAAATACAAACTGATCTTCACCTGCTACAAATGCAGTAATAGTACCTGAAAATGTTTCTTTAGTTTGAACAAAGATGCCAGTGAACAGAACTGTTGGGATAAACAGGACCTGGATGAATGACATGAAACCTGTTTGGATGAATTATCACTATTTTATTTTTATTCAGGGTCAGAGGTTTCAGTACTTATTTCTTAGAACACACTGCATCACACTGTGATGGAAGGTATGCTAAGAAGTGCAAATATGCTACAGTCGTTTTACCGGATGGGCACAGGAAGTATCAAACCGAGAGGAGTGATTTGAAGTTGTGATCGTGATTCAGTGATCCTCCAGAATTGGAGGATCACTGAAAGTGGATATTTCTGCACCGCCACATGACGAATGACTGATCTCATCCACAGGCTTTTTCGCACTTTATATTAAAATGTCTCTGAATTATTTATTTTCTCTGACATCAAAGCTATAAAAGTAGTTTTACTTTTCTTTGATTACGGAGACTAGTTTTTGTTTCAAGTTACCATCATTTACCTTGTTGGACACAGGAACCTTGAAAAGATAATTGTAAATGAACACAGATTCTTATTCTTTAGCCATAGTTTACCTCGAGTAGATGCCTGTCATCGCACCTATTCACTCTGTTCTGAAAGTCCTGTCCTCTGCTGTGACATTTGAACCTGATGGAGCTGACGCTTATGTATTATTTGAGTTCCACTGTAGCCAGATGACCGTCATCTCTCTGAGGCAGTGGAGGCTGATTATACGGTCCCATAGCAAAGAGCAGTCGCTCCAGTCTGGACACGGTCAGCCCGACTGGACCGAGGAGTAGCTCCAGCTTCCAGCGTGTGGGAGGATGCATTTGGCAGTAAATTTACAATCAAACAGAGGTGCTGCTTACACCGTCAACACATTAAACTGGTTTGTTATAGATAATGAGTGTTTCTATTCAGATTCTGTCTGGTTTTCCATGACGGAACTGTTAGCCTGGAATTTGACTCGTGTGTTTTCAAGCACCACAAATGCATTCATTCACTAAAATTTTATCACTTTTCTCCATCCGTCCATCATCTAATCTGCTTGCCCTCATAAGGGTCACAGTGGTGGGAGCCTGTCCCACCTGTTGCTGGGCGAGAGGTCACCACTAGATCCCAAGGTGACACATATGTCCTTTACTTCTAATATATATTATATTGAATTTGAAAACAAAACTCTCCACCGGTACTGTAGAAAGTATAGAAACTAATGGTGCAGGGAACCCTGTGATCTGTTTAGATGCAAACATGTAAATCAAGTCTGAGGGAAGTTGCATCAAAATCCCACCCCCTAACTGCGTAGGATTTAAGCCAAAAAAATGCTACTTCCTACATTTTCCATGAAGATAGCATCTCTGTGTCAGAGCCTACCTACCTGGAAGAGTCCACACCTGATGGCATCATTATCTGCTCATCAGGGTCATTTTCCCAGAAACGGCGAGGCCACAGAAAACAGGCTGACTGGTGTGAACCCATATTCACGTGTGTAATGGTTGTGGCTCTGTTTTATATAAATCAGGAAAATAGATGTCTGATGGAAGCTGTTCTCAGTAGACACCTCGGTGTTGCATTAAGCAATATTGATCCTAGGGTTAAAATGAATTCATGTGCACTCTCTCAGGAAACATGATCTGTTTGTTTTGTGTGTTTATATCACATCAACTGAAACTGCTCCCTACCTTAATCAGGACATCAGTCACTTTAGTTTGATGTGTTTCTGTCACCTTGCTTAGAAGGAATCTTATGGAAGATTCTTCTCGGGACTTGACTAATTTGAGGCTTTTTGCTTCCTTGGATCTCTTTCCATACATGGACCAGGAATGTGAACCAGTTGATAATGGGTGAAGGGCACAAGGAGTCATGTTTGTGCCCTAATGCAGACGACAAGGGGTCATATAGTCACATAGTCATGATCCACAGAGGATAGTACGCATATTGTTATACATACATGAGCCCAGTCACAAATTAGTGAGTGAATGAATGAATGAACAACAGAGTTACTTTGGGAGAGCTCAGAACAATAGGAAGATATATGAGTAAAGATGAAAAGTTTAAAACAGTATACCTAGCACACAATATAATGAGTGAAAAATAATAAGTAATAGAATAAAAACTGGAAGATTAGAGTCCAGAGTGGATCTGTGTGGTTCTGCTAGCGGGTGTTGGGCATTTTGGGCATAGAATGTTGAAGTGCGACCGGGTCGGACTGGTGGAGGACTGGAATGCAGACTTAGCTGCATGGATCTTTCAGCGCTCAATGATGTGATTGTGTTTCATGAGGACGAGGGGGTGAAGCGACGTGAAGGGGCCGTGGAAGGACTTTGCTTTGTTAAGTTCAATATTAACAGCTGCTAAATGCCAAATGTTGGCAGCCATTCAACATAAAATGTGGTTGTTAATTAAAGAGTTTGTCCGTGTGTGTGTGTGTGTGTGTGTGTGTGTGTGTGTGTGTGTGTGTGTGTGTGGATCAGTTTTGCCAACAATCCGTTGAGGATAGTGATCCATTACCATGTGCATTGTTTATTTTTATTTTACTGCCATAGACACCAGTGACATGGTAGTTATTGTTCCGGGACAGGCCTCGGGCGGCTCCTCACCATGGTAACATTAGGGACAGAGACAGGGTAAAATGATGGATGGGTGATGTTCAGGGGTGATGGAGATACGCTAGATATGCTAGAACGGAGCCAAAGGAAATGTTGTGCATATGCTGCATAAAATGAATGCTGGTGTGTTTGCTAAACATTTATATATTATAGAACCATTTAGGAGATTATTGGTTAATTTAAAGGACACATCAGAGGAAGGTGTTTCAATTAATGTGACAAGGTGTGTAATAGCCACTAGGCCACCAGGGGATTTTTCTTTACACCCTTAAAGGCTTTTAGTTGCTCAAATCCTAATAATGAGGAGGATGAAGCCACTGGGGTCCAAAAGGAACGCTGCTCCACCTACAGCTTGCTTAAGGTGTGATTGAACTGGCTGAAGAGCCTTATGGCATCTGTGGAACGTGGTAGCGATGTGCTGCCTCTGGTCCAGTCTGGTCTGGCATCAGTGATGAAGCAGTGGAATCTGAGTTGTTCAAGGGAAAATTACAGGAAAATGTCGAGATCCATGAACTAAATCAAGAAGAAATGGAAGGTTATGGACTCGCAGACTTATAAAGGATCTAACAAGAGAAGCTTCTGCATAGTACAGCAGATAATCAACATAACTGATCTGTAAGAGGAAACAAACTCCTGGTTGTTTACGTCTGTTTGTAAAAGGCAGTATTATTATATTAGTATAATTCTAAGCCGTTGTATAATTTCTATAATGGTACAAAAGCAGTGTTTGCAGCTGGGCCTTGGGACGCTGTGTGGACACAGTGTTGGTGGATGTGATGGCTGGTGTATAGCCCAGGGGAAAACCAACAGACACTCTGAGGTGTGTTGTTGCAAAAAGACAAACGTTTAGAAGGTGTGGGGGGAAAAAACGATTCACAGACACACTGGGAGGCAGAATAAGACATTTGGCTGAAGTAGTGCTTTCTGTAGTGTTGTAGGCCTTGTGAGGATTCTGCAAACGCTACGTCTTGGCTGCTCGTTGAAAAAATAATCCTGAAATCCAGTTGTTTTAGAGCCTGTACCGCTGTTATTGTTTGTGTTTTGGGAGGTTTATGTCAATAAAAGTAAATTCATTTTTTTAATTAGCTTATTCCGCATTTTTACCTTTTTTAAAAAGCAAGAGGAAAAGCAACCTCCTTGTGCATTTTCTGCATGTTCGGGATGTTCAGGATGCTCCTGTTGTGTGAGCGTGCCCTCGTGGTAGCAGAGGAACAGGGCACGTCAGTGTTTTCCTTCTCTGGCAGATACAGAGCAAGGCTGCAGTCGTGGGTCTCTGTTATTCAGGTTGAACAAGTTCTGAGTTTGAGGGGGTTGAACCTTATTGCCACACAGGCACACGCCTGTCACCATCACTCACTCGTGAGTCTGCCGTGAAAGTAGAGAGGTCTTCCCTGCTGGGATGGTCCTCCTCCGATCTGGAGCCCGTCGGTGGGTTGGGAGCGGCTGTCTGTGATGGGAGAGTGTGATGACAGGTTTACACAGAATCGTACTACAGACTTGACTCTCATTTTATGATGCCAGGGACAGAAAGCAACATTGTCTTTGGTTAGAATGGTGCTTTGATAATGTTTACTTGGGTCAGAACAAAGGGCACGACTCAAGAGATGACTCAGCATTTTTGCAGTTTCACTTTCCTTGGGCCAAATTAATTTCTGTATTGAATTAATAATTTTTATTATTAGATGCCCAATAATGTAGCTCCGTAGTTATCAAAAAGTTTTGATCTAAGATATTAAATCTACCACTAAATGTCCCAATTTGTAGAGTATGTGGTAGCTTCCATGTGGCTAAGTGACAGTGCAGAGGTGGTGGAAACACAATCACCACACAATGTCTTTAAGACAATGACCTACGACAGCGGGAGGCCAGGCTGTGGACAGGTAGGCCATTAAGGAACCTTAGTGATGGTGACAATGAAGTCATGCAGCCCTGGAGTACAGCAGTTTGTTTATACAGAACAGTAGCTTTAACAATAGCTTCTTACTTCTGGCTGATTCATTTAGTGTCACACGGCGTAGAATGTGTACGCGTCATAAGCTTTTGTTTCTCAGGTAGCAGTGCTGAGTTACCTGGTGAGGACCAGGAGGCGTGGCCATATTTACCCCCATCCAACTGTGTATGGCTACTTGGGGACATGTTTAGTATTTGGGGCAGAGGCAGTGAAGAGGACAGGTGTGTCTGTCTCTCCTTCATCCGGCTGACTGTGAGCTGACAGCTTTCAACCTTGACACACACTGTCATCTGCCTTGCTAAGCTTGTGATGTCATCATTATGGAATCTGACTGACAGAACATTGTTCAATGGCTGAGTAATTAATTAAATAACAACACGATTGCATTGTTTGATTTGATTGCATTGTTTGATTGTTTGTGATCGATTAAGGAGTTTTAAACATCAGATGCATTATTTTAACTCCTGTCGACAGGAGTTAAAATTATGCTTCTGACTGTTTTAATAGGAGCTGAGGACCCGACGCTGACGGGTGGAGTTCCGGTAGTGGTTAAAGCTGTACTGTGGTTTACTGGTCGTCTTTGAAACCTCCATGTTCTGTACTGTAACGTGTGAATGATCCGTGTGTCTGTGTGACAGAGTTCAGTGTCCTTCAGGGTCGATGAACCACTCACGGTGCTGGTGATTTTTAACTGCCACCGGCACACCCTCACAAGCACGCAGCCATCTCACTCTTAAGTCTTTGTCATGTTGCGTTGCACAATTACTTTATGCAACCATGATAATGGGAGATATAACGGCATTATTTTCACGGCAGCCTCAGGCCTCACACCCTCGTCCTCACGTACAGGGAACACGGCGTTATATAAAGTAGGTGGAGCTGCTATGGATCCCAGCAGTGCCTCACGGCTTGCATTAGTTAGTTTGTCTGTGTCACACCATTTTAAAGAGTAACTTAAAAAAACAGATGTTTATAACTGCACATCTGTTTGGGTTCCTTAACTTATGGCTGGTGGGTTGTAAGTCTGTGTACTGGCAAAATCTGCCGATACCTCATCAATGTAGGGGGTACAGGTCAACGCCCAGCGATGTGTGAAAGAAACAACCATGTGTCCCCTACTGCCATCTAGTGGTCTGGAGTTTAAACACAACATGGATTAAACAATTAATGTTGTAGTTTTAAAGATCAGTTCAGTATCACACTATACAATATTGCACTACATAATGTTATTGATATGTTCTTACTCAGAATATGTAGCTGAGTAATCTATAAACATGATCTCTTTCACACAGTAGCAGAAGTAACTGACTGACAACTCTATCTTCCATTCCCGTAGTCACAGTGAAGCCCTCACACTGCTCCTTCACCTTTAGGATCTGTCACAATCAGCTCAGTAAATGTGATAATGGAAACCCACACACACCCTGGAGAAAAGGTGATCATATGTACTCATGATATTATTCCAGCTCAAATCTTAAGCCTAACATGTTATTTCAAATAAGGTAAATCAGTGTGTGCTATTAGTAGGTTACAGCAATATTTTAAACATGACTGACTGTTTTTGCACGTTCAGGCGCAGGACGAGGTGACTGAGCCTATAAACACACTAGTTATTGCTTGGTAATGGAAACAAACCTACTGTATTATTACACTGCCTTTTAAAAGTGCTGTATTCATTCGCCCTGAACGTTTTTATTTATGACCTGTCCTACCAACAATGAGTCATAGATGATTTGTTCTGGCTTACTGATAATTAAGTCTTTCGTTTTTTAAGTTTAAGCAAATGTTTACAAAGCAGGACGTGAAAAGAATAATTTTGCAGCTAATTAGTCGCAGTGGCAACAAGTCAGTATCATGAATGAGTCAGAGTCTGTCCGATGGTCCACAAATCTGTGCCGAGTACATCAATAAGACGATAAATAACTTGAATACTGAAAGAGAATAATGGGCCTCAACATGAAACATCCAAACTTTAGATTACACTGATAGAGATGTCTCTGAGCAAAGACTGTGCTTGAGTTTTACCAGTATTAATGTCAGACAGCAGCCGTGGGTTATTGATGATTCGAAAGTCAAAGAAGAAAAGTGGAAATGTTCAGGTTTGGTAACAAATTAAAGCATCTAACAGCAGTAACTTCAGACTACAGAGACATCAGCACCTTAGATCCTTAGAAGTGCAGTAGCAGTTGGGCTAGAAACAAAAAACAGGAAGTCAGAGATGATTTACAGCCACCAGCATAAGATTGACTTCAGTTCATCAGAAATTATATTAAGTTCAAAAATGTATGCAAGTAAACCGAGCTGACTAATGGAAACAAGAGCTTTTGTTTCATTGAACTAATCATTTGTGTCATATTTGTTGCTTGTGTTTGTTGAACAATGCAAATAAGGAAGAAAGAATTGCTTTTACAACCAATTATTCTTCTACAGTCATCATTGGTGTACAGTAAGGGTCCGTAAATGGCTGTATATGAGCTTCTATGAGGCATATTGCTGCTATTCATTTTAATATTACATTGCTTCTTTGACAAACACCAATGAAAACAACATGTATGTTGGTAACTTACATAATAATAGAAAAAACCCCAAAGGAGCCAAAAAATGGCTTTGTAGTTGGGAACTGTTGTTATGTCGACATTGATTATGGACAATTGCCTGCTCTAATCAAAAACTGGATGCTTTTAACGCTGAAGGATTCATTTATATAGAAAATCCTCAAATTATTTTGTTCATTAATTAACCACTTGATTGCCAGACCTGATTATAGTTCCCCTTAGTATTTATGATCGCTGATTCAGGGTCCTGGAAGTGCGAAAAAGTGGAAGTGCAAGTTGTGATTTTCAGTGAAATGAACTAAAGTTTCCGCCGTCTTCATATGCTCTGAGGGTCATCCTGAATGACCCACCAATCATAAAGTGGTTGGTCAGTATATGTGTTTGTGATTGATTGATTGATTGATTGATTGATTGATTGATTGATTGATTGATTGATTGATTGATTGTTTGCAGCATCACTTGGGTTTCATCTCATCAGGATAATTGTTACATCCCAAATGAACTCAGTGCCCTGCTGCCCTCAAAGTGTGTTTTACCCCCCCAGCATCCTCCTCCATCCTCCTCAGAGGCTGTGTTGGTACCAGGGCACATCACCGCTCCACTATAACGTCCCCTTTGTTTGTCGCCACTTCTTTTATTTTGCATCTCTTTGGCTGGGACAGGGCCTTCTTATGTTGTAATTGTCAATTTTGTTCTCCCATTAACATAAGACTGTTTGGTCATCGTGCCATGTTTTTACCGAGCACCTTTTGAATTGATTTGTTAATTTGAACTAATGGATTTCAAACGTGGAAGCTTGGTGACTTTAAAACCATTTTCATTTCCAGTTTACAACAAGCAGGTCTCAGCCTATAGTTGTAATGCCCAGCATAGGGTGAGAGTAACGTCAGTGAAGTTGTATCAGCCATTGTCTGAGCTGCGTGCTCGGTGTACACAGGCACTCCTGAGTCAACAGAGACTCAGATGAAAGGCAACTATTAAGTTACTGCACTGCCTTCCAGCGTTCAGTGTTTACTTAACAATTCCAAAATGCACCTCCCGCTTATTATCTTCTTCAACCCTCTCATTGACCACATGTGAGCATTTAGAAGTACAAAATGTTTTGTAGGCAAGGACAAAGGAGTGGGATGGAGAGAGAGCGTGGGTCAGAGTAAAGCATCCGACTCTGAATGAGTTCAGAGCTACAAATCAATTAAAAATCAAACAAATTACACACATTTGTTTTTGTTGCAGTTTAGCCAAATGTGAGGTTTGTAAATTTAAGGAGGTTTCACAGTAAAAACATGCGAGGTGCACACAAAACTGTTTAATAATCCTAATTGAAACACTGTTTCTGACCAGCTGCCAGCTAGTCTCATGGTAAAAAAGCTATATTGATTTAACATTATACATAACATTTGTCTAACTAAATTCTATAATATTTTTATCACAATATTCTAATATAAAAGAATGTGACTTAATTAATTGTACAGTAATGGAGTACTTTTGTGTTACCTCTTAGACCTCAGCTTGTACCTCTTCTGCTTCTACGTGCTTGCACCCTTGTCGTTCATGGTTCTGATGCTTTCATCTGTTCCACAGTCAGTCGAGCAGGCTGTGACTTCAGTGTCAGTCATTTCAGCGATGTTTGTTTATCTGGAAAACGGCATGTTGTTGTGGGTTGGTATAGATGCAGCTTCCTTGTCTATTTCTCTGGTTACCATGGACTTTGAATGAGCAGAACGCTTGATTACTATGTCCACTGTAAAGCCAAAGTGTCAGTGTTTGAAGATAAAACTGGAACAAAATGTGTTAAAACCTTTTATTGGTGGTTTCATTGGAGACCAGCAGAAAGAAGCATATTTAGTCAATGGTTGACATGTGATGCTGAAACCGTATGTGTATTCCTCAGTTGTGTATTTTTATATTGAAGCAGGTTACTAGTGCCCGTCCTAACTGCAGAATGCAAAGTGAATTAAAATGAAAAGTGATCATCGTGTAGATTAATAATAATAATGCAGATAGATATTTAATTTGAATTAGGGGCACGTGAAACATGGCATTGCCTGTGCGACGTTGTTTTATGCTGTTCAAAGATGAGGTCGTATAACGATAAAGGATTAAGGTTGTTTCTTTGCTGATTGCTGTTGGTTAGAGTTCAGCAGATGCCGTGGTGGTTTTCCAGAGGAAGTTTGTCATCTAAACATGTGGATTACAATCCTTTTAGTTAAGTATTAGCCCTGTTTAAACCTGTGGGGGTCAAGCACCAGTAATATCATCAATCCCCCCTCTCTCCCTGGTGAATTTTAAAAGGGTGATGACAGGTTGTCATTTTCCTCAAGCTACAGGACAAACTAGCTACAAACAAGAATCCTCATTCTTTTGAGCTTGTGTTGTCATTTGTTGCTCTTTTGAGCCTCTACTCACTCCTAGTCTCAGTTAGTTTCGCAATGACTGTTTCCCCGTCATACTCGGCTCTACGCTGCTCCACACCTCACTCCTTATCCTCCTCCTTTACAGGTCATTTTGAAATGACCTCATTTACAGTATCATTAGCACTGTAACACAGTTAGTCCGGTCTGTTGCCTTTCCTACACACAAAGACACATGTCTGCCTCTTACTTCCATTCTGTGAGGACATAATTTTGAACGGTGTGGTGTTCCATCAGTTTAGCATTGCATTACATTGGGTATTTAAACAATAAAAGATCAGCCCAGACATTTATACTGTCAGACACTCTTAGTATAAGTGTAGACACCCAAAGCCAGATACTCTGTGACCTGTGGCAGGACACTGACCCTCTTTTTTAGTTTTATTGTTCTCCTTCTCTTCTCAGAACCTGCTGACACACTTGGTTTAGCTTTGGCAAACAAACACAAATGCACAGGCAAATATTGGTAGTTTCAGACGTCACAAATCTTCCAACCACTACTACTCACCACTAGTGGTTGTTACAGTTGGTGTGTGGTTGTTGTTTTGGACTGTAGACAACTCAGTATTAAAAATGAAATGTGCTGAATACTAATAGTGATAATCATGAAGCATTTTGAGGTTTTACATTTAATCCACAACGCCAGCGTGTGGCTTGAATGCACACAACCGCTTCAGTTGTGAGTATGTGTGTGACCAATGACAACAAAGGTGCAGTCAGTCATAAAATGGCATCTAGAGGATTGTTTCATGCGTTTCTCATTGTGAACTAATTTCATTAGTTGCTGACACTGACTGTTGACAACAGCAGCGTAGTTCTGGTTAAGAGCCCGATCCAATCACTGAGCAGTACTGATGCTGTTGTCATGATATTACTAACCGGCTGTTATCAAAACTGACTGTTTAATTTTCATTCTCATGTAAAAGAAAATTAAGGCCTTCCGTTACTTGGTTAGGTTAACATGAGCCAGGTGATGTCAGGACCTAGTTACATGTTTGTTTTCATTGTCAGCTCCTCAGAGAGCTGAGCCTCTGTGCGGCTCTGTGGGGAAGGTCTGCTTCATGAGGGTGTCGTACAACAGCAGGAGAGCGTGTGACTTTTTAAAAATGTGTTTTTAAGCGCTATGTCAAAGTTTAGTCCTATTTGGCAGCACGGTGAGGTATGTGTTTTCATCATCAGATGAGCAAACTCATCCACCATGACATGCATGTTCTGTGAAGTATGTGAGTGATTGCCCCAATCACTGGTTTATATTTTGAATAGTTTCACCTCAGCTGGAGCGGGTCAGCTTTCAGTTATCATCATATTCAGATGAGGACCTGGTGGTGTGTTTGTCTCTGACCGATGGCTCACAGCCCCATTATAAAACAGGGAAAGGTGTGTGTGTGTGTGTGTGTGTGTGTGTGTGTGTGTTTGTTTGTTCTGCCCTCGTTTGTTTTGTTACATGTTCATCAAACATGAATCATCAAACATACCAGCACTAAACATTTCATTTCACCCAAGTTGGTATTGATTGATTTAGACTTAAAGGCTGTCGCTGTTTTGTCTTTTGCCCTTTTTCGGTTTATTAATTGTGGCTCAAAACCTTTGTGCATACTTGTGTAAGTGCAAGCTGTTACTAATGAGCTACAGAACACATGCTGAATAAATTGTTCTGGTCATTTGCCACATTTTGTGCTGAGCTGCTGTAGTTAGGAAAGTCTTTGTTTTGAGACGGTTTCATAATGGAGGGTGTAGCGTTGCCTCTGGAGGTGTTGGATTGCCAGGGTGATGTTGGTAACAAACCATAGGGGACCTCTGTGTGCTAGTGCTGCTGTGTGCATGTGTCTGAACCAAAGCAGCTGATAAATATTTCACCTCGCTGACGTGCGCTGACTCCACAGATGAGCAGCAGCCGCGGGGAAATAATGACGACACCTAAAGAGTGTTACAGTGAGTAAGAGATGAACAGGAGCAGGACACATATATTTTACATAGGGTGTGTAAATAGACTTATTTTACAGCATTCTACAGTAAACCTCCTCCCTGGTCCATAGAGCAGCCACACCCTGTGGTACTGCTGCTACAACTACTGTCTTCCTAGAACACATGACAGATGTGTTACATTAATATTACTGTATTCATTCAAATCAAACAAATTATTTTTACTACTAATTTGCTTTTGTATTTATTAGTGTTAGTAGAAGAAGCTGTTGGTTCTGTGTATAGTGCTTAGATTTGTTCATCTACGAACAACTTCACATTTTCTTTCCTGCTACTGTGAAAACCAAAAGGAAATACTGTATCTGCTAACCTGTATTCTGTAACGCTGTGGCTTTCTGTTATTCATGTCTATGTTTGATGCATTTTTCTGCAGACTCTGAGAGAAAGGAGGAAGGAAAGGGAACAGACAGAAGGAAAGATGCTGAAAGCCAGTGAGGAGGACGAGGAAGACCCATACAAGCTCTGCAGCTCGGTGGACCTGGAGAAGGTGTGTGTGTGTGTGTGTGTGTGTGTGTGAGAGTGTGTGTGTGTGTGTGTGTGTGTGTGTGTGTGTGTGTGTGTGTGTGTGTGTGTGTGTGTGTGTGTGTGAGTGTGTGTGTGAGTGTGTGTGTGTGTGTGTGTGTGTGTGTGTGTGTGTGCTCTAGCAGGTGGGTGTAGATGCAGAGTGAACAGCCCTCAGGTCATTCCCCCTATTTATTCAGTTATGTCAGCAGACCGGGTCTTGACTGAGTCAACCAGCCTGATGTCTGTTGCCAGGCACCAGTGTATTGAATAGGGTGTCCGTGTGACTGCCCTGGTTATAAATGTGTCCTGGTAGCCTTAATGCGTCTTCCTGACTTTACCAAACAAACGTTATTTTAGGGATATTCTTGTGTAACCCTGTTTCATGTTTTCAGGTCAGTTCTTTCAGTTTTTAATCAATAACTCGAGATAGTTAATTAATAACTAATATTACTAATAGAATATTGACAATATAATGTATAGAAATATTCAAAGCATGTTTTACAGGGTCTCTGTGTATTCCGACTAAGCAGACATTGTTTAGTTAAGCTGCGCGCGCGTGCATGTGTGCGTGTACACATGTTTCTCCTCCAACGTGGGGACCATTAACCATGTTTTTGCTATCAAGGTGAGGACAAGGGGCTAGGGGCTTATGTCAATGGGGAACTCCCATGTTGATGACAAACATGACAAACACGTGTGTGTGCGTGCACGTGTGCGCGTGTGGCATCCACTGTACATTTAATAGTTATTTACATTTTCTTGTGACATTACTTTCATTGTGCGTACCAGAACTGTTAACCCTACACTGATGTTTACTTCCATTCGTCCAACTTGCAGCTGTACATACTAACTTACTAAAGATGCACAGCCATGTCAGACATATTCGTCTTATAGCTACACATTTTACCTAACAGATACAGTAGAGGGGAAATTACTGTTAATTTTTGAATGGTGTAAAGCTGTGGATGAAGAACTCTGCAGCTCTGACTGAGGCTAAACGTGTCACTAACACACCCAGACCTCCAATGAATCTCCTTAATCTCATCATACGTTTAGTTAGTAGTAGATAGTCTGTTAGTTCACTCAAGCTCAAGCAAGTAACTGTGATTTATGACTTAAAGTATTGCCAATAACAATTACAGCGGTGATGAAGCTTTTTAATTAAACTGTTTGTCAAAGAGTCACGTTAGATGTAATATTTTGATGTGTGTGTGTTCTATGTGTACGAGTTGACAGGGGGGCGTGCTCCATTAGTCCACATGTAACTGCAGTTCTTTATTGCCCATGATTTATTTCACAGAGTGACTTTACAAGAGTAGGAAAATGCTGCGTTAGTCACTTTGCTCTTTGTGGACTGAGTAATGTATAATGTAATGAGTGAACTGAGGTAGTAAAGATCAGGCTTCCCAGGAGTTCATAGGGTTATATGTGGTCTGATATGATGAGCAGCTTATGAGTCAAGGCCAGAAAAAATGCCTCTGCATGCAAAACGCCTGTGACTGGTTGTCTGTAGTTTGTGTGCTGATGGTTGTGGAAGTGGAGGGTAATATTGGGATAACACGTATTATTGCTATTATGTGAGCTGTAATTAGTGAATCAGTCTCCAGTTCCACTGTTGTAATAGGAGGTTGACCATAACTTCCTGGTTTTACTTCCTGAAAGCACAAGATGGAAACTGAACAATATTAAAGTCCTGTAAATATTGAAATTTAACGACGAGCACGGAAATCAGCGTGGAAGCTGACTGCATGTCTAGAATAGAAGTGCCGCATAGAAGTGCCACATGTCACACGAGGTGTAAATGAGCTCAAAGTGTAAAAGACACACACACACACACACACACACACACACACACACACACACACACACACACACACACACACACACACACGCACACACTCTTCCTGGTTTGACCAGAAGCTGTTTTAACTCTCTGCTGCCTCCTGGTGGAGACAATAGGATTATCCCCTCCTTACTGTCTGTATCTTACTAGTGTGTGCCTCTACAGGACTTGGTGGACTGGGGAAGCCCCTGGCCTGGCAGGTGGGCCACCTCAGAGAGAAATATGACGCGTGGGTTCACCAGCCGGTTGACCGGCCAATCAGGCTGTTTGGAAATCCTCTCTTGGAGGCCGGCACCAAGACTTCCTGGTAGATATATTTATATTGTATCACAGGATAGAGACTGTTTTGTCTAGAATGGGCTGATACTCTGGGTGCTGGTGGAGGAGAGTGATGGATTTGGTGTTTGCAGCTTCAGTTGTTGTTCAGTTGTCATTTGTTCCACTCACCGCTTGTCGGAGTTAAAATGTGGGCATTGTTCCTCCCTGCAGGTACTGGGTACCAGTGGTGTGGCTTCCAGTCATCTTTTATTTCTGTTGGTATTGCTACACCACCCTGCCTGAAGGCCCAGCCAGGATAGCTCTGACGTCAGGTACTCATTCCTTACTGTGTGTCATAGTTAGCATCATGTGTCATTAGCACCATGCTCATTCCAGTGTCTGCACGCGTGTTTCCAGACATCTCTGTCCCGGTCCATATGTCCATTTTCCCAGTGTTATTTCTGATGGGCTGGATCTTGTGGACGCTCATCGAGTACTGCATCCATCGCTTTGTCTTTCACATGAAACCACCAGCTCATAATTACTACCTCATCACGCTGCACTTCCTGCTGCACGGGCAGCATCACAAGGTACACACACAGCCACCCGCCATCATAGGAGCGGCAGTAACATACGACTCTTTTGTTTCCCATTGATTAGTCAGCTTCCCCTCAATGGTGTAAGTCACTGTAATGATTCAGTTTATATTGCAGATACATGTTTATTCACTGTGTCATAAGCTTTATGAATAGAATGCCTTTATTAGTCCCACAGCGGGGAAATTTATGTTAACTGTTAATAGCATAACTGGGTCTTTTCTTTTCCCACAGTCTCCGTTCGATGGCTCTCGCCTGGTCTTCCCTCCTGGCCTGGCTTCCTTAGTGGTGGGGAGTTTCTACGTGATCCTCCAACACACCCTCCCAGAGATCATCAGCACGTCCGTGTTTGTCGGGGGACTCAGCGGCTACGTCGTGTACGATATGATCCACTACTACTGCCACTATGGCTCACCAAAGAGAGGCTCGTATCTGTACAGCCTGAAGGCCTACCATGTAAAACACCACTTTGAGCACCAGCGATCAGGTGATTACTGATTCCTGCCAGACTCTGATGGGCACGCATGGCCTTCTTCCTGTTCCTTTTGTGTCTCATTTAATGCTTGCTTTCTCCAGGTTTTGGAATTACCACCAAGTTTTGGGACTATCCCTTCAACACAGTCATACCTGATGAGAAATTCTGAAACGGGAGCAGCTTCCGGGACTTGTCTCCACCTTCCATAGCAACCAACCCTGACCCTGGAACAACCGAGATGCTTGTAGTTCACACTCTGTAGCCATAGCTTCCCCACCAAGGAGGACGCTTTACACCTGAGGACTAATCAGTCCATTCATGCCATAACTCATATTAACCTGCTCTTTGATTTCAGCCACCAACACCAACATTTGCCTGTGTCCTCTGTTCCACTATTTATAAATAAATCCACATCTGTTACTGCTGCATGCCAACTGCATCATAATATTTATCTGAAAGACACACATACAGATGAATAATGCAAAATGCACATGTTTGTCTTTTGATAGTTATGTTGCAGTTTGATTCCAAGGATTCCTGCTGTGGATCCTGTCCATCATAGTCGTAGTGCCCAAATGGCCTTCAACCTGTGCAGCAGCATCATAACACACCGTTCACTCACACTGTAGCTTCCGTCCGAGCGACAGAGAAGGAAAAGGAAGTGAGAGAGAGTAGGTGAATGTGGAATATAGTTTGAGTAGAGCACTGTGACAGAAGGTGTGTGTGTGTGGATACTATGTAAGTCAGAGAGAATTGTCAAACACCAGATGGAGTAACTTAGGTAAACCCGTCTTTAACCTGCTGCTTGAACGTTCCTCGTGTCCTCAGTGCAGCCGTCCTCTCCCGTGCTCTGCTACGCTGCTATGCTGGTACGCTCTAGCACAGCTCAGGTTGGAACTGTCTACTCCAACATAGTCCTAATGTAGTGTTTTTAACAGTGGAGCGCAAAAAACCAAACTTGCACACAGAAGTGATTTTGCCATTGTGTACTAATGTGACTCATGTAAGGCAGAGTTTTTAATGTTCAGAGCAACTGTGGAGATTTATTTTTGCAGTAATTTGTTCTTTCTATCTTTAATAACACAACAAAAAAATATGTAAAAAGCTATTTTGTAAGATGCATTGTACATAAGAGGAGATCCTTTTAATTGCGACAGCTTTTACGTGTGCAGATAGTGTCGGTAGCCTGATTGTACAGTAGGTACACTATGTTGTCATGGTGACAGTGTGACAGAGTTGAAGTCATGAAGCCGGCCTGTGGAACCTCCTGCTGTGGGGATGTCGGGCTCCTAACGAGCTGCGGGACCCGCCTTGCTGGGTCCTGGTGCGTTGGGGCCTGCAGATCCCTCAGGATGACGATCTATGAAGCATCTGACTGGACAGCAGCAGGACTGGCGGATCCTCACAGTGTCTCCTTCAAACACCAGACAGCACTGATGACTAGAGCAGAACAAACTATTTTCATACATGATTGAAGATTAAGGATGCTGCAGCACAGACTCACACTTGTGTAATATTATATAAATACATTCTTATGTAAAATAACATCTATTTTACAAAATGTCTACTTGTGAAAAGAGTAAAATAATGATAATGCACTGATGAGATTTGCAAGTTTCTCTACGATGCAACAGTAATTCTTGAGGTTTAAACTAAAGCCAAAATGCATAATAAATGTCTTTTATTTGAATTGAAGTTCCACCAGGACTCGGTGCCCGGTGGGTACGACCCACAGAACCGTATACAGTCTGTATACGGTACTAATCTGTCTGTACCCATGAAGGAAAGGGCAGCGAGCGTAATTATGACCACGATGAGATTGTAGATAAGTGTAATGCCTGTGATTGTGACAGCTGCTCGACAACGTGAAACCGCTTCGCCTGTCGGAGTAACACTGATATGAATCAGGCGAAAGCTTCAGCTGATCACTGTGATTCTGATTCCTGCGAAACAATGCGGGGTTAAATAATGTTTCCTAAATGTGTTTACTTTAATAGAACTTTGTATTTTGGAATTCTAAATGCCTGTTTGTAAATAAATGTCTCTATGTTTCTGTCTGTATATTTTATGGCGTTCTAAATTCATCAACGAGAAGAGCTTCTTTTCATCAGCACAAAAAAGAGCCATTGGTGACGTCACGTTAATGCTAATAACGTCAATAAATGGTTAAAAATGGTTAAAAATCAGTATATTCCTAAGTTAAAATGTCCACATTGGGCCCAAAGTGTCCTGCACTTGGAGTTCACCAGAGCTCCACAGGTTTGTGTCCTCCATGACCTCATCATAAGCTGGTGGATGTCAGACGCCTTGTGCTCCTCCACTGGTCCATCACCTTCACCCTCAGCTCCTATAGCTGGGCAGTGGTCGCCTTGATGTGTGTTTGGGCCTGTTTGTGTTGGAGGACTGCTCTGTGGTCCAGTCTGTAAAGCCCGGGATGATGCTCTGCTTCAGTAAATGTTGAAATTCATGGTTTCCATCATGCTCCCACCGCTAGCAGCACTCGTACAACCTCAGACCAGTACACCCCCAGTCCACCACTGGACTGTAGGTTGGACACACTGGTCTTTGTAGTCCTCACCTGTTTGCTGTCACACACTCTTGAACCAAACAATTTTATCTTGGTCTCATCAGACCAAAGCACATGGTTTTGGGGTTCTAGGGTTTTTTTCCATTATCTTTAAAACCTCTACACTCATACGTCTAGTTCCCGAACACAACCTCTGAATATGAGGCTGCGTGTGTGACCATGACAAGGCTTGTTCCAGGTGGAACCTGGACTGTTCTAGGTGGAACCTGGACTGTTCTAGGTGGTACCTGTCCTGTTCCAGGTGGAACCTGGCCTGTTCTTGGTGGAACCTGACCTGTTCTAGGTGGAACTTGGACTGTTTCGTGTGGAACAACCTGACCTGTTTAGGTGGAACCTGGCCTGTTTCAAGTGGTACCTGAACTTTTCCATGTGCAACAACCTGGCCTGTTTCAAGTGGAACCTGGACTGTTCCGTGTGGAACCTTGGCTGTTCTGTGTGAAACCTGGCCTGTTTCAAATGGAACCTGTCCTGTTCCAGGTGTGTTAGCCACTGTGCTACATCTCTTAGATAAGCGGCAATAGACATAGACTGCTGGGGGAATTTATACACTGAGCTCCTCTGTTCCCTTCTACCTCTTCTGTTTAATGACCTCCCATCATTGTCCCATGTTCAACTAACCTTGTCTCTTTCTCTCCAGTAGTTGTGCTTCTCCTCTGCTCTCTCTCTCCTCCACTCTGTCCTTATTTAAAGGTATCATCAGACTCAGAGCTACTGTGATGGGCAACTGCGGATCCAACCATCCTGCCTGTATCCAGTCTCTGGTCCAACCATCCTGCCTGTGTTCTGTCGTTGCTTGTTGTTGTTGCTGTCTCTCTCTCTATTCCCTCATCCCAACTGGTCAGGTCAGATGGCCGCCTACATCCAGCCTGGTTCTGCTGGAGGTTTCTTCTCCAGTTTTTCCTCTGCACTGTTGCTATCAAATTGTAATGAAAGGCTTTTTGGTGCTATATAAATGACTGAATTGAATTGAAGGGAATCACAGTCGTAGTTGCGTCTGCTGGCCACTGGGTTGGAGCCACTTTTACTGGGACTTGGCGCTGGTGCAGTAGGACCCTGCGGTGCAGCACTGAGCATCGAACAAGCAGAAGGGAGGAGCATGTCTAAAACCAAACAAGCCTCCACACCCTACACAGTCTCTGGGAAGTTCCTCCGCATTCCTGCCCCAAAGACACTCACACCTAAATATAATACACAGAAGCTGGGAGAACGCACACACACTGAGGCTGGGTAAGTGTGTGTGTATTGGTGCAAGTGTGTAAGTGAAAAGATGTTAATGTGTGTGTGTGCGTGTGTGTGTTCACAGGACTGCTGTAGGACGTGGAGACCAGATCCTCTTCATCAACTCTCTGCCAGGGTTTGTATTTCCTGACTCATCCTTACTTTCACCTGAGACGTCTGTCCCTCCCTGTTCGAACAGAACTTAGCTGCAACAGGAAGTGACTGCTTTGAGTTCAGTCCCTGACAGCTTTACGCTGTCTGCAGAGTCGCTTTACAGCATGTTCATGCCTCTTTGCAACAACAAAGCGTTGTTAGGCCCAGCTGCTGTTTCCTTCTGACAAAGTGACACTGTTACTGTAGATACACATCTGAGTCGTAAAACAGATCTCTGGAAAGTTGTGTTTGTAAAACGTGTAAAAAATAGTTAGTCCCACTTACAGAGAAAAGAGGACCATAACTTAGTAGTTAGTCATGCAAATGCAGAGATGAAAATGGAAATCCTAACTGTCAACATGAGACTAACACATGTAAATGGTGGTTTATAAATAGTCTGCCTTGCGTCTCAGAATCGAGACTACAAGCTTCAGTTATGTCTTCCTGCTTATGTTTGGTCTATATGACATATGGACATAATGTGAAAAATAAATCAATATTTTATATTAAATCATCTTAGTTTGCATTAGCATACTAGCTTTTAAAATTTGCCCACATAGTGCTGGTAGCTAGCTGGAACTATTAGCTCATCCTTTAGATGGGTGGATGGGTGGGTGGATGGGTGGGTGGATGGATATTAGAAGTGAATGCATCACAGTAAAACACCTTTTGTGAACATGTCTTTCCAGTCTCACCATGAGTAAGGCAGGAGGTGATGAAGGTGAAGGTGCAGCCGGTGGTAGCAGCATCAGCAGCACTGCAAAAGACCAGCAGCCGGCAGATAAGGATGTAGAAGGAAAGCTGCCAGGCAAACAGAGCACCTCCGCCGTTGGACCCGGCTGGACTAAGGTCACCTGCCCCTGCTGTGTGTCAGAACAGGTGGAGCCTCTGGTTCTGGTAAAGCTCGGGGCCAAGGTTCGGCCCGAGACAAAGAGGTGGCTCATCAAACTGATAGGAACTCCTCATAGTGATGGAGGTGAGGGCTCAAATGACTGTCATGAGCTGCAGGAGATCGACTTCCTCTGCCTATCGATTGAAAAACAAGGTCTAACATTTATGAGCAAGTCTCTTACTTTCATATAGAACATCTATTGAACAGAATAGTCATTGTCTGTAAAGACTCTCACATATAAACATTTGCATAAAGCATTTGCATTCACAATAAATTAAACATTGGCTCAGACATAGAACATATGATAAAAATAACATTAATTAAACATTTATGACATAAACATCTGAACTGTGTGTAAAGGGTTAATATATGTCACTTCAACACCTCGAAGCCACTGTCAGATTGTTGGTCCTCCATCCACCAAACAGCCCAGAAAAAACGGCTGTGTCTCAACTTTTTATGACAGAAGGCACCTAAAAATTATGTTTTAGAAACAAATGTGTTGAAAACAATTAATATAAATTAATATAACCAAATAACGAATGATATAAAAATGTTAAGTGCACAAAACCTATGTAACGGTTGTATTTAGAGTCCAATAAATAGAAGGCATTTTGGCCCCACCCCTTTGACAGCGCAGGCTCCTCCATCTTGTATTTGCTGATGACACTCAGTGTTATGTTGTTGTCTGTTAGTGACTGATTGTCACAGTAAATCATCCTGAAACGGATACTGTAGCTTACAGCACATTTTCTTGTCTTCGGCTTGTTCATTGTTCATAACTTTGTCCTTAAACACACTTCCCCTCTCTGTTCACAGGTTACATGAGACATGTAACGCTGTCCCTGCTCCTCTTTCCCACTCTTTGCAGGCGCCGCCCTGCTGGCCCACCCGGGCGAGGATACAGCCGGTGACATCATCGTGGTCTCCGCTCCACGTTGTACGCTACTACAAGGCACTGAAGAGTTAGGCCTTTGCAAACTATACAGCGACGGGGACATGGCGGCTTTCTCCCACAATGACAAAGACAACTTTAAAGACTCAGGTAAGGCAGCTTATCAACAAAAGGAGGCAAGCTACTGTTTCCCATTGGTTTAAATGCTTGTACAGCATCTGTCTCTCCTTCCTAGTGTCACTCTGGACGTGTGAGCAGTGTCCAGTTACACATCAGTTGCTGGCCTTGCATTAAGACTAAAACACTGTCTGCCCCAGTTTATACTGTAGCTTAACAAGTTTTCGGGAGTCTCATCATTACTGTCTAGTGGTGGTGATGGTTGCCTTGCCAGTGTTACCCTGGTCTTTGGGTACTTCTGGTGTCTCTGTCCAACCTGTATTTAGTGTAGACAACATGAAAACAACAGGAATCATTAAGAGTGAGATAATTGGACTCGGTGGTGTAATCAGAGTAATGGAAGTGTGTGAAAACAATGTCTACCCAGTTACTCACCTTTAAGTCCTGGAGCCCATCCCAGCTATCAATCAGGCAAGAGGCAGGCTCTGATATAGAGACAGGCAAGCTTTTCACTCCTGCAGTGACGGGCAACCCTGATCAATCAAACCCAGGACCTCCTTAACCCTTGACCCCATCTCAAATAAATCAAACAGAGGTTCGTTTTATTTGACCAATCTGAGCCTGTAGTAGTTTAAAGTAGTTCCATTACCCGTGCTCCACACAAGAAATACTTGCACAAGTATCAATAAGACTAACTTTAAGAGTTTTCTTTTACAGACTGTATTCTTCTGTATGTCTAATTTTGTCTATTCGTGTGTGACAGACAACATGGAGGCGTTCCTGACGCTCGCGGAACGCCAGTACATAGTAAAGTACGGGCTGGAGAACATGCGCACACAGAGGGAAGTGAAAGTCCCCGGTCTGCCTGACAGCTTCCTCCTGAAGAGCAGAGACAACGTCTGTGAGTGTCCTCAGCACGTGTCCAGATTAACCAAAGGATCCACCCACACGAATAACGAATGATTGCTTGCCTGCTGGTGAGGCTGAGGATTTCTGCCTGTAAATGACAGTCTTTGTCCCGAATGCCTCGGGACAGAGATGGAGACTCGCACACAAACAGCGTCCTCAGCAGCTGAGGGTCACCACTTCGGAGGATAAGGCTGATATTATTCCAGCCTTTAGCACCTTGTATTACATAATATAGAATTAGAGAATCAATGCTGTGTCTGTTGATGCAGGGCGGAAGCTGGGCTCGGCCGGTGTGATTGCAGACATGACTCCGCTCCACAGCCGGGCCAAGCTGAAGGCCCTGGGTAAAGCCTGGTACTCTGGGAGTCAGCTGAGTCAGCCGTTGGGTGGGTGCTCACACACAACCCTTTAGATGAATGTACTGTATGTGGGCCCATACTTGTGGGAAGAGCTCCCATCTGACCCTGTCTGCTGCTTTGTCCAGATTCAGTCAATGAGTATTTTGGAAGCCCTGTGGGCTTCTACTTCAGCTTCCTTGATTTCTACACGTGGTCTCTGCTCCCACCAGCCATATTAGGCCTGTCTCTCACCTTCTACTCAGGTAGGTCTGCAAATATGTTTTCATCCTATATATGAATGACTAAGCATTTCTCACAACAAACCTCTAGAATGCAATAAGAAAACAGTTAAGTTCAAACACTTTTTATCTGTCAAAAAGAACCGCTCACATGCTTAACTCTGCTACAACATGTGGGTAAAGTACGGTAATTAGAGAAACATCAGGTTTCAACCCAGTTAACATTCTCATATTTTTATGGAAGGTGTTTTACTGCGTGTTGTTCCATCTTGATGATGGATTCTTAGTATTCAACACACTCTCCTGTAGATGTGTGAGTGTTGTCAGTACAGGAGCAATCTGGGCTTTGTCTCCGTCACTGTCTGTGTGCTCCATACTGTAACATTATGAGGCATGGCAGTAATTAGCATTATTCTCCTTGCTTGTCACAGGCGAGGCGCAGAAGGAGATGGAGTCGGTCTCAGGCTCGCGTGTGGACGAGGAGACGCAAACAGTGTTGAGCGGTCATGTGATCCAGGCTGTGTTCAGTATGATCTGGTCCACTGTGGTCATGGAGCTCTGGAAGCGGCGCAGCGCCACGCTGTCCTACCGCTGGGGGACCCTCAACCTGAGCGAGCGCTTTGCAGAGCCTCGGCCGGGCTTCCACGGCCAGCTGGGGCTCAACCCGGTGACTGGCCGCAAGGAGCCCCTCTTCCCCGGATGGCAGAGGGACCTGCGGATGGCGCTGGTGTCGGTGCCGGTGGTGGGGCTGTTTCTAGGTAGCACCTGGTTCTGCTATAAGCACTGCTCATGTCAGCAGAAGCAAGCGGAGGGTGAAATCCAGATGTTTGTGTGTCTCCTTCAGGGCTGGTGGTTCTGGGAATGATCTGTTTCTACTGGGGGGAGGCCCACATAAAACAGTTGCACAAAGACTGGAACTCCCTGGTGTCTCAGACGTTGCTCTACTTGCCCTCAGTGGTTCACATTGTCTATACAAACATGCTAGCCACCGTTTACAGGACAGTGGCTCAGTCTCTTACTGAATATGGTGAGTGAGGGAAAGGAGGTGGCTTCACAAAGATTCTATGTATTAGTAAAAGCAACAGTTGTTTTTATTGTGTTTCTTCAGAGAACCACAGAGAGGAATCAGCCTTTGAAAACCATCTAACAGCCAAAGTCTTGGTGGTTAGTTCCACTCTGTTCTTGGAGCATCATTTCATATGTACATGCACAAAAAGGGCTTCTGTTTCTATGAAGGTAACGATCGTCTCTCTCCTAGTTTACCTTCTTCAACAACTTTGCCGTGCTCTTCCACATCGCCTTCTTCAAGCAGGATGTGCCTTTACTTCGTAAGGTAACAGCTGAGCTCCGGTCCTCCAACCATTCAATATCACACCTTCATGAACAGTTTGTATTGTGTGCTTAACCTGACAAAAACACAAGCTTCTCTGTCCAAACACAATCATCAGCTTCCCCTCAATTATAAAAAGACCATATGACTGTTACAGGCATCTAACAGACATCACTTCACCATCTGTTGCTATAATTTATTGAGCTTCCATCACATCTGTGTGTGCCGACCTGCAGCGCCTGGCCTCTTTGCTCATAGTGAGCCAGGTTGTGAACCAGGTGACTGAGGTGGTGGTACCCTTCCTGGTAGACCGGTACATCAGCACCCCGCTCAGAGCCGAGACTGAAGATGACCCACAGGAGGATAAGTTCAGGAACCAATGCAGCCTGCCCGCTTTCCCTGTGTGTATGCAGTACATTAACACCTTCTAAGAGCTGTGAGAATTTTACCAGCAACGTGCTGTTTTCCCACAGGGCCTGTTCGCTGAGTACATCGAACTCCTGGTGCAGTTTGGGTATTTGAGTCTTTTCTCCTGTGTGTACCCTCTGACGGCCGTGTTGCTGCTCATCAACAACGTAACAGAAATCCGAACAGACGCCTACAAGATGTGCAAGCTCTTCCGCAAACCCTTCGCCCCCCCCGTGGCCGACCTGGGCGTGTGGCAGGTCAGCGCAATAGAAACGAGCCCCGGCTCCGTCACGCTCCACTCGCTTCCAGAGAACAGCTCGTCACATTGTCTCGCTCAATGTGTGTTCAGACAGCTTTCGAGGTCCTGAGCTTCGTCTCCGTCGTGTCCAACTGCTGGCTGCTGCTCCTGTCGCCACAGTTACAAGCGCTGTATCAAGACACCAGTTTGAGCAGTGTAAACATTTTCCTGGTGGCAGTGATTGTAGAGGTAAGAAGAAGAACAGAGAGGAAAAGGCCAGACTGTGCTTTTCCCTCACACGTTTCCCTTTGTGTTTGGCAGCATATACTGATCTTGGTCAAAGTCACTCTGGCCTTTTTGATCCCTGATGAGCCGGAGTGGATCTGGCAAAAGAGAGCGCGCATCGAGTACAAATCTATGCAGGCCCTGAAGCAGCAGGTTCTCCCACGTGCTTCATGTTTGTCAGCATTCTAATGTTTCCTTTCATCCATGTGACACCTAATTCTCGTCCTTCCAGACACTGCAGTCCTGATTTCAAGTTTCAAGTGTTGGCGTGTTGCTATTTTCACCCTGTGCTGGGACGCTACTAGCAGCAGATACAGCATCGCCTTCAGTGTTCAGTGGACCTCAGAAGGAGGGAGGATGCCCAGTGCTCACCTCTGATCCTGCTCACATTTATTAATACCACATATACTGTAAATGGCCTGATGGGTACAGGGTCCATGTGCTGATGCCCCGTAAGGAAATTACTACAGATTGAAAGAACTTGGTTGCGTAAATTTAACAAGGGCAATGACGGTGTGAAAAATCATCACGGTTACTGTGATGATTTTAAATATAAAGAGACTTTTTCCTGAAGAAATGTGTATTCAGGGATGTATGCTCAGTGCTACCACCTACAGTAGCCACAGGATTCATGACAGTATCATCACTGGAGAGATCATGACAAAGGAAACACATTTTCTCAGCTCAGCTGTTTTGAATTTATGGCCCATTTGATTCTCCCTTCCTGCTATTTATCATTTATAGGAAAAAAAAACTCTAATAAACCTGCTGTCAATCCAATAAGGACTGGTATCCTCAGTGGTATAGATAACGTGCAGCAACTGTAAATGACTGTTGCTAATGTTGCTCCATGTTTGTTGTGGCTTTTGTGGTTCATTTGATTATACAGTAACATACACCAGGGCTGTGCCCTAAGTGGACAAACATCTGCTATTTCAGACCTTAAGAAAGAAGTATTGTGCTGAGCTGGGATAGCTAAGGGCAATTAGCGTGACAGTGATCTCAAAAATGAAAAAGCTTATTTTAAAATCGCTTAACTTTTGCTTTTCAGAAATTATTCTACACATCAAAGGAACAAAAGGGGGTCAAATGAAATGAATATCTGGAAGGTATAGAACATATTTTATATCTATTCCTGCTCTATTGATGATACTGTCATTTGCTTAACATAATCTGCAAAATCATTTTTGTGCCAATATTTAAGATAGAGAGCAACCAAAGAACCACTTTGTGCTTGGCAATATATTTTATACCTTTTTAATATGTCCTCACTACCTGTGATCTGTGCTGCAACAACCAATGTTCTGTAAAGGCCAATACTCAAAATCCTATAGTGGTATTGTGCTGAAATAATAGGAAATTTATGCAAACAGAGTGACTTGGGAATTCAACCCTTTTATCCACAGTTCATTAATAATTAATAATGCTGCCGACCACCAGGGAGCACTATACATCCATGTAAAGTATGTTTAGTTTTAGCAAGTCTGCACAAGGATGCAAAGGTGCTGATAGATGGTGAGGCTTCAGATGCATATTATTACTCCTGACACTCATCATAAAACTTGTGTATGACGGCCTGTAATGAATTATTGGACATAAACCTTTGGTTTGATGTGGATCCAGGATTTCAGTTGAGAGCTGATAATGCTAGTTGTCATTAAATAAACTTGGTTGGTTGTTGTTCCAGTTGTGTAGTATATATAATGTTGTAAAAGTCATGATGATGGTGATTCCTTTTTGAAAAATATTCACTGATTAACTAGGATTTGTCTAAGCTTAGTTTGTCTGACTGTGGACACCTTAAATGAGTGAGATGACGGAGTACTACATTAAATCTTAAAGGCTTATAACATGGCACAGTAGTCACAGATGTAAAATAGTGACAACACATCTTGTGTTGTGAAATTTTATTTCAAATAGAGTATTTTCCATTGTGCCTGTAAGATTATTCAGTGTACGTTTGACATTCTTCATCCTCACAGGAACTTCCTGTTCATACAGTGTTTCAGAATAACTGAACCGGAGGTGCTGAGGGCTGGTGATGGTGTTAACCCAGTATGGGACAGTAAGGGAAAAGTAGTTTAGTAAAGGTTGGGTATTTAACCTTTTAGGTTTTTTCAATTACAGAAACAGTGAATATAAGATCTATGTTTGCAAGTTGTTCACAGTTTAGAGCAAACTGTAAATCACTTCATGCTTTTACTTTCTATTAAGTCCTCATAAGGGTTGTAGGGTAAGGGTTGTCAATCAGTCAAGGGGCGGGACACACCCTGGGCAGATCACCTGTCCATAATAGGGCCACGTATACAGAGAGAATCTATGGAAATCAAAGTTGCACCAAAGTGGAACGGACGCTAATCCCTCGCACCAAGGTGCCGTGTTTGGGAATGTACAGCATCGTGTTTAAAACACAGGGCTCATCTGACAGGTAGAGTAGCTGTTCCTGATTGTATTTACATTGTGTTTTTGTGAAATAAACACGCTGGGCTCATCTGTCTCATCAATTTGACCCATTTTAATAAATAAATACAGAAAAATAAGGTCATAGCTCCATATGGATGTAGTCCTAGTTACGATGCAGGTCAGTAGACAGACAGACAGACACACTTAGGGCAGACAGGCTGCAATCACACAGGAACAAACAATGGGATTCTCTCTCACTCTTTTCTGCACAGATTTCTTGCTTTCACAGCTGATGACATTGGATTGATTAATCCGATCTCATGTGATAACCGCTGTTTATTTGGTACAGACCGTCCGATCAGAAGTTTAAAATGCAGTTGCATGAAGCCCTGGCGAGCAACAAACAAGCCGTTGGCTGAATTATAACAGGAGGATGCAGTTTGTTGTCCAGTGATGTGTCTGTGCTCTACACAACCGTACACTTCACATTTGAATGAGAAAGAAAAACGTTTGGAAAAATAAAAACAAGGAGGCACCATATGGTCAAATACAACCATGCAGGAGAGCCCTGAGCTATGAAAGTAACATCGCTCTTCATGTTGTCTAAAGGATAAATCTATTAATGAATCCCAGGATGCTGCTTGTAGAGAACTACTAGGTACAGTAGTCACACTGTGCAAAGCGTCATTCAGCAGGTTACACAACAACAACGTCCTGTCAGATTCAAGACACATGGAGGTATACTGTGGTAATTAACCATAACACATGCACAAAGTCACATATTTTTGTCACCCTGTATAAAAATGGATATCATGGAACACCTTTCAAAATAAAAGTTACAATTAAATATTTAAAAATGTTGGGTATAATAAAAACCTTCGCATCCCATGGAAGACCTGCATCCCAGTAATGAACCTACACATTATCATACAGTATATCAGGACAGGTCACCATATCGATAAGACTTCAAGATTAAGCTGTGAAGCGTATATTATATTATGGTTTATCCTAGCATAGCAGCCTTTCTTTGAACATCTTATATCAAGAGCTTTTAAAAAAACATGAGAATCAGGTTGTGCAACAAGAAGAGGAAACGGTGCGACTCTACAGCGGAAGCTGGTTAAAACTTTATTCCAATTCAGCTACGGATCTGCTGAGTGCACGTGCGAGAACTTTCTGACCTTTGGAGATTTTTCAGTCAGAACTGAAATGACAGTGACCACATACAGTATGAAACTCATTTGATCATTCTAGGCACATTTTGAACACATTAAATAGCTTATTCACTAAAAGTAACCACTGCTGCAGTCATAACGTGGATCTGTTGCCTTCAGTTCATTTCATTGTTGGTCTAAGCTACACATTAGACTATTCTATACCTGTACACGTCTAGCATAAATCGATGTTGATGACATGAAAAGGCTTCTATAAAGCGAGTGTCTGTGAGCATGAAGCTGTACACCTGTTTGCTGCAGTGAGAGGCTCAGCAGGGAGCTCAGTGGGCTGCCCACTCACAGGGCTTGTGCTCAGTCCACAACCACCTGCTGACTGCTAAACATCCTGCGAGTCTCAAGTGAGAGGGCAGCATGACAGACAGCACCAAGCCTGGTTCCACTTAGAGCACATGGCAACAGTTGTACTGAGCCAAGGGGAGGATCTTGGGCTTGTTATGTGTGGGCAGGTTGAAGGCCAACGCTTTCTCACACAGAGGAAACTGGAAGAGTCTCTCACGCAGCTTTATGCTGTGGCGTTTCCCCTGCTCCACCCTCGGAGCAGCGTCACCCCGGTTCCCCGGTGTGTTGTGGTGTTGACATCTGTCAGTGAAAAGTTCACCTCTTGTCCCTTCTCCTGCCTTCCCTTCTTCCTCTCCTCCTCTTTCTGCCTCCCTACCATTCAGGATAGCCGGGAATGCAGAGATAGAGGGAGGACATTTGTTAGTGTTGTTATTGGGTTCTTCTTCACGTTCTTTCTCTGTAGTTGTGTTGTCTGGCTGCCCCTGACAGCACGGGACCACCAAACCAGGCAGCGACGAAGGTGGAACCTCTGTTTTGGGTCTCACTGCCTTGTCCCCATGACTAACTGGTTGATCTGAGATCACACACCCAGTGTCTTTCTCCTCTTCCATTTCATCCTCCACTATCAACACTGAGCTTCCTAAACTGTCTTCTCTTTCTTCCTCTCGTGTGTGCCCCATATGATCTACTTCATCAAGCTGCACCTGAGCTTCTTTCTCTGATTCTGCTGCTAATAAAGAAGCCACACTACCCCTCTCCTCCTCCTCCTCCTTGTCCTCCTCTTCTTCTTCCTCCTCCTCCCTCTCCTCACAGATTTGCTGCAGCGCAGGTAGATTCTTGGTAGCTGTAGGCTCCTCAGCTGGCGGTGCACGAAGCGTGACGCTGATGCTGGGTTGCCATGGCCTGGTGGAGGGGTGCTGAAGAGTGGACCTCTTCAGCAGGTCCCCACACTCAGGCATGCCAGAGCGGGGGGAGCTGGGAGACATTGCCCCCGAGAGCCAGTGTGGCGGTGCCTCTGGGCTAAGGAGGACATTATCCAGCCCCTTCAGCCAGTCATGAGCCTCGATCTCCTCGAGTGAGGCACGGCAAACTGGATCCTTCTGGAGCATCCTGGAGATCAGACTGTCAGAAAGAAACGTTGTTTAATAAAAGGGATGCTGTTTGCGTGCTTCACCATTTAGTGATCCTTAAACAAATTGATTACAGTCTGAGCTTAGTTTAGCTAACTGGGGAAACCTTACATCAACCAGTAAGTCTTATGTCCAAAAGGTTCTTCTGTGCTTATCACACTTGTTTTGAATACAGCCACAGATATTTTAGCATTAAGCAAAAGCCAGAATGTGATGGATGACACTGTGCCAGAACCTGTTCATTCAGGCTTCAAACAGGCTTTAGACTCTGAGACAACTAGGACATTAAAATTATCTACTGAAACGCACACTAATAAGTCGATTTTACGGTCAGCAGATTCCTGACACAGGTCGATCCCCCACTTCTACTTAACAGCACAAAACGAGAGAATAGCACTGTAAAAAGAATCAATTTACACGCAAGCAAAGGTAATAACCTTACATTATTTGAACTCTTTTGTGACCTTCATGTCTACTGTATACTTTGCACAGTGTGTTTGATCTTACTCTCTACAGTTGTGTGAGATGTGTTCAGGAATGGAGTAGCGACAGTCAAGGATCATGACTAGAGTCTCACTGTCGTTGGTTTCTTGGAAGGGGGGGACTCCGCACACCAACATGTACAGTATCACCCCTAGAGACCAGATATCTGGAACACAGACACACAGGAAAACAAAAAATTAGCCTTAAACAGCTAAATCACCAAGGCCTTAAAATAGCATTAAATCCCGCTGCTCTCTAGTCAAATTTAGAATAGTTTCAGTTCATGAGGATATCTAAAAATACTTGCTTTAAAGCATGAAAGTAGTCCACCTACAGAACATGTGGAAATATAATCCTGTTCTATGGGTTTACATACAAAAATGAATGTTAAAATAAATAACCTAGTTCTATTTCATTTTGCATCCTGCACATCCTTGATAGAGGTCAGAGGTCAGTGTGAGCAACCGAGCAGTCACAAATGGGAATAAGGCTACATTAGGTTATTCCACAGTGAAGTGAAGAAATGAGAGCAGAGAGCATGAGTAATAGCTGGATGTCTGGTTTAATGTGTCCAAAGTGTATGAGCCTGGTGCTCTTTCAAGCACGCACGCACGCACGCACGCTTCCTGGTTCTGACCGACTGTGCTGACAGTGTTCTTTCCTCCTCCCTTTCCTTCCCTTTCTCTCTTCGCCTGTGTCTTCATGCAGGCTCAGCAAGAGGAGCTCAAAACGGCCTCAACCAGGCGAGAACCAGTGAACATGCATGCACGCACGCAGGCACGCACAAGAGGAAGAGCTGAGGGTTGAAGGCCACAGCAAACAGAGGGCTTGTTGTGGTGGTGTGCTATTCTGAGAATAATATCTCTCTCTCTCTCTCTCTCTCTCTCTCTCTCAAACACTGGAAAGAAGAGTGTTGCACATTCTGTTCATATTGTGCTTTAGCCCTGATGTAACACTAGAAATACACAGATAAAAAAAAAAAAACTCTGCCTCTGCTTCTATCACATTTGCTTTATACGACTGAGTGCAAAGACATTTCCAGTTTTGACCTTTGTCTTTTTGCAGTTAATGCTGTTTAATCGCTGATTGTTTTATCCCAACGCCTTGTGCCACTTTAGAGTTTTACAGAGAGTCTGACTACAAACATTAATGCTAGCATCTATTGTGTAACAAGCTGACTAAATGGAAATGGTGCTATTTCAAGTCAACTTGTTTGAAAAAGTGAAATGTTTCTGTCAACATTCTGTTCTGAGAATTTAGGCACTGTTAGATACGCTGGCAGCATCACTGCTTGTGTGGATACTTGCAAATTCATTCACCAATTTTAAGAGCACATGACTACAATATTATAGATATTATGTAAGTCTTAGGAAATAAATAATCAGCAGATTCAATTAATTATTAATGGGCAATAATGTCAGTTGGTCAGAATTTTTTCATGGATATTACATGTCAAAGCACAATACAGATCCAAACACTGTATGTATCTATTCTCACAGCATACTAGTCCCATGTGCGATGAACAAAACCATTGTCCAACATTACACTCATGATGGTCGAAAAAACAACAACCTTCGGGTAATATACGCTCACATGCAAGTTCACGAGCACGCTTTGAGTCTAGAGATGCGTTATGCAACAGGGCGGAGAAGTCACAGTGTACGCTTCTCTGCTCACTGGGGAACAGCACACATTCTCACCGTGCATTAGTGGCCTCCTGAGTCACATAGGACCGTTTAGAGGTTGTCTGTCTTACTGTGCACATTTTTACTAGTCAACAAGTGTGTACAGAGTGTGTAGAATAGGATTTATAACCTATAGTTTTCACTCCCACTAGTTTATGACTGTATAGTTACTGTTTCACAGTTAATAAATTATAATGAGTATTGGTCATATGTCACATTTCTTACAATGTTACAAATTTTCTCTGCATTAAACATAGCAGAGTGTGGACTGTCAAGGACACACCTGGTGAGAGGACTGGTAACGATCTGCATCCCAGATCAAAGCCCTAGTCATTAAACCACCAGAATTAGTTGCATTATGGTTTATGAGAAAAATAGATATATAGGTGTTTTTGAAATATAAAAAAATAGTAATAACAATATTTTGTTTCAATACTGACAGACATTAAGACTCATTAACAGTGAACGATACCCCTTTGGGACCTTTAGGAGTGAAGTGGACAGTTTCACTGTCATTCATGCATTAGGAAAATAAATAGGTCTTTCATAAGAGTTGCGCAATTATTCTCCTAAATTGACGTCCGTTTTGTGGGTCCGTTGCTAAGAGAGATGAATATCATCTGAAGCATACACAGTGCTACTGTGCTGTGCTTTTCAGGCCTTGGAGAAGTCCCTGTTGATATAAACAGTCCTGTAACCTTCCATATAACCATATAAAAACATTGACAAAGGGGCGGGTTTGTCAGAGAAACACCATACCATATAAGATGTGGTGGCACGCCAGAACGAGAGTTAAGGACAGTCATACAAGTCTTTGTACACACAATACAACAGTAAATCAGAGACATCTAAACTCAACCTAACCTCAGAATGCCTTTGTGTGGGTTACTGCGATTCACACGGACAGTATTACTCCACTTATTGTTTCAGAGCTTTGGAAGAGAGATTGTCTGCCATCAGAATAAATTCTGACGTGAAAATGAAGGTTATCCATGCAATGAAGGCAGTTATCACAAAACCAGCATTAGGAAATCACTTTACTATCAATCATAGTTCTCAACAAGATTAATAAGCCTCAGAGTGAAGGAGTATATTATTAAGTCTGACTTATATTTATATACCAAGGACAAGCTGCATGCTACACTGTCGGCAGGATAAATAAATAATTATCTAAAGTATCTGTCAGATGCAAGAGTTCCTTCTACAATGAACACGCTTGTCTAATTGAAGCCTTCTTCCCTGCGTATCTGTCTTTTTACATAACTTGTTGGCCCACGTTTGTGTCATAACCACTCACTGTCACATTCACTGTAGCCACCAAGACAAACTGACCCAGTGCTATTCAAAGTGCTACAGTAATGATGAGCTGTATACCGATTTAAACAGTGTTTTATGTGTGAAGCGAAGGCATAATATTAATACCCAGACTACAGGAAGTTCACACCCATGCATGCACGCAGATGTTATATAACTCTAGTTTCTCTTTGTGAAAACCAACAAGCCCTGTGTACTTGACTGCATCTCCTCCACATCATATGACCAACACACACACACACACACACCTTAAACAAAGACACTCGGCACTGAGGGAACCACAGTGAATTCAACAACAGCCTGTTTGTATGAGACAGAAATATTAAAGAGACAGGGCAGTGTGGAGACGAGTTTATGAGTCACCTTACTAAGCTGAGATCACTGAGGGACATATTAGGACTAACACACACACACACACACACACACACACACACACACACACACACACACACACACACACACACACACACACACACACACACACACACACACACACACACACACACACACACACACACACACACACACACACACACACACACACACACAATTTGAAGAAAACTAGAGTCGATTAGAGGTAATGATGAAATGCAAACCGATTTAAATGGTTGCTACACGTGTGGATACTTTTAGAAACAGGAACAAGAATAAAAAGAAGGAACTAATGCAACTCAGACATTCTACTGTTAGGTTACAGATGCATGTGAAGAGTGTGTCTTTATTGTTAACCAAGGGCAGGGCATGTGTAATAAAAGGTGTGTCAAAGGAACCATCCTTCAGAGACAATTCTAAACAGAAGAGACAGAAGGAAAAACCTTCATTTTTAGACCAATGTGCAACTCATCCTCACAAGAGGCAGCGTTTTCTCTACACTAACAAACACTGTAGAGAAGACACTCTTCCAAAGAAACAGCCACTAATTGCAGTCCGGGTGCATTTGTATTCAGTGCAGATGTATTTGTAATCACCAGAATAAATAGCACACAAACGCTGCCAAAGTCCATGCTAGTCCTGCTTAGTAGATAAAACCCACAGACCTCCCTGAAGCGAACATGCCGTCTCCCCCCAAGAGATCAGATCAAATCTGTTTCTACGCAACACAACGTCAAAGCACGAAACACCTCTAATATCAGGTCACGTCAGTACGGACCATCCTTTCCACGGACGAACAGCACACAGGTGAGTCTGCTGTGCAGAGGCCTGGTGAGCTGCAGTATTAGGTTCCACTGCAGAACGTGTCCAGTTAGCTCAACACTGACTGTCTTTCCCAGACTGACCCAGATACACACACACAAACACACACACACTAATCCTTTAGAGATATGCACCCACACAGACACATACTAATGCCCACATCCATACATCCTGTATACATAGGATTTAACACATGCAACCAAGGGCACACGGGGAAAGTACTGTAAAACACACACACTGAAATATAATAAAATACATAGTATCGTACTCCACCACAGATCAGAACCCCTACTACACTGATGCCAAGGTAGAACAGTTTGTCTGAGGTTAGGATCATGAACATGGTCAACTGACTGACACTCTCATTTGGAATGTGTTGAGGACTTTGGCAAATGATATAAAGCTTCAAATCAGCTACTAAAGGAACTGAAGGTATGACTGCTCTGGACTCTACTCTATGCTACTCATAGCCTACAATATGACTGGATCTGAGTGACCAGTGGTTATGTCAGCCCCAGCAGAACAACTAGAAGCCTAGGAGTGTAGCTACATAGCTTATCTTAACCAGTGCTTACAAACCTTTAAAGACAAATCTACTTGTTACCTCTGGTTCTGTTAAGACTGGGGGTGAGGGTTCCCCATTTTGAGAACCACTGATGGTTCTAATTGCAAAAAGTAAATATTTCTCACCAACAGATGGAGCGTCATACTCTTCTCCCAGTAAGATCTCTGGAGCCGAGTACGCCAGCGATCCACAGCTGGTGGCCAACATTGTCCCGGGTTGGAATAAATTGCTGAAGCCAAAGTCCGTTAGCTTCACAGCCCCCTGTTGGGGGAAGAAGACCACGTTCTCAGGCTTCAAGTCACGGTGCACGACGTGAAGCTGGTGGCAGTACGCCACAGCACGCACAATCTGTGCAAAGTGGCGCTTGGCAGTGCTCTCAGCCACGCCTCCCTCGTGGCGAAGGATGTAGTCGTAGAGGTCTCCGCCTTCAGCCAACTCCATCACCAGGTAGAGGGTGGTGGGTGTGTCAATGGCCTCGTACAGGCGGACCACGTTGGGATGCTGAACCCGCCTCATGCACCTGAGAATAGGGGGAAGTTAGTGTTTCTGAAGAAGAATCCATATTTTGTCCCATTTTTAGCTCAGATGAGAATAAAGAGTATGTCTGCTTGGAAACCGGACCTAAAAATAACCAACTCCAAAGAACATTTGGTATTTTTTTTTTAAACTTTTTTCTTCCAAAGCGACTTGTATCTCTTTACCTGACTTCCTGTAAGAGGTGGCTTGTGGCCATGACATCGAGCTTTGTCTTGTCAATCATCTTGACAGCCACCAGCTGCCCAGTGTTGACATGACGAGCCAGTTTAACCACAGCAAAGTGGCCCCTTCCCAGCGTTCGACCCAGATGGTAGAGTCCGCTGAGGTCAGAGCGAGGGGGGCTGCATCTGGGCTTGAGGTGCGCATCTTTGGCTGTGAATATCTTTCCAGAGGAGTCCATGTTTGAAACAAAGAAGGACTTTGAAATAGTGAAGGGTAAAGGAGGGACTGAACTCCAGAGCTTCAAAAAGCTGGAGGGGAATATAGCAAGGTACAAATGGAAGAAAGAGATGAAAGATAGCCGGTTGAAGGTGTCAGATGCCGGGGGAAGGGTGCTGGGTAGCAAAGTTCCTCAAGGGTGGGGAGTTGCCTGGCAGGACAAAGAAAAGACAACACAATGAAACGAAAAGTCTGTTGTGTTGATAAATGTGGCCTTTGCCCTGAGGGACAAGGGCTTTAGATGAGGTCAGCTGCTGCTAATGCCTCATAATTAAAACACTGCACCAGAAATAGACTCACATATTCAAATCAAAAAAAAAAGACTGAATTCACTAGTAAACATCTGCTTACTCTTTATGATAGTTACAGCACAATGAGTGTAGCAGAAGATAAAATGATCCCTTATATGATGTTTAAGTGTTGTGTTTGGCTCTTTCTCAAATATCACTCATCCAGCACAAATGTACGTCAGATCAATAGTGTAACAGGAAACCATAATGTGTGTGTGTGTGTGTGTGTGTGTGTGTGTGTGTGTGTGTGTGTCTGTGATTAGTTTGGCTAAGAGGGTCAGAAGGTGGAACTGGACCTAATGATGTCACCACCGTAGGGGGTAACAAGTTCAGCCACTACCATCCTCATCATCCTCAGTTTATCTCTCAGTCAACTTTGCTGTTGGTTCTGTGTTCCTGTCATCTCAACGTCTAAAGAATTACACTTATCACTATAGAGCAGCAGCTTACTACTATTAGAAAGCACAGACCCCCCCCCCATTAGCTCCACCGGGCTAAGTGGACCCTAGCGGGCCTTGCCCCGGTCAGAAGCTGACGTCCGCGGCTTCACACACTTTTCAGACCCCGAGCACTACGTCGTCTCGCCACGGGCCGCCACGCTCGTGCGCTGAAGCCAGTTCTTCTCTACTTGGCCTCAACTGCGGGTACGAGTTGGCAAATACTTTCCATTTGTCGCACTGTTTGGAGCTCAGCAACTACAACGCGCCCTCACTGACCGCCAGCAGCTGCCGGAGCGGCCACACAACTACGACAGCGCAGTGACCGCGGTGCTAACTTACCATTGTTCTACGGATATCCCGCAGCAGCCGCGTCCGCTCCGCCAACGCTGCTTTCTGCCGCTGCACAGCCTCGCACTTAATGTCAGCGCTGAATTCAATGGGAGAAGCCAACAACGCCGCCGTCTCCTTCCACAACACTTCACATGTTCGCGGTCCACGCGTGCGCCACACTTTTCTCCACGACCGTCCGCCTGCTTTGATTCATCCCCACACCGTCGAGCCGTGTCTGCGCGCGCCCGCTCCGACTCACGCACGGACCGAGCAGAGGACCGAACTATGCTTCTCGCGCGTGCACGTAGATGCGCGCGTGTGCCTCCAGCTTCCCTCTGACGTCAATACATTCCAACTCGCTCCCGCGGCGCAGCGGCAGTCCGCGAGCGCGAGCCTCTCGCACGCAGTGGGGGAGGTGGGGCTAAATGACTGAATGGCTGCTTCCAAGTCCAAGTAATTACATAACTAATGTTTTTTCCGCTGTAAATACCAGGCTTCAATGAAATATAGCGTTGTATACACGGCAGCCGGCATTCCTCGCATGCTTCTGTTGCAATTCACACCGTTATCTAAAGGACCGCCGCGGAAAAAGACTTAAACTAAAAAGTTTTTCTCTTTGAACCCCCAGGTTTTTAAGTAACTGGAATGTAATAAGGAAAATGCAGATGTCATTCAGGATGGTCTCTATAATGAGCCACAGTGTCAAGATATAATAACTAATGATGTCATCGGGCTAAATGTAAGCCTTTGTGTGCACAATAAGTCATAATAGTTTGTTTCCATGTTCGCTTGTGTCATATGTGCCATTTCTGCTTTTATTGGGTTATTTCTACTATTGTTATCCTGTAAATCTGCTACAGTCTGCGCGGTGAGCTCATCCCAGCTGCTCTTTGTTACGTCTTACCTGTTAAGCAGCAGAATAGTGGGGCCACCTAGTGGTTCTATGTGTTACAATGCCACGTGGCCCAGGTTTTTCGACAGCGCACGTAAACGTTGTGTTTGATTTTGGAACACAACACGCACTTGTTATAGTTTCTCGTGAACCACTGACAGCTTTAGGCGAACGTGTCAGTAAGTGGTTACATCCTTTAGGACAGGATAAAACTTTGATTAATGCAATACATAATAAAATTCTAAAACAGAGAAATGTCATTTCAAAATTGACACTGTTCACACTTGCTTCACACAAGAAAAACAATTCCACTGTCACAAGAATAAGATTTATTGTGTTATGGGTCGTCATAGTGTTATATTAGATCTTTCTGGATTCAATTTAAGTTAATTTAAACATTGTCAAAGTAAATTGTATCACACAGTTATGTAGATTTGTAGTGCAAATATAAAGGATGTATACAGGCATAAATAAAATAATTAGTTAAATTACAAACAAACAGTTTGTACACAGTATATAGTTACACATTTATGTCGGTGGAATGATTAAGAATTTTAGCCTTTGCTTAAATTTTAAAGTGCAATGATCTGGTTTGTCATTGTGAAGTAGGGTCAGCATGAACACTACTGTACACTATACGTGTGCCTTCATGTAGCCTTTAAGAAGAAAGCACTCTCTGGTATCAGGGCATGTGTAAGCCTCTCCCTCATGATCTCCTTTGTTGAGTACAAGGGCAGCTCCAGAATGGAGTGACAGGTCAAAGACTCTGGGAAGTGCTGATCGCAGGAGCCGCTCCAGATGTACTTCATACGAATGCACATCTTCGTTTGGTCCATTCCAAGAATAGGAGCCCTCCTGAAACCCGTGACAAACCCTGAGAGAATGCAAGTGGAGGCAGGTTACGACAAACCTTCACCAAAACATGTTAACAAGTAAACAACATTCAATCCTTCCGTCCTTCAGCAACAACAATTGCAGAGCTGCATCTTTGAATCCATGTACAGTGTGGAAACGCTGTAAAGTCTGAGTATAAAGTCGCCCATGTGGAACAAAATGAGAATATACAGTACAGTATACGATCAATATGTTTTATATATACATATATAAAAACTCATAAATATATATATATATATATATATAAAAAACTCCCTTCTCACCCTACGCGAGTGGTCTCATCCATTTTTTCCGAGCTACCAGAGGCCAGGAAGCTTTATAGTCGTATATATATATATATATATATATATATATATATATATATATATATATATATATCCCTACCACAACAATCACAGAACCAATGACCTGATATACGCTTCAGGATCAGTGATCCTAGAGGTGCTTGGCTATAAGAGCAACCATGGGAGCCATGAGAAACAATACCCACCATGGAAACGAAGGTTGGAGGCAAAAATCAAGGCAGCTCGGAGGGAAGTGAGCCAAATGACAGAGGCCCAGAGAGGTGCAATGAAAAGACAGATGCCCAAGAGGTACAGCCAGATGACCATACCTGAAGCACTCGAAACTGCCAAGCAAAGGCTACAAGCCTTGGCCAGCCGCCTAAAGAGATACACCAGAGATAACGAAGCCAGACGAATAAACCGGCTGTTCGCAACACAACCTGCGAAAGTGTACTCTCAATGGCAGGGTAATAACAACAGAGCAGACCCACCAAGGCTGGAAACTGAACAGTACTGGAAGGGTATATGGGAAAGGGAGGCATCACACAACAGTGATGCACAGTGGCTGGTGGATCTGAGGGAAGATCACAGTAACCTCCCTGAACAGAATCCAGTGACTATCACAGTGGCAGACATCCAACATAGAGTCTCAGGTATGAAAAACTGGACAGCACCTGGCCCTGACATGATCCACGCCTACTGGCTAAAGAAGCTTACTGCAATCCATGAGCGCCTGGCAGCACAAATGAACCAGCTGCTAAGGGATGGGACTCACCCTGAATGGCTAACCGAAGGGGCGAACGATCCTGATAATGAAGGATCCCTCAAAGGGTACAGTCCCATCCAACTACCGGCCAATAACCTGTCTCTCCACAACATGGAAGCTCATGTCAGGCATCATCGCAGCTAAGATAAGTGGGCACATGAGTCAATACATGAGCGAAGCACAGAAGGGCATCGGTAAGGATACCAGAGGAGCCAAACACCAACTCCTGGTAGACAGAACAGTCGCCCAAGACTGCAGAATGCGACACACCAACCTGTGCACAGCCTGGATCGACTACAAGAAAGCCTATGACTCAATGCCACACACATGGATCACTGAATGCTTGGAGCTGTACAACATCAACAGAACTCTAAGGGCCTTCATTGCAAACTCGATGAGGTTGTGGAGAACCACCCTTGAAGCCAATGGGAAGCCACTTGCCCAAGTATCCATCAAACGTGGCATATACCAAGGAGATGCACTGTCCCCACTGCTGTTCTGCATAGGTCTGAACCCCCTCAGCCAAATAATAAACAAGACTGGCTATGGATACCGACTCCGGAACGGGGCCACCATAAGTCACCTCCTCTACATGGATGACATCAAGCTGTACGCCAAGAGTGAGCGAGACATCGACTCGCTGATCCACACCACCAGGATCTACAGCTCGGACATCGGGATGTCATTCGGACTCGAGAAATGTGGGAGGATGGTGACAAAGAGAGGCAAGGTAATCCACACAGAAGGGGTCTCACTCCCAGAAGGAAGAATAGCAGACATTGAGGACAATTACAAGTACCTTGGAATACCACAGGCAAACGGCAACCTTGAACAGGCAACAAGGAATGCGGCAACAGCCAAATACCTCCAACGAGTAAGGCAAGTCCTAAGAAGCCAGCTCAATGGCAAGAACAAATCCCAGGCAATAAACAGCTACGCCCTGCCAGTGATCAGATACCCTGCAGGAATAATAAGGTGGCCAAAGGAAGAGATACAGACCACAGATGTTAAGACACGAAAGCTCCTCACCATGCATGGAGGGTTCCACCCCAAATCCAGCACCCTGAGACTATACGCTAGCCGCAAAGAAGGAGGCCGAGGACTAGTGAGCGTGAGAGCCACTATCCGGGATGAAACATCCAAGATCCATAAGTACATCAAGGATAAGGCCCCGACAGATGACGTGCTGAGTGAATGTCTCAGGCAGTGGAGAACAGAGGATGAGATGCTGGAAGAGGGACCATCATGGGAGGACAAGCCCTTGCATGGGATGTACCACCGGAACATAACTGAAGTGGCTGATCTCAACAAATCCTACCAATGGCTTGAAAGGGCTGGGCTGAAGGACAGCACAGAGGCACTCATCCTGGCCGCACAGGAGCAGGCCCTGAGCACCAGAGCCATAGAGGCCCAGATCTACCACACCAGACAAGACCCAAGGTGTAGACTGTGCAAAGAGGCCCCTGAGACGGTCCAGCACATAACTGCAGGGTGTAAGATGCTGGCAGGCAAAGCATACATGGAACGCCATAACCAAGTGGCTGGCATAGTATACAGGAACATCTGCGCAGAGTATGGACAGGAGACCCCAAGGTCACAGTGGGAAACACCTCCCAAGGTGGTAGAGAACGAGCGAGCCAAGATCCTGTGGGACTTCCAGATCCAGACTGACAGAATGGTAATGGCGAACCAACCAGACATTGTGGTGGTGGATAAAGAGCAGAGGAAAGCCGTAGTGGTGGATGTGGCAATACCAAGCGATGGCAACATCAGGAAAAAGGAACATGAGAAACTAGAGAAATACCAAGGGCTCAGAGAAGAACTGGAGAAGGCTTGGAAGGTGAAGGCCACAGTGGTGCCTGTGGTGATCGGAGCACTAGGGGCTGTGACCCCCAAACTGGAGGAGTGGCTACGACAGATCCCTGGAAAAACATCCGAAATCTCAGTCCAGAAAAGTGCAGTCCTAGGAACAGCAAGGATACTACGCAGAACCCTCAAGCTCCCTGGCCTCTGGTAGAGGACCCGAGCTTGGAAAGTGGATGAGACCACCCGCGGAGGGTGAGAATAGAGTGTGTGTGTATATATATATATATATATATATATATATATATATATAAAAACAACTACACCATAGTATATATATATATATATATATATATATATATATATATATATATATATATATATATATATATATATATATCCACACACACACACACATAAATATATATATCGAAAATACTACTTACAAAGAAAATCTTTCTTCTGTTCTTCAGAGAGTTCATCAAAGACCTCCCAAAACATCTGTATGGTGGGGTGCCTAGCGTTGTATGTCTCATACTGTGTGTTCTGACGGCATAAATAAAGTAATCCGTGACATTTAGACAATTAGTGACATACTGTGTGTTCTGACGACACACTGGAGGCTTTAACAGTTGTACCTTGGAAGTATTTTTTTTTTGTTATACTGTACCTGTTTCAGCTTGGCCCAGTCGTAGACACCTTTACCAACCAGAACTCCCTGCAGCTCCTCTGGTCGAAACAGCTTCACCAAATCCCGGTCACACACCTTGAAGAAGCCTCGTCTAAACTCCTGAAACACGCCGGCCACTGATGTGTTGAAGACGTGATTCACGTAGGCTTCAACAAACTCTTTCCTGTTTAATCAACAGACATTTGTGTCAGATAACTGACCGCGACACAGAGGGAATACACACAACTTGTATTGGATAGTTACATAACAAGTCTTCAGTCTTACCTATTTTGACCTGTCACTGGCTTTTCAGGGTTTTGGGGATCAAGTTTAACGTCCCTATTATCCCAGCAGATCTGTTAATTATGAAAGGGAGGCTGTGATAAATATCACTGCAGCTGGCGAGTTGTGAGGAGTAGAGTTGGCCATCAGGCCACAGTTTACAAGAAAAGACCAACCGTAAACTCCTGGCCCAGTTCTTTTAAGACATCATCTTCATATTCCAGGATCCACTGCAGGCTCCTTAAGATAAATAACACATTCACCAAAAGAACTACAGCAGACAGCATGATTTATTATCATTATTATTACACTGACTCTGCAACAGTTGGGCAGAACTCCATCATGTCCTCAAGTGTCGGTTTGATGTTGAGTAGCTTCTTGAACAGAACCAGTGGGAAGGATAAGTCTATGATGCACTGGTTGTACAAGGCCAAACCACACAGAAGCCCCAACAGGAAGAAATTGGACCTGAACTCCTTTGTTGCCTGTTTGTTTATCAAGCAAAACAGTCAGAACCGTGTAAAAGTGAATCCAGAGTTTGTGGCTCTAATACTCTTTCTATGTGTATCTTACTTTGGAGGGGAACCACACAAGCGTCTTGACGTCGTTAAACATGAACATCTCAGACTTGGTGGACACCAAGTCCCGACACAGGTGGTGAAAAAAGTCTCGTTTGTAGACATCTGTGAGCTTTGGGTCCCCATCGAAATACACCTGCCAGACAGAAAAGACTCCCATCACTGGCGATCACACAGAATAAAAGCATCCTCTTAGCAGCAAGTCAAAGCAAAATATTGACCACCAGTGGCTTCTGGAGGCTATGGTCATCAACCCCAGCCAGTTGTTCAAAACAGTCCTCCAAAAGTGATGCTCGCTTCAGCTTTAGTTCAAAGAAATTACTTTCAGGTAAAGGGACCAGACCCAAAGCTCTCCTCTGGCGCTCTACCTATGAAACAACCCATAATATCAGCGTCCAGCATGAGTTCTCATTTGATTCACTGTGATTATTGCAGTGTCAACATGAACCTGCTAATGGCTCATTGGAGAAGATGGCTTCAGTTACTGTACCTGAGTGAGCACAGCGTTGATTTCAAATGCCATTTTCTTTGACTTGAGATCCATCACAAATTGGAAGTTACAGAGGAGAAGTGGTGGAAAATTCTTTTTGAAGAAGAGAATATTGATACTGAATGTTATCTGAACAAAAAAAGAGATGTTTGGAAAATGAATCTGTCAGTTTTGCTTTTCTTTTTACCTTTGAGCGCCAAAGTGTTACGTCCCTGTTCAGAACTTCCTGCTTTATTTCCAGACAGTATGTGCTATCAGGGATCCTCTGGCGTCCTTCAGTCCCCTTGTTCACCTTTAAAACATTTGTTTTAATATAGATTGACCAAACAGATTCTTACATAAAATAAAACTAAGGTTAGTTTACGTTTTCACGTGTCACTTTGAAAAATGATACTAACATTGTACATATGCTGGAGGACTTTGAGCACGTTCTTCACTCCTGAGGTGTCTGAAAGCTCAGAGGAGAGGAGGGCTGAGAGGGCCTGAGTCCATACCTTGACGTACCTGCTCATAGTGTGCGCTGACAGTGAACACCACCAGTTGCCTGGGAAACAACAAGTTAGTGAGAACAGATGAGGCCTATCTTCTTATCATCATCACATAGTAACAATTCTAGTAGTTTGGCCCTGGAAGGGGAGTGCAGTGCAGGTTTGGGTAGATCCTTGTGGAGCAGCCTTATGGGCCCTGTTGTTTTCTACTGTGTACTTGTGATAAAAGCAAAAAGATTGTTTAAAATATTTACTGTGTGTAAGAATAGAATAAGAAAAGGATTAATTTTCAACTTGAAGTTTCTAAAGTTATAATTTACCCTTATTGCCATCCACTCATCAATAGCACCAAGGCACAGAGGATTTGGTTACAGCAAAAAGTCTGTTTCCCAGCAGTGATTGACAAGAAGACACTGATGCACTCTATAAAACCCAGACCCCTCTCTGATACCTAGGGTTTGGAGGCCTTGGCCACCAAGTCTTTGCATGGCGCCGGCCGCCGCTGCTGCCAGCTCTACACATGGATGCAGCTTGTGTTCCTGTATCACATGCATCAGCTCGTTGACCAGCAGGTAGATCCTCAGACCCTCTACTCCCACCGGCTTTTTATCAAGCGAGCGAAGCAACTCCACAACAGCAAGCTCGAGCTGTTAACAATACACAAGTGGTTAAAGTGAAGGTTTGTCTCTTTAACCCCTGATCTATGGATGATCAATAAATGTGCACCTTCTCCACAACATTTCTCTCCATCAGTTCCTCCAGTTTGCTTTTAACAAGTGACAAGTCCACACCAGAGTAATTTGAAGAGGTCTGGAAATGTTTATCCTGTCTGAAAACAAGAAAGTACAAGTAAATTGCATAAAACAGCTTAAGGGAAGAAGAGGTCCTCAGAAGAGTATGTGTGTTTACCTTTGCTCCAGGAAGCTCCCGTTCACACAGGATGCAGAACAAAACATCCTCAGGATTTTCCTGTGAAGGATTCACATGTTTTGACACTAACATTTAAGACATAATGTAACACTGAACAATGCAATAATCATACTCAGAGATCAGTGAGCACCGCTGCACCACACCACCAAACCCACTGTTTAATCTGTTTCCGTGTCTTTGAATCACGTTCACACATCCACTTAGTCATTGTTCCTTCAATGCAGTCAATCTTTGGTCTTTCATGAAGTTTCTGTGGATTAAGAGAGAATGAAATAGTGAATTTATATACACAAATAATGCAGTTTATTAATCTTTCCAATAATTAAAATGCGTCCAGGCTGGACTCTAAGTTTACCTCATTAGACATGCATACTGCAAAGGAACTGTTTCCTCCTGCGTAGATCTTTCTGATTTTGAGATCATCCCTGGAGTCTGAAATAGTTCCAGCATGTTGAGCTCATCTTCTCCTCTAACTACAGGATGCCACAACAGTTCAGTTTGAGTTCAAGCATTGTTACCTTGTGGCAGTTGAACAGGCAGAGGCACACAGGGAGTCTCCTTTCCGCGGCCCAGCTGCCCTAAGTCACCACACCCACAGGAGTAGATCCTCCTAGAGTCTGTGAGCATCAGTGTGTGTTGTCTGATTAGGCAGACAGCAAAACAAGTGTTTTAGCGTCACCACAGATGTGTGTGGTCAAATAAAACAATACGGGACGTGACTTAAACCAGAAAGATTTTAAATCATCCCACTCTGTTATACTTCAGTATGCCGGTATCAATCATCATCAATAAATCACATCAGCTTCATCAAACTAATTAATAATGTTTTCATAGGTGAAGAATTGTACTCTACCGTCCACATGCAACCTGGATGACCTTTGACCCCCACAGCTCTGCAACAAGCCGAGGACGCAGCTCATTCCTGAAGGAGTTGTGTCCCAGCTGCCCGTGTCGACCTGATCCGAAGGTGAACACGGCCCCATCCTAAGGAGAGACCACACAGCCTCCAGTTAAAAGCTCATCCTTCGCTTCCCTTTACGTCTGTGGGACAGAACACTTCTGTGCGTGGGCTCATTTCCCCTGATTTGTGCCACAGATACTGTAGTAACAAGGTTAGAAAGCTCCACTAACCTTGGTGAGAGCGACGGTGTGGTCCTCTCCACAGGAGACAGAAACCGTTTTCTTCATGTCCAGGTAATGAACAGCAACAGGTACATCTCTGTCTATAGAAATGATGTCACCATGTCAAGCGTTCCCCACCACGCGTTTCGTGTAAACATAGAAGCCCTTTCCTACCCGTGGTGTCTCCCAGGCCGAGCTGCCCGCGGTGGTTCCTGCCCCAGCTGAACACGGCTCCAGACACAGACAGACAGAAACTCTGCTCTCCACCTGCAGCGATCTGGACCAGGGGGATCCCTGACAACGCTCTGAGGTGCTGGGGAGGACTGGCCCCCAGCCTCCTGGTACCCATACCCAGCTGGCCCCTGGAGCCCTGCCCCCATGTGTACACCCGGCCGTCTGTGGACACATCAGCACGGCTGAGTCAAAACCTGGGCTCTGTGTGGTCTGTGTTTATACCTACTTTCCTTAGCACAATTAAATGATGGAGGACAAACCTGACAAACTTCTAAACTTCACCAGTAGCAGGTCACTGTACCTTTGGTCAGAGCGAGTGAATGCTGACTGCCACAAGCCACTTGAGAAACTGCTATTCCACACAGAGCGTCTGGAGTCCTGAAACAGCAACAAGCAGCAAAGATTACGCACGTTTTCTAATATTTAAGTCAAATGAACAACGATTATGAAAGTGGCACAACCTAAACCTAATTCTTACCGTGTAGTGAGCTTAGGAACCTCCACACAGAGGACGCTGCCTCTGTCAGACAGCAGAGTGACGGCTTCATCCCCGCAGCTCACAGCCTGGATCTTCTCCTTACATTTAACCAGGTCTGAGGCCAGCAGGTGACAGATCAAAAGGACAGAGGCCGTTCATCAGGTTCATGTAGACAGTAGAGAGCAGAAACACAAGACTGACACTCACTCTGCTTTCCTCCGTCACTGTCCTCGCTGGTGCGAATGATGAATGCGTCTCCATTGGTTTTAACGAAGCCAACCACGCTGTGACCCGCAGACAGGTCCCCGACGTGACGGCCGAGGTTCAGGAGGCGAACTCCAGCATCCGACACGTTCACAGCGCTTCTAGAGCCAAAGCCCCGCTGACACTTCTCTCCCCACGAAAACATGTTGAAGTGCCTGCAGGGAGCGACAGCTGCTTCTTATGACGCAGCTCCGTCAGCCAGAAACGAAACCAGAGCATGACGCCAGCAACGCTGAAGGGAAAGCAGAAGCTCAGACGTGTTGCAGTTATGACGAAAGGAAACCGAAAGTGATGCTCCACGTATTAAGCGCAAACGTACGAATAATAAACAGTGTGAAGACAGTGGGGCGGATATCCGTGTGTGTGCGCGCGCATGTGTGTGTGTGTGTGTGTGTGTTTGTGTCGGGGGGGTCGTGTTATTGTTATAGTTTATAGTGACATTACAATGAAAAAACCCCAAAAAATAAATAAAATGCCACGTTTGTTGTCATTTGTCATTTTTTATTCTTTGTGTTTTTAGATAATTTTATTAGTTTTATATTAGTTTTTATTTATTGCGTATTACTGCTGAGGGCACTGAGAACGAGTAAATAAATAAATCTCTATTTGTCTGTCTGTCTATATGATAAAAGAAATGATAGATTGTTGTGTTCACAAATATAACGTCTAGAAATATATAAAAATAAATTATGCGGTTTAATTAAATGCTTTAATGAAGGAAATAGTTTTTACAGTAGTTTAATTTTCATATTTGATTGATTAAGGGTTTTAATTGCTATCAGCCTACAACACAGGACACGCACATGCACGCGCGCACGCACGCATGCACGCACGCGCACACACGCACACACACAGTGGATTTATAGCTCTCACCCCTCACCCCCAACACCACCTGCAGCCCTGAGTCTGGATGTGGTACATTGTATGTGGTGCCTGGTACCCGGTTCATTATACATTTGTTTATTAAGTCATTTACGAGGTCCTTCTCCACAGTGTTTCACACACAGTGAGTCCTATCATCACTCAGAGATTCTCCTCTTAGATTCGTTTCTTGCTCAGGGCCTCTGTCAGCTTGCTTCGCATCATGTCTTTGCTGGAGTATAAGGGCAGCTCCAACTTTGAGAAGCACGTGTGTGTTTCAGGGTAGTACTGGTCATACGAGTCTTCCTCTGCTTCTTTACCTCGGACCGCCACCGTGATGTTTTTCATGGTGAAAACAGACACCCTTTCAAAACCTGTCACAAACCCTAATGAAAGAAACATGATAGTCAGTGAGTCACATTATAACATATCACTAATTAGTTTTCCTTTCCTAAAATTATTGTAGAGTTTTGTTTTATTTTATATACGCATATACTTTATACTTACACAGAAAAGTTTTCTTTTGATGCTCAGTTAGTTCTTCAAACACCTCCCAGAACATCTTTATAGTTGGGTGGTCAGCCTGGTACTCGCCTTCATAAATTGTGTTCTAAATACAGAAAATGCAGTAAAGTTACAGTCACTGCTGTTTAAAAATCAGTTAACAATGCAATACACCCTTGGTTTGAAATGTACCTCTTTCATTTTTGCCCAGTCATGGAAGTCATCACCCACCAGAACTCCCTGCAGCTCCTCCGGCCCAAACAGCTTCACCAAATCCTGGTCACACACTTGAAAGAAGCCTTGTTTAAACTCCTGAAACACGCCGGCCACTGATGTGTTGAAGGCGTAGTTCACGTAGGCTTCAACAAACTCCCTTCTGTTCGGCAGATTATTGTTTGAGATAAACACAAAAGCTTTTCAGTCAAACTTTTCATTTTTCCTTTTTTGCAAGTTGCCGAGCTAATCAAATTAAGTGATAAGTTTAGGAAAAACAAGATGATTAATAAGATTAACTGATTCTTTAATTGTGAACCACCAGAGATAATTTAGTGTTAAGTCAGTTAGAGCAATTTTAAGTTGAAACAAGACAACACAAAGTAAAGTAATAAAAGCTTCATGGTCCTCACTTGTTTTGACCTGTTACTGGCTTTTCAGGATTTTCAGGATCAAGTTCAACCTTTTTCCCATCCCAGTCAATCTGTTAACAGAAAAGAAGATTCATTCATTATCTGACAAAATAAACTGGATTGGACATCACTGACGATCTCTAAACACCTACTGAAAAATCGATCTCCAGGCTTTTTATAATGTCGTCGTCATACTTCTCCAGGATGTGCTTCAGATTGCTTCAAACGAGAAGAAAAGCAAAGGCATTTTAGCTGTGCTGTCAGAGATGCTGTACAGTATTTACAGAAAGCTCACAGTTAGGACACTGACCCTCCAACACATGGGCTGAACTCCATCATGTCTTCCAGGGAAGGTTTTATGCCCAGTAGCTTCTTGAACAGAACCAGTGGGAACGGAAGGTGTACAATGCACTGGTGGTACAAAGCCAGGCCACACAGAAGCCCCAACAGGAAGTATGTCTGGTGCTCCAGCGCTGCCTGCTGATGACAGGAGCGACAGAAAACCTCAGAAATAAAGGTCCACAAATTTGGGGAGCCTGGGTTTTGTAGTTTTTTTGTGGTCTATTTAATGGTATAAACAGATGGCACCAAATATGAAATAATAAAAGAATGAATGGGTACAACAGGGTCAAAAGCTGTTTGCTATTCAGTGCCTGGGCTCTTACATTAGATGGGAACCACGCCAGCGTTTCAGAGTCGTTAAACATAAACATTCCAGCTTCTACTGATGTCATCTCATGAAAGACTTTATGAAAAAAGTCTTTGACGTTGACACTGATGTCATCCTCTTGAAGGACTTCATCAAAATACACCTTGAAGACAAAAAAGTCAAACTTATACAAGCGTGACTACAACATGACACAAATCAGCATACACACAGGAAGTACAGTACTATCAGCGACTTCTTGTAGTCGCTGTGGTGGGCAGCAGACAGTTGGTGGAGAGTGTCCTTCAAAACCTTTCCTCGACTCAGGTACAGTTCAAGTGTCGAGTGGAACCAGAAAGCTTGAGTCATCTGGAATATTTATACGGAGTCAACACTAAATATCAACCATGTCCTGACTCTGATGGCTTTGTGTCCAGAGGCTTGTTGGTGTTGGCTTCAGTTACCTTGCAGAATTCAGCATTCAAGTCAAAAAGCCTTTTCTTTGTTTGCAGGTCCATCAGGATGGGGAAGTTTAAAAGGATGAGTGACTCCTCTGACACCCCCTACAGGAAAAAAACACACAGTTTATGACAAATGATACAGTGTAACAGGAGCAGATGAACACATGTCAGCTACAGTATGAAGACATCTGTGAGAATCACAGACTATAGGTTTAATTATTGATTTTAATGACTAAAATATAGTTTTGTACCATGTGCCAAAGCAGCAGCTCTTTCTTAAGAAACTCTGTGTCAAACCATAAGCAGAAATGGGTGTCTGGCACCCTCCGAGGCTCTGTGAGCTTCCTGTTGACCTGAAACAGGTTTGAGGAGAATGAGTGCGCGGACGTTGAGGCTCAGCGTGACGTGGATGAAGCGGGTGCTTACGTTGTACATGTGCTGGAGGATGCCCAGCAGGTTTCTGACCCTGGAATCAGAAGGAAACAGATCGGAGGCCAGAAGCGCTGAGAGGGCCTTCTTCCACAGCCTCACGTAGCTCACCATGGTGGAGGCAGGCAGGGAGGCCCACCACTCACCTGAGTCCAGAGACAGAGAGGTCCCACAAGTGAAACACAACCACTTCTTCTTTCTGTATCTACTGTACTGTGAGTGACGGTACCTAGGACCTGAAGGCTTCCAGCCGGGAGGCGCAGCACGGCAGCAGCTAGCGCCTCAGGGAGCCGCTCGCTATGTCTCCGTCCGTGTTTCTGGATCACGTGCAGGAGCTCAGTGAGCAGTAGGTGGAGCCTCAGCCCCTCCACCGCCAGAGGCTTTGTATTCAGGGACTGAAGCAGTAGCAGCACGGCCTCCTCCACCTGTCGGGATGGGACTCAGGTGTGACGGGCTTCAGGTAACTGTGGTTCTGCATTTAGAGTCTGATCCTGGACAATAAGACAACGCAGAACCAACCTCCGTCACAACGTCTTCCTTCTGCACCAGCTTCTTGAAAGCGAGTCGTGCCATCGACAGGTTCAAGCCGTGGTACGTGGGTGATGTCTGGAAGTGTTTGTCTTTCCTAAGAACACAGACCAAACACATGTTTGTGCTAAAAGGCAGGTATTTGAATGGAAAAGACGGAACATTTAAGTCACTAAAGTTAAGGATCATGAAAGGAGGCGCTCACACGTGTCTTTACCTTTGTTCAAGGAAGCTTTGATTGACACAACACGCTGAGGAGAACATCCGGCGAATGTCCCTGCAAAGAATGATGGTTTTCTTTTGGAAAATGACACTGAGGAATCGAAATTTGATTTTAAAAAATATTAATTATACGAAATGATTACACAATACTCACAGTTTTTTCTTTCTCCGTGACTTTGAATCGCAATTAGATGTCCAATGATCGATCATGTCCTCAAGACAGAGCCGTGTTCCGCTGGCGGCAGTGTCTGTGTTTAACTCCCCGTGAGTCTGCAGAACAAACCACAAGAGCTCCAGTCTCAAGTCTCCATGTTTGTCACAGAACCACGCGGCCGTGTCCGTACCTCAACAGTCGCAAATGAGCAGTTTCCTCCTGCAAAGACTCTTCTTATTATGGGGCTATTATCACCATCTAAAATGACAGGGAGGCAATAAGAACGTCATCTCTGCAGGACTTAGTTATGATGCTAATTTAGTGTTTGTACAATCATTTACCCAGAGGCAGATGAACAGGAAGTGGCACAGACGGATGAGTGTCCTCTCCGCGTCCTAGCTGCCCCTGTTCACAGCTACCAAAGGAGTAGACAGTCCGCGAGTCTGTGAGCGCTAGCGTGTGACGTCTGGTGAACACAAATAGGGGGAATAAAATACACAGAAATACTTACATACAACGTCAGCAGACGTTTGATGAAGTGAAATTCTTTTCAATCAGCATCTTGAATATTTACAAGAACATTTTTTACATAGCTTTATGTATGTATGATATCAGTACAGTCTACAAGCAGACAATGTACTCTACCGTCCACATGCAACCTGGATGACCTTTGACCCCCACAGCTCTGCAACAAGCCGCGGACGCAGCTCATTCCTGAAGGAGTTGTGTCCCAGCTGCCCGTGTCGACCTGATCCGAAGGTGAACACGGCCCCATCCTAAGGAGAGACCACACAGCCTCCAGTTAAAAGCTCATCCTTCGCTTCCCTTTACGTCTGTGGGACAGAACACTTCTGTGCGTGGGCTCATTTCCCCTGATTTGTGCCACAGTTACTGTAGTAACAAGGTTAGAAAGCTCCACTAACCTTGGTGAGAGCGACGGTGTGGTCCTCTCCACAGGAGACAGAAACCGTTTTCTTCATGTCCAGGTAATGAACAGCAACAGGTTCATCTCTGTCTATAGAAATGATGTCACCATGTCGAACGTTCCCCACCACGCGTTTCGTGTAAACATAGAAGCCCTTTCCTACCCGTGGTGTCTCCCAGGCCGAGCTGCCCGCGGTGGTTCCTGCCCCAGCTGAACACGGCTCCAGACACAGACAGACAGAAACTCTGCTCTCCACCTGCAGCGATCTGGACCAGGGGGATCCCTGACAACGCTCTGAGGTGCTGGGGAGGACTGGCCCCCAGCCTCCTGGTACCCAGACCCAGCTGGCCCCTGGAGCCCTGCCCCCACGTGTACACCCGGCCGTCTGTGGACACATCAGCACGGCTGCTCATTAGCTTTTGGTCCAGCTTTATGTTTAGTGTCAAAACTGGCGTCTGTACCTTTGGTCAGAGCGAGTGAATGCTGGCTCCCACAAGCAACCTGAGAAACCACTATGTTGTGCAAACCTTCCAGAGGCCTGAGAAAAAATAAAACTCTTACAAATTGGAAGGTTCAAGTAACTGGATGGATGGCGTCTCTTTACCTCGGGGGGAGAGCAGCCTCCACACAGAGGACGCAGCCTTTGTCAGACAGCAGAGTGACGGCTTCATCCCCGCAGCTCACAGCCTGGATCTTCTCTTTACATTTAACAAACTCTGGCAAACAGGTGACAGCCGCTTACATGTCATCCATCACAAACAAAGGATTTCAAGGCCGACACTCACTCTGCCTTCGTCGGACTCTAATCCCATCTTCGCTCTCATGTGTACGAATGATGAAGGAGTTTCCATTGGGTTTGAGGAACACCAGCACGTTGTGACCCGCTGCCAGGTCCCGGATGTGATAGCTGAGGTTCAGGTGATGGACCCCTGCGTTGCTGCCGGCGCTGGCCGCTCCGGAGCCGCCTTTAGGGCAGAAGCCCCGCTGACATTCCTCCCCCCACGTGAACATGCTGTCTCACTGCCTCACCAGAGCGAGCAGCTGCTTTTTGACCCGTCTGTGCCAGAAACGAAACCTACTGCGGAGCTCAGCTGATCGCCATGAAAACAAAAGGTGACGCACGCAGACAGAAACGAAACGACGGCGAGGTTTGCGTTTCACAAAGCGAAAATACGAAGTTTGGATCCTGGATCGTCCTGTTAGACCTCAGACCGGGAAACTGCCGATGCTGATGAATGTGCACTATTACTCGTTATTTATAATGTTTTATACGTTATAATAATACGTTTGTTTACATGATTACAAAAGAAACGACACAACAAATACTACAATGGAACAACAGCTGATTTCACAGGTTTCACATGTAAAAGAAGTATTAAAGTAAAGAAAAAATAGAAAACTAGTGGGCCATCTGTGACTATGAACATGCATGTTTGCATTCTGAGATAGTGGCACAAATGAACCACAAGGTGGAGACAGAGGCTGCACTGAGTCCAGACTGAGGCAGGTCCATTGTGTCATTGATTCAAATCCAGAGCAGCTTTCATTCTTTTCTGATGCAGGAAACAACAAGCTCCTGGGAAATTTGGTTTTGTAAGAATATGATGACATAAAAAAAGAGACTAAAAGTTGTCAACTTGATCAATATAAAGCTCAATTGATAATCACCAGTAACTTTGATGTTCATTTTGCACTAGTAGCTTTCAGATGGGTTTAATATAGGAGGTATACTACAGCCTCTTCTTTTATTACCATGTCTTCTGCCGGTGATCACATTCCTCTCACTCCTCTTTCTCTCCCACCAAAGCAACTAATCACAGGTGAAAGCAGCTGGTGTGTAGGTGTGTTCATCATGTGCACATCATCTTAAAAGGTTTGTGTCTCTGACCCATAGCTCCACAGCACAACTGAAGATGCAGCTCTCTCTCAGTGTTAGTTTGGTGCTAAGCCAAAAATAAAGTCACTGAAAGGTAGAAGAATTTTCATGTCGAATAATTAGATAATGGATTTATTATAACTTATTATTAGAAAAGTAAGAAAAACCTTTGGAGCTTTTTACCAGCACAAATGTCCAATTATAAGAATGCTTTGTAAAAATGTGATTTACCCAGCTATATAATGTGTTTTATGTTCATGCAAATACAAAAGGTTTTATTATAGGAATTAGAGACAAAGCTCTCCTGTGAAATATAAAATGCTTTCAGCCTGTACGTTTCCCAGGTGAGAACACCTGTGGTTGTAAATCAAACAGCCTACTGTCCTCTTGAAGTTCCTCACATCTAGCTTTGGTTTTTATGGAAGCTGGGACTGGTCACGTTCTGATGCTGTTATCCTGAGAGGACTTAGGATGACCCAGAGAGGTTTTGTACAATAACTGTGTTTGTACATACATTTTGAAAACGTATGATCTGGTCCAAGCTACAAAAAGATGTAAAATAATAAATAATATGTCATGTACTGATTTTAGCACATAATGAAATACCTGCAGAAGGATCGAACCTGACTAGATCACAGTTGTACATATGGTACTAGACTGCATAGAGCTTTTGCAATCAGATATTCTGATTTCATTAGCAGCCAAACTTAAATAAATTTATTGCAGACTAATAAAAATGAAGCAAAGAATCTATTTATAATTAAGCAGGCAACTTAACTAAAAGGTACATGACTAGAATGAACTTATGTTGGATGTGAGGCTGCTCTGGACCAGACTACAGTATGTACAGAGAACATGTTTCCATATAACTATCTTCGGCTTCATTCAATCTGCTTCTGTGCAACCAAGTCAAGGATAAGTTCAACGAGGATATCTGGAACATCCTGACTTAATCCCTTGGATGTGTGTGACACCCTTTCTCAGCTTTTTTGGCCAAGTTGCATTCCATAAATGACCATCCATTCACAATGTGTGTTGTCTGGTAGAACTGCAGCATTTCAAGTGTCATTACGTTTAGCAGAAAGGGTTGTTCTTAACACAGAAGGAGCATTTAAAAAGATATGCAAACTAGTTTGGGGCAGCTAGGGGGCACTAAAAATCTTAAAAATCCCCCCCAAAATAATAGACACACATAATGTGTGTCAATAATGTTAACAAACTGCCTTTACACCCACTCAGCAGGCACTAAGCTATTCTATCATGTACTAACCCTAACAAGAAGACCTAGCCATAAAAAGCAGGTGCTGCTGCTGGCCATGCTGAAAGATGAGAAGAAACTGGGATAACTGGGGTGGGAGTTGAAGAGTTATGACTTTGAATTTGTGAATAATCCACCAACAGTAAGCAGGTCAACCTATAGACCTATTATCTGTAAACATACACTTAGATTGTAATAATGTGCCATGCATGCTTTCATGGTGCTCTGAGTACTGTATGGGATTAGTTTTTTCTCTGAACATAACAAGAAGCCTGATCCATGCTCCTCTATCTGCCTTAAGTAGAACATTTAGATACAGTGTAACTACTAATGTGACTGCACAAAATGGACAAAAAACTCCAGTTACACTGAGCAGCTATCTCTGCTTCAAAGGGTCTTCAGCGGCATGAAGCTCGACAGACATTAAACACCACACACGCATGCACACACGCACGCACACACACACACACACACACACACACACACACACACACACACACACACACACACACACACACACACACACACACACACACACACACACACACACACACACACACACTGAAAAAGAGCGAGAGATGAGAGATATAGACCCTGTCCAACAGCTGAGATATAGCACAAAGCCCTGGGGAGTTTCAGGGGATTTCCACAGAGGTAATCAGACACATTGTCTGATTTACACTAACACTTTGGCTAAACTTATGATAAAGGTTCACTAAAGAAACACTGCTGTATCTGTGTGTATCCATCTCTGCCTCAATATGTCTCCATCTGTGTTTTCTGCTCTGTTGCTCTGTCTGCATATGGTGCTGACCACTGGCAGACAACAGTTTGAAGCTGCCAGTTGTTGTTTTCGTGAATGACCATGTGAGCGGCTGCCGCATGTCCTCAGTAAAAAACAATGTTATACAAAGTTACACAAATAACTAGCTAATTGTGCGCATGAAGGATGTCAGAATGACCAGCGCTGGAAAGAAGCTGAAGGAAAACACGTTGGTTTTTATCTGGCTTCACCGCTCCCCCCTTTTATTTGACTGAGGGGCGAGCCAAGGAATGCAACAAGGAATCTGGTGAGAGATAAAGGGAGCAAAGTTGATGGTGTTGTACAGTTTGCGTGTGTCGTGATTGTGCAACTGCTGCGTAAACACAGCCTGATCTAAAGGTTCTAAACAGTTCCAGCTACAAAACCAATTATGGATTTCAGTTTTTGAAATTAATAATTGTTGTTTTTGTTCCAAGCTAGGCAGGATATACTGCACCGACCCCCCCTCTCGCTCTCTCTTTAGGGAGTTATGAGAGGAAACAGTGGTCAAGGTCATCTGACAAGCTGATAAGTTAGTATTTTCACATTCGTTGAATGCAGTTATTTTAACTTACAAAGTCATGCTGCATATTTCACATTTAACTAGAGTAACATCCTTGTGATGATGGAATAATAGTCTGTGTACTGTAACAAGTCCAAATATCAAAAGTATAGATACTAATTACTTAATATTAAAAATCAAAACTGAATAAATAAAGACAACAGGGACAAACCACTTGTGTATCAAAACACTTACAGTACATTTACACAGAGAGAAATGATCATTTTCAATGATCTCACACTGTGAAGTACAAAATGTTTCACTCACATTTGTTGTTTATGACTCAACATTAATACACATCAAAAAAGGAAAAAAAAGTATAAACAGTTCCTGGATCAGTCAAAAGAGAAAGGAATTTATCAGTTAAGTTACATGTGTTCCCTCATGGAAAGAGTTCTGTTCCCATGGTGAAGAAGTGTTATTTACATCTTGACCATAAAGTCTGGGCCACAGAGCCAGTGTGACCCAGCAGACATATCTTAGAGCTTGCAGTGTCTAAATCACTGCAGAGGTCCAGTGAAATGTACACAGCGCAGGGACGAGAGACGCTGCAGCTTCAGGAGCGCCGAGCACTGCTGGGACCAACGTCCAACATTTAAATTAACCACAAAACGGTAGAGAAAAACACAGGGTTACACGTCAAACGCTGCTTAGGAGGCGAACAATTCATTTGACTTAATTTGAAATGAAAGTCAGCGTTATCTTTTGCACAACAACTGTGACAACTCTACTGCAGGTACAGGCAGAGAAGACGACTGCGACACCCTCAAAAGCATTCCAGTGAAAAGCAATAACAATAATAATAATAATATAAATAATAACAATAATGTCTGATCGGTCTGTACACAGGGAGAAGCCGGTGGTAGGAAACCACACATTAACTGGGAACAAGGGGAAAGAGGCATTTTACTGGCTTGAGACTCTGACACTGATACTGGGCCGGGAAATCTTAATCTAACGTGGCCTGTACAACAGCTTCTCATTCCTTTAGGATCAATATCAGAGCGTGAACACTTCTGCAGGGATGAGATTTCCTCTAAATGGTCAAATGTCTAGAAGTACTGTAAACAACCCTGTCAGTGTTAGCAGTCAGTTAGTCCTACTCCTGGACATCAGTTAGCTGAGTCAGCTGTTCCTTCATCAGTTACACAGCCCAGCAAAAAGCTATTTGCATTGGTTTAATTAACATTTACACAGTATGATCTGATTCGTATCATTTACATGCTCAATAGGAATAAATTCACAATTTAGAGCGGGAAAGCCAAGGATGCAGTGGCGAGTGCATGATGAGGCGACAGCAGTAGCTTATTATGCTCTGACAAATGTATTTATTATGGGAAAAACATGGGACTTCTGAAAAGTTTTATGATCAATGGAATCGAGGAGGCAAAAAAATGTTGGTGCTCTGTACAGACATTCACCGGCCACTTTATTAGGGACACCTGTATAATGTAACGCAGATGAATACAGCAATGCTGCAGGTAATATATATGTAGTATTCAGACAGTGGACAGAGCAGAGGCTGGCTTAGCAGGTGCAGAGGCATGGCCTATAGGCAGAGTCTCAAAATGGAAGCAGATGTAGCACAACCCAGATGTTTGTGTTTGGAACTGGGTTCATATGGCCAGCTGGAGCTTAGTGAGGTTCCTCTGGTGCATGTTGTGGTGCCGCACCAGTTCATCACTTCTGGCAAACTTCTTCTGGCAGTTTGGCCACCGGCAGTTAAAGGGCTTCTCACCTGAGAGCGGCAGGATGGACGGAGAGGAGGGAGGGTGGCACAGCAATGAGGAAGGTTTAGGGAGGAGAATCAGGACATGAGACACATGTTAGAATGTTATGCTGATCATAAAGTGTATGGGAAAGTCAATTCAACTTGTACAAGTTAGCACAGGATAGCTAACACAATTGTAATATCAATAAAATTTATGACAATCTATTTAAATGTAAACATCAAATGGATGAAGAAGAAATGGAAAAAAAAAAGTTTACGCACTTGTTTTACCTGTATGAGTCCGGGTGTGTGTCTTAAGGTGATCAGACCGTGAGAATTTTCTCTGACACCTCTCGCATTCGAAGGGTTTAACTCCTAAACACATGTACAGTTTGCATGCACACACAACCCCATGTTCACACACACACGCATACAGAAAACACAACAACGTTCAACATCACAAGTGCCCAAACGCGCGCGCACGCACACACACACACACACACACACACACACACACACACACACACACACACACACACACACACACACACACACACACACACACACACACACACACACACAGAGGGAGATAGAAAAATACAGTAGAGCAGAGGTTTGCAGGGAAGCCATTCCAAAGTTAGGCAGCCTGTAGTTATTTCATATGATGAGAATCCACCGCACCACAAAATGCAAACTGTTCACAAAATGGCTGTCATGCAAACAGCAAGTGGAGAAGCAGGTAGAGAGGAACAATAAAACTGAACAAGAGCGAGCCACTGAGTGAAATGGACCAAACCTGTGTGTCTCCTCTGGTGCCGTTTGAGCTGGTCAGAGCGAGAGAAACCTCGGCCACAGTCGGCGAAGTCGCACTGGTAAGGTTTCTCTCCTGGATGAAAAACATAGAGGAAACTTAAACAGGAATAATTTGAGCTTATTTTTCTATAGCGATAGTTAAAAATATACAAGCCGTATAATAAGATATAATGGTCTACTGGTTTAACTGCAGACTATAAAGCTATTTAGCTCCTCTACTCTAATGAAATATGTCTCTGCTTTCGATAGTAAACTCCTCCACATGATGTGCGTTGTATATACTGCATTGTATTTGGGTTGACCTTCTCATCCTAAAATTAAAAACTCCACCAGGTTATACCAGTGCCGGTGATATGAAGAAAGTGTTTTTTAGACGGAAGCAGAAATATGAATATAAATATATAAGATATAACATTTGTGTTAATGAATTTGTCTGTATTTTTGAAAAAAGAAGAACAAAGCACTTTTTGTTTTCTTGATGTTAGTTGGAGGTTATAAATGATGCACATGTACAGTTTCAGTAACTGCGTATCTTTCAGACAGCTCCACAAATGTTGGACTCACCTGTGTGTTTCCGACCGTGCATCTGCAGATGCGACAGCTTGAAGTAGCGTTTGTTGCATCCAGGGTAGGCGCACATGAACGGACGCTTCTCGCTGCCTTCGGAACGCACTATGGCAGGAGCGATGCCCGGAACCCGCCTTACATCCTACACGCATGCACGCACGCACGCACACACACACGCACACACGCACAGACACACACACACACACACACACACACACACACACACACACACACACACACACACACACACACACACACACACACACACACACACACACACACACACACACAGACGCACACACACACACACACACACACACACACACACACACACACACACACACACCTTTATTTAAATTTAGATCACTTAGACAGAATGAGCAAACACTCTAGGTGTCAATAATTGAATGAGTAAAATGTATATTAGAAAACTGGCGATTAAATCAGCTCAAAATAACACTATTATAACTACATGGTCGAACAATCGCACATGAATTAGCAGTAAAGTGACCCCAGACTGACTCCAGCCCATAGGGAGCCGTTAGTCACGCCTTTTGAACAGACCCCCTTCTAGAGCATCCCATTACAGGCCCACTGCTCACTGCAGACGCTGCTGGAGAAGAATAACAGGAAACACCACACGGCTCTACCTTCTGACATTCATTTCATTTACAATATACCCTATCTAATTTTTGTTCACACTTCTAAGACCATATGCAACCTCATATGGTATGTTAGGTATATACTGTAGCTGTGAGTATTGTCCCAGTATCTTATTCACAGTTTTTCGAGTCTCTCTCTTCTTTAAATTATTTTCTCTTAACACTATAAATAAAGTTTGTCTGATCCCAGCCCTTTCTTTTTCTCCCCCTCTCTGTCCCTGCAGCCATCTGCGCTTCACTTCCACAGAGTTTACTACGATGGTTTGATATACTGAGAGGTCAGCTCTCTTGTAGATAGAGTACAGCTAACTCTTCTTGATAAGTGCTGTAAATTATTAGTGTTATTTTGGGAGAACCTCTGCCCGTGGAACGTTAACTGATGCTGCAGTGAGTGTTACATTGGGTTTAAGTTAAGATCTAGCATACTGTACACAAAGGTCTCAGGGTAGCTGGTTGAAGCTGCAGGCACGTGTAATGTGGAAGACATGAGTTTTATACAAGATCAGACAACATTGATGTTGAAGAAAACAAGGATAAGCACAATTAGCTGAGCTGACTGCAACATGAAAAAGGAGGTCAGTGAGCTATAAAGTATGATGGTGGAGGGACGCTGAAGAAAACAAGATGTAGTGAGCTCAGCATCCCAACACCATACTATGATGTATCCCTGAAGAATGTCACGAACCACAGTGGAAAGAGAACAGCCAGAGATGGTGCCAGCTTCCCAGGGACAAAAGGAGGCGTAAGGGTTCGAGACCAACACAAATTATCTTAGTGGTTTCATGTGGACACATTAGTGCACATCAACAGGCACCAGACCTGTTGATAACCCTAACCCTAACCCACCAGCTACAAGATTCTCAAAGTGGCCCTAAGAACAACCCATCTGATTTGCTGAGAAACCAGCTGCTGTTCTGTTGTTTTAACAAGAGCCAGTACTGGTAAAGGAAAGACCAGGTAACTGTAAGGAACCTCACACGTATCAGGCTAATCGACCATCCCTGAATAAACACCAGACAATGGTAGGATAAAATCATGTCTATGTACTGTATTCACTACGTCTTCACTTTGTTTTATTTAGTTCAAACCACAGCTAAGAAAAATTCATGACTGTATCCAGCAGATACATTGTTTGTTATGAGGACAGATAAGGTTTCATATTTCAGAAAGGATAACTGTTAAATGACTCGTTTTCTATTCATATCTAGATCTTTATTACTAGACAGGAAAAAGTGGATTGTGCAGCGTACCTAAATCACTACAATAGTTTCCTTGAAGTAAAGCTGTAAGATTTTAAATTTAAAGTTGATGCAAACGATAATTTGTTGTTACTTCTCTGATTCTTGAACTGCTACATCCAAAAAGCTTTTTATGGCAACAGAATTTGTTAAATAAATCCAATAGTTAAAAACACATGCAACCAGCCATGAACGTGTCATAAACCTTAGATGTTTTAAGACTGGAAAGTTTTCTGGCCAGTGAAACACACAGTGAAGCATTGCACTAGAAGAAGCCCAGTTGCCTTAACTTAACTTAACACATCCCCTGGATGACTGGGAATCTTCACCAGCAGTCATCACTATACATCAAGTGATGACTGACACATTTACTGTTTACAGTAACAATGTTGAACAACTGAGAGGAGCTGTTAGACTGGCAATGACACTGATGCTGCTTTCATCAAGGATACAGTTCTACCTTTCAACACCTCACTATAACTATAAAGTAGTGTACCACTGTAATATCTAAAGTAATATGCAACTGTGCTACCCACGGTGGTGCAGTGGGCCTGCCCGAGGAATCGAACCCAGGCCGTTCTCGCTGTGAGGCGACAGTGCTACCGGCTTCCTCCCACGGTCCAAAAACATGCATTAGGGTTAATTGGTCACTCTACGTTGCCTCTAGGTGGCCATTAGATCACTTACATGTACAATCTAGAATTTACATAATTAACGTTGGACACTTTGTAAGTACATTCCCATAGCTTTCCAAATTCTCTTTGGCATCAGGCGAGAATTTGTGTTGTGTATAATTGCTGTTTATTATGTTATAAATAAGACAAGACAAATGTGCTTTTTCTTAGCATCTTTAAAACGACAATGTCAAAAACAGAGGCGTGAGCTAGACCCAAGTGTGTATTACGATGAACAGAGGAGAAAAGGAGCAAAGAAAGAAAAGAAGGACTGCTGTGGACTGAAAGCAGGTCTGGACAATCTCTGCTCCCTGTCCTTTAGAGCCACTGACAGACCATAATTAAAAGCCAATGATTTATTAACATGCTGATCCTTGTATGGAAACGGTATCTTTACTCACTGCAACCCAGCATGTATCTATTTGTGTGTGTGTGTGTGTGTGTGTGTGTGCGTGTGTGTGTGTGTGTGTGTGTGTGTGTGTGTGTGTGTGTGAGTAGGTCTTAATGGACTAGTGGAAAAAGGTTCCTCCGGTTTTCAAACCTGTCTTTAAAAACATGCGTGTGTCTGCAGTATGTTTGTCTAGATGTAAGCATGTGATGAAGTCAGTGCGTGCGCGTGTGTGTAAATGACTGTAGTGGCTTTGTCACATGCTCCTATAGTCACAGCATGCCACACCATGAAACTATAAACTACCATCAGTTGTTTTTGAGGGGATGTCCTACCTGTATGCCTCTGAAGACTCCGTGTGTGTGTATGCGGTACTGCGTGCTGCAGCTGTACAGCATGGGCGCGCTGGGGTCGCTGTCGTAGCCGGCTGTGTGGCTGCAAAGACATGAAGGGAGAAGAGAAGTGACGGTGAATCATGCACACTCTTAAAGCAAAGAAACACAGAGTAAATGCTCACTGTAATTCAAAACGTATACTGAACAGTTCTCACACAGTTATGCTCACTCAGAGAATGTATGAAAGCGAAAAAATCCAAAATAGAATTTACATTTAGGTACAGCAGGAACATACAGTAAAGCACAGCAACGTCTACGAATCCAAGTGTAACAAACTTCAAGAAAAAGTCAGATAAAGTCACAAAAGATCCCACTTGTCTGTGGAGGAAAGTATCTGTAGAGCCCACATTGCAAAGCACAGGCCGTCATAAAACACAGAGGTGGAGGATTTTAAGCAGCACCTCTGCTGCTATGTAGTGTGATTATTATAGAGCCATGATTTAAGGACAGCAGTGTCTGAGAGCCTTTGTAGGTCAAAGAGTGAAGTTTCTAAACAGTACTGTTTGTGGAGACCTCTCAGTGAACTAGGAAATAGCTTGCTGAGAACCTTGCAGTAAAAGGTGTAATGTACACCTAGTGTAGCGTTATATTATGTGTAAACTTAATTCAGATTTTATTAACTAAACATACTGACTAAATGAGAAGGGTGGGAGTTTGGATTGTTGGGTGGAATATATAGTAACACAGCTCAGTCATAAGCTGACCTTCATCTGACTTGCTCCTCCCTGGTACGGGACTAGACACTGGGACAGCCATGGTTAATGGTACTATACAATATGTTCCTTGTTATTATGTGATGACCATTTCTTTCTTTTCTTGACTTCTTTGCTACAATTTCAGCAAATTTCAGCAAATTATGTGTTTCCTCTGAAACACATAATTTGCACCTCTCTGTTGTAGTGTAGGTGACATGTTGTGCAGTGTTCAGTGTTAACATTAGAAACGGGCCTATCTGCTCTTCCTCGCCAAGTTCCCCTCCCTCACACTTCCTCTTCCTCATCTCCCACTCCTTGCCTCATTCCTCTTTATCTCCATTCACTCCCTCATCCTAATGTTGCCTTCCCTTCCCTTCCTCCTCATCCTTACAACTCCCTCACTCCCTCTCCCTTCAGTTACTTTCCCTCCCCGACAGTGAAATTACAGACAGAGACAGACGGAGACACAACCAAGGTGCACATAAGTTTATCAATGAAACAGAGTTTGAAAAAAACAAAAAACAAAACAATCTACTCACGATGCAGCAGCGACCACCCCCCAAATATATTCCTTCTTCCCACCTACTCCTTGTGCAAGTACTGTACACATCAAACATTCTCACACACACAGTCTGCTAACTACAGGATGATGAATGCCTGTTGGCTGAGAACACCGAGGTATTTGTGAGCCAACGCAGACGCGGACCAGTGGGCAGCCCTGCAGGTCACAGTGACATACAGTACAGCGCAAACTGACTTTATTTAACTCTGAACAATAGATGCTGATACTTCAGTGATTATTCTGGATGGAAGTTATTCTGTTCTATTTTGAACTGAAATGGAGATGGACGAGAGAACTTGGATGATCGAGAACAAGACTCTTATCTGAAATCATAGTGTGTACTAAATTACAACTTAGACTGAGCACAGAACTCCAGCATCATCACTGTTTTAGTCCAAAACTGGAAACAGACGCAGGTTTTATTGTTGCTCATCAGCCTGCAGTTCATCCATCTTTCTGTCAAAACAATATTTTGGTTCCACTCAAATATTCTAACAAATATTGGCCAGACGGATGTGACATTAATGGCCACCAGGTACATAAATCATGACCATTGAGATCCTTATGACCTTTTCCTAGCGTCAGTGTCATTACATGTGTAAAATACTGCTGTGGTCCACAGTAGTAAGCGTTTTATAATAAAAGTAAGGATATTTGACCTTTCAAGTTGTTGACATCTAATAAAAATGAAAACCTATTGGGGTTTTACACGAAAGTACAAAGGTTTTCAGAGACAGATATTGTACATTTATTCTACTACACTGACAGTACAGTATGTGGCAGCTTCAGTTGGTTACTTTTCAAAAAATAGTTATTTTCTTCTAGATCTATCACAATATGACATTTGGCCTATCAACATTAACAAATTACAAAATGTGTGTCAATGCTTCACAGCTACGATAGTAACATACTGTACCAAACAACACGGGGGTCACCAACTGTGCCCCCGAAACGCAAAGATGCAAAGCAAACCTAAAGGAGGACCCCCCCAGTGAAGTGTATGGTATGTATATGACTGATGACTGATATGGTTAGCAATGGCTCATCGCAGCAGCACCAGCTCCATGCAGGTTAGTAACTGACTAAAAACTGACTTTTCAGAATTGTGTCCTTTTTAGCATTTTTCCCAAATACAGATTACACCACATTCTTTTAGGTTAAAGTGAAAGGCTTATCCCAAAGTTTTTATCAGTTTACAGTATAACACAGATCAGTTTGACTTGTTTTAATGAAATTTAAATTTTCAGTGTTAAATAAATAACACAAAATTATTCAAATTTATTGAATTAATTGAAAAACAAATTTTGACAGATTAATTGAGGGAAGGTTTTTCTTTAGATGTAGCAATTTTTTTACTTAAAAAACTAAATGTAAACAAACACTGTCACTAAAGTAAGTGGCATTACCTGCTAAATCTTTTTGAGCGAGGGTTAACCATAACAAAACCAGAAAAGACCCATAGTTTTTATGTGTCTGTTTAGTTTTGTAGTTTTATATATATATATATATATATATATATATATATATATATATATATATATAATATTTTTTTGGGACCATGTCGTTTTAATTTTTTATATTTTAGATTTTGTCTGACTGCTGCTGGTTCAAGAGAGCGATGGATGAGTTCCTACCTCTTTATGGTGGATGCCAGTGTATTGACAGGGTTCCATGCCACACACTCCAACTGAGAGGTCATTTGATATAAATTTTCTCCGCTGTGGAAGAAACACAAGACGTAGAAGAGAAGCTTGTGAGCTGTGCAGTGGACCACGATAGGGTTGTTGCCTCTGAAGCACGCTAATAAAAACTGCCAGCACACGTGCACGCAAAAACCTGTGCACGTTGAAAGGTATCAAAAAAAAAAAGTAAAAATCTACCAGATACGCAGAGATTCTCTCTGGCCAACTTTTATTAAACACAGCAGACGCCAAAATCATTTCTCAAAGCTTCCATGTGATTAAATGCAGTGCCACACACACAAGTGCAAGTGCACACACACCCACACACACACACACACGCACGCGCACACGCGCGCACGCACGCACGCATGCACGCATGCACACACGCACACACACGCGCACACACAGTGGATTTATAGCTCTCACCCCCAACACCACCTGGAGCTCTGAGTCTGGATGTGGTACAGTGTATTTGGTGCCTGGTACCCAGTTCATTATACAGCTATTACTTTACAGTACAACGTGGGCATGAAGCCAACAGAGCACAAATGGTATTTCTGTTGAAACATTGTTGGAATGTGACAGGGCACAAGATTTAAAGCAATGATCCATGGCATCCTCAAGTAAATGAGCATCTGCTTTTCTTCTGTTTTGCTTGCTGACGGAATCCCTGAATCAGCCATACAACCTTTGATTTAATGGCAGCTCTGTGTCCGAATTTATTGCCCTGGACACCCAAAGCCTTGTGCAGTACATCTTTCCCACCTCTGAAAAAACAAATTGGGTTGTTTATCCTTACAAGTAGTTGTTAACATGTTTGTACCAAGAGGAAACAGGAACCTTTGATGAGTGTTCTGTCTCAGATCCCAAAAGCCTAAATGTGCTGTTCTTGTCTCACACAATACAGCGTCCACGATCAGTACAACCAGTATTAATACCAGTCCCCAGAATGCATGTGTTTTTAAAATTACTATGTCATATTGTCACCTTTATGTACACAGCTACTCTTTTAACTTTCAAAACATAAAGAACTTGGGTAATATTGTGCAACAGTAAACCTTCCTTATAGTGCTTGTAGCTCTGGTGTGTGGGTGTGTGTATCTGTGTAATAAGAAGAGATCAGTGTTTCTTAGCTCTGTGCCATTCCAGCAGGCCAAGCAGACGATGTGCAGAGTAAATACAGTCCAGTTGGTACCAGGCTGTAAGATTAGAGTGACTCAACTCATACTGTATGAGCAATCCCAGCCATGCGTGTGTGTGTGTGTGTGTTCTGAACAGATATACAGTTATACAGTATTCGTGATAAAAAACACACTCACACTTAAAATCTCTCTCTCTCTCTCTCTCTCTCTCTCTCTCTCTCTCTCTCTCTCTCTCTCTCTCTCTCTCTCTTTACAGTATGTCGCTACCTGAAGATGTACAAATGCTCACAATAATATTATCATTAAACCGTCTGTGAAATTTAGGCAGGGAAGGAGTTAATTAAATACAGCAGTTTAGTTTTTGTATGTTGAACACATTTACATTATTTTTAATTTTGGTAAACTATTGATTTGGTTTTATATTTATGTCTTGTTCAGGGGACATAAAAATTGTCATTTATGCTTTTTAAAAGTTCAGGTCTTCAGGTCATTTGAAATGATTGAAACAATTAAAATTGGGAACTTCAGTAAACCTTTTATGAACCACGAATCCTTCCAAAAAGGAAGGATTCTGTTGAAAGAAAAACATTTGAAAGCATAAGCGCAAATCATGGATAGAGGGTACTGTAAAAAAAGTTTGAAACACTTTGCAAAGTCGTATATTTAATTACAACGTTTAATTTGATAATGAAGGAGAATGATAATGTCTGATTCAGTGAATAGTATAGCAATAGTTATAGTAAATTATGTATTATGAATAAAGAGTGTTTGAAGAACTCACTTTAGTTTTCATCTCTCTTGTGGTTTTACATCTAGATGATTCCTTTAGTTCCTTTATCAATGGAAAACACAAGTGAGCAATGTTTCATTTAGAAACATAAGTAAACATCTCGGAGAGGGCAGAAGCACCGTGGGTTGAGTGGTACGTATGCAGCCACGCAGAAGTGTAATACTAATACTTCTAATACAACAATAGGATAGTTGTAATTAATAGTTTGCAAATGTCTTTTCCTCCGTCTGGCTACAAATGGTAAATGGTTCTTGAGAACCTGTGGTGTGTTTGAAAAGCAAGGAGGAAATGAGAGGTTGATAAAAGGTTAGGTTAGTAAGCAAGCGTGTCATCATGAGACGTGTCTGTGGGAACAGGTTTGAGAAGATTTTGGTGATAATCAACAATATCAAAGAATAGTTTCTTAAAAAAATACAGCTGCACTTGTATGACAAGTCAAACTGTTTGATGGGAGGTCAAATGTTAGAAACATGAGCCAAGCAGCTTTACATCACCAGCTTTAGTGAAGCTTGGCCATTGACATGTTTAATAAGAAATAAAGCAGCTTGGTGCTGTACGTCTGGTTCTAACCGACAGAATGTTCCTGGTATTTGTCCACAGACACATGGTTCATGTAATTCTACAAAAACAAGAGGTTTGAGTGCCTGTGGGGCATTTATAACAGTTGTATTGATAATATGACATAAAATAAAATGTCTGATTAAAGTAATGCCAAAATACTTTCCCTTATCCTCCTAATTAAAGGGACATTTTGCACAGGAGGTTATAAATTAAATGGTTTTATTTTGGGATTGCTATCTGGTCTAGAAGCAGTCGATGTTTCAGGAAACAACTTTCCTGAACTCCACTCACGGTGGTGGGGGTCACTTTCCTGCCACTGTTGCTTCTCTTCCTTCAGTGGCACCATGACTTCTGTAGGTACAGCCTACATTGCACAGCTTGTGATCAGCTGATATCTCACTTTATGTAGAAATCTTCACTTCTCAAGGTAAAATAACAAAACAAAAAAAGGAAATAGAAGAGGAAGCTGCGATGGCAGACAGACCTGTCTGAAGGTAGACATCCTGTTCAAATCTGCATCCTGCCGCTGTACCTTTTACTAAGTTAGCGCTGTCTGACGCAGGGCATCTAACAATGGTTGCTGAAAGCTGTTCAGCTTTGGTCGTTTGTTCGTCATATGAATAGACCTGTGTGTGTGTCACCTGTTATACGGGTTTCTCAGCAGCAGGGCCTGGCTGCCTGTACAGCTGTCTGAAGGCGTGTGGCATCCATAGACCGGAGGAGGCACCGGGGGCACATACTGCTGCTCACCTGAGACGCGTAGACACAAGCACATACAAAGCTAGCAGCATATTTCACACATGAAAATGAAGGTACGTTTAAACCTCCCTATTCTTCTCGAGTCTCTTTTGAACCCTGCCTTCTCCCATTTTCTCCACTTTTACCAAGGTCGACTCAGCTTATCGTTTCTTTTTCGGTGCAGCAGTCTGGCGAATGGGTCCCTTGACATTTTTCCACATTCCGAAATCTCTCTGTGCTCCAGTTCTCTCAGTTATCTTTGCTGTAAAATGCTACGGAAATTTACAGCTTCATAAAACACGCACATTTAAATATTTACCAATAACATGCACAGGCGTGGGATTAAAAGGATCGGTGGGTGGATGAAAGGAGGCAGGAAAGAGGGAGTTAGTAAATCAGGATTTGTCTGATTTATACCTCCGACAGGCAAGGCCACTGCAGAGATGTCAGAGCAAGAGACAAGACACTCCCCGGGTGAGGGCCACGAAGCTGCCACACTAACACAGCTGTGCACCCGCATGGCGGTTCTGAGCACATATGAACATCTGCTTTTGTTTTTTCAAAACAGATTCATCACGAACATGAGTGACTAATGAAAAGATAAAAAAAATGATTCTACATGTGATGTGCTTTCTCTAGGTGTGAGGTTAGACTCCTGTAGGGTACAGGAAAGCCTCTAAGCTCCAGCAGATTCAGATGGAGTCAGTGTGTTCCTAAAGGTTATGGGTTCATCCTAAACCTGCCTTATGTCACTGTGTCTGGCCAAGAGGAATCATACACAAAAGAGGTTTGTTAAATTACTAGAAATCAGACGAAAAAGTATCTGCAAAAATAAAGTTGCTTGTTAGGTATTTTGTGCAATATAGTGATATGTACTGTAGCAATGTTACAATATTAAGGACTTTTAAACTCATGCTAAAGTAGCTTATACCTTAAACCTTTTCTAGACAAAGACAAACAAGGCACATGGAGAAAATGTACAGTACATAATCAATATAAGCACATATTGTTTGGCTAGTTACATTAGAAGCTAAATACACATCATTATCCTCACATTCCCTGGACATTCACTTATTTCAGCTGTGTCCAGCATCAGAGAAAGAAAACACAGTGCTGCTGTACTGACCTATAGTATTCTGCTGAGTTAGTGCATCTTCATGTTTGAAGGAGTGGTTGGAAAACTGGGAGCTGTGGTGCGTCGGAGTGTGACTGTAATTACCAGTACCATCAAATGCAACCGTGCTGTAACCTGCAATGAAACAAACAAACAACAAACAAACAAACAAACAAACAAACACACACACACACACACACACACACACACGCACACACACACACACAAACACACAAACAAACAAACGTTAAATTCATGTCATGCATAGGCGGTTAACTTTTTGTATCTCCTCTACTTAAATCACTTGAATCACAGAAATCAGTTATTTTTTAGTCGGTAATTCTGCCCCATTAAAATAGCTTGGTTTTGCAAATTATTTAAGTAAACTGAAGACTCAACAAAAGAGTTGAGAGGAGATGCAGAGGAGATAATATATATTTTTAATTACATCACTTATATAAGATTTAGAGATTTGATTGTCAAGAAAAAAAAGAAAAAAGAAAGTGAAATTGGACAGACGTTAAGGTTGATTTCTAGAAACTGATCATGAGTCTGTACTTGGCCTGTGCCCACATAGCTCACACCCTGCAGTTCAGACGACACCTAGATCTTAGCCTGACCCTCCCAATCAGACGTGACTCATGACTGAGGCTGACCTCAAGAGCACAAGACACTCCACCATAAATCACACACACACACACACACACACACACACACACACACACACACACACACACACACACACACACACGCATGCACACACACGCACGCACGCACACACGCACACACACACACACACACACACACACCACATGCATGCTTCATTAATTAAAATGCAGCACTTTCACTGACTTTACTCTATGGGTTGGTGGAAGAGAAGGACTTATTAAAATTCACCATTCATCTTCCACTCACCTCTGTCTGACCTCTGTGTGTGTGTGTGTGTGTGTGTGTGTGTGTGTGTGTGTGTGTGTGTGTGTGTGTGTGTGTGTGTGTGTGTGTGTGTGTGTGTGTGTGTGTGTGTGTGTGTGTAATTCTAATTCTGTTTTTTGAGGAGAGAGGAAAATGAACATTTCCAACATTATATTATAACATTTAATAGAATTTCTCATGTCTTTCATCCCTTTATATTTATATATATTTTTTATTTTGTTTCTTGGCTTCTAACTGATTGTCCTCTTTTAGTCATTTCTAACATCAATGTCAATTAATCGGAAGCACTTTATATTAGAAGATTAGACTTTGCTACTAACAGTTTACTGGTATTAAACATAAAGACATTAAAAAATCATTATCCATGTTTTGTTATAAAAATCAAATACAATTAAAATCTTCAACATTTACCTTAATGTTTCCACTGGCCTCTGTTTATAGGACCTCTGGTGACATTTTAAAATATGAGAGTTGTGTCACGCATCACAAAATGAAATCCCTCCTGGAGGGAGTTTTGTGATGACGTGATGCTCCCTGCGCGACCCTGCTCCGCTATCAGCTCTACTGTGTGACCTAAAGCCTCTGTTGGTTTGTTTGTCTCTGCTCATCCAGCCACAGCAGGAGGGAGGAGGGTGGCAGATACAACGGTTAGAGGTCAGCTGAGCTCTTTAAATATCATGTTATTCCTAAATTATCTGCTTGATAAGCAAGTTATTACTATTTCATCTAGCGGGTAACCAGCAACCAACAACATCCAATATCCTACTGTACATAGAGAACAGCAGGAGTTAAATAGCAGGATACTTTGTCTGACACAAGAGTAAAATCTATACTCATCACATAAAACCCATTACTTGATCAATTCTGCTTCACCTTTAGCAAAAGAACAACTTAGTCAAAGAGCATTCAAATCTAACACCAGTTATGCTGCCAAACGATTTTTCTAAAAGGGATAAAATAATTTTAAAGATTGTTTATTTCAGTTTTTCATATTTTTCTGTGAAATTTGAGCCTGTTGTAAACTTTTCTCCACAGGTGTCTGACACACACAAACCAGTAACAGAGATCAAAAATTTTTACTTTACTCTAAAAGAAGACTTTTATTTAAAAGTCCTGTCACCAATGTGACAATGATTAAACTTGTATGATCATGAGCAATACACGTGTTCTGATTTTCTGACAAAATATATCTGCTAAAAAATTTCTGCATAACCTATGGACCCCGGAGCCTATTTCTCCTCACACGTTACCAGGGTCCGTAGCAATATTGTATTTTAGGCCTCAGTACATCCCAGTACTCACTGTACAGTATCTGTTAATATTTACTACATTTATATATATATATATATATATATATATATATATATATATATATATATATATATATATATATATATATTCATATATGTATTTAACCAGGCGCATGCCATTTATTGTTCTGAGGCCACTATATTATAACTCAACTAAACAACATTTTTGTAGTTACACTCTGAAAGGAAGATTACTTTTTAAGCTTGGATATAATGAGTTCATTTACTGATAACAATTGCAATTGCTGTTGTGTTAGCGCTCATGTTTATACTTATATTTATTACAAATGTCATCTCCTTGTTGCTCATATTCTTTGAGCCAGTTTGAGGTCTTCATTCAAGGCAAAGAATCAGCCTTAACCCATGTAAATGTAAATCTGGCTTCATATTTAGTATATTCAGGTATTGCGGTTTAGACATCATAATGCTTCACATTTATGTTACACAGGTGAGAAAACCTCACTAATTTAAGAGTTGGGTAATTCCCCCAGTCCTACCTGTCTGGTTGCGGGCTGCCTGCTGTGTATCCATGCAGTTGGTCAGGTACGGAGTGTTGCTGAACATCCTGCTGGGCGGCTGGTGGTGATGCGGGGCAGCCACAGACGGGGGCTGGCTGGCTGCTGGAGCAGGTGGAGGTGCCCCAAAGGCTGCCCCGTACCTACAGGCCCCTGTGCCTGTGAACTGTCCCGAGAAGTGGACCGTAAAGGCACTGAGACCACAGTGGGGGTCAGTGTCATGGTGGTGGGGGTCACTGGTGGCTCCCCAGGTGGGCTCCTGCTTAATGAAAGAGTGTGGTCCCAGAGAGGAGTGGGGTGCAGCTAGCGAGGAATAAGGGGACGCAGCAGTATGGAAGTCCAGAACAGGAGCCCACTGAGGGGCCGTAGAGACGGGTAAGGCTGGGCAGCCAGGGCTGGGGCTGGCCTGGACCGCAGGTAGCAGAGTGTTCAGGTCACGTATGTCTGAAGCCATGGTGGTCCAAGAAAGGAGAAAAAATGTGATGTGCCTCCGTGTATCTTTCTATCTCCCTGCCTTTGGATGTGGCCAACCCAAAACAGCAACCCCCAAAATCCTTCAGCGTCACAGTTTTCTTTCCTCTCACTGAATTGCGTCTTCTCCTTTAAAAGCCTTGGACTGAGCTGTTGCTCATTAGTTGAGCTACTCTGGAAACTTTAAGCCCGACAGAAGTTCATGGCAACACAGGAAAGTCTCAGCAGTTAACTTCCCCCAGCAGCAGTGTAGGGAGAACAACAAAAACAGCAGCAACAGCAGCAAAAATCAAAAACGGTGATGAGCTGCGATTTTCATCCACATGAGCAGTAAAAGAGGGCTTGGCCCAAAGAGCTGGAGTCCATTGAAGGAAGACAGCAGGTCTGCACTCAGAGCTGTGTGAAGCTGTGTGAATGGACACAGAGGAGTGAGGAGGAGTAGCCCTCTCTTCCCTCCATGTTCTCAGCCTGCTGCCTGTGCTAGAGGCGAGTAGGGGGTGGAGTCAGGGGCGATAAGGGACAGGAGCCTTCTGACTCCATTCATTTACTGTATGCTGAACAGTACACACTGACTTACACTACAAAACCAACCCCACTAGTCTCTTAAACAGGCTCACTACTCTATCATGTCCTGTGAAGTATGAAGGAAAGATTATGTAATTTTCTTACATTGAGACCTACACTAAAGGCTGTAAAGAGCCATACAACTTTCCTGCTTAGAAGCTTGTGCTTTTTATAAGACAAATACGATTTTTATGTTTTTATTATTAATAATGTCATATTATAATAACATATTTAATAATATAGGCTACTTAATGTATGACTATTTTTATTATTTTTAAAAGGGAATCACAACCTATGATATTATTATAGCATGTATAGACTGTAGCGCAAGCAGTACTGAAGGTGTGAACACGGGAAGAAATACCTTAGCAGTGGGTGAAGAGGCCTCTCCGTCGCCGGACTCCCACTGGAAGACAGCTTAACTGATGATGCCCCCCCAGCCAAACTGCAACGGCTGTGTCCGACTCGCACTCCAGATAAAAAGGCTTTAATTGTTAATTAATTAGAACAAATAAACATTTAGATAAAAACAAACATAACGGGCTCCCGATTAAACGTATCAAAGGCCCGAGGCACGATAAATCTAGAGGAGGGGGCCTTCAAGGCCTCGGGCTTGATTGTTCATTTTGTAATTTATTAGGAAAGCTTAATGTACAGACATGTATTTTAGACAGTCAGATACAACGAAGTTCCCAATATGCCGCTGACAGAAAAATCCGATTAGTGCCATGATTATAATTATTATTTTATATTTTATAACCGTTCGTTACCGCGACGTGAAATGTCCGTTTTATGTCTCTGCCTGTTGGTCGGTGGTTCGATCTGCGAAGGGTACAACGATTCTGCTCCATAGTCAGAAAAGAACAGAATAAAATGCTGATAAATGTATTTGATGTTAGAATTTTTTTTTATAATTCTTACACAACGGTCAAATCTGATCGGTACACAAATAAAAGATTTAAAAGGCTCCTTTAATTCGATCTAATCAAACCAAAACAAGCCGTCGGCAAACTGACCTGACTGCCGCCTTATTTCAGGTTGACCTGACGCCGCAGAGGCGTACAGTAGGAGAGAGGAGGACAACTATGACGAAGCGTCGGCAAACTGCGGCACAAACCTTCATTAACAAAGATTACACTGTCCGGCATCTCATTTGTGTATGTATTTATTTTTCATATCTCAAAATACATCTATTTAAATTAAGTGTCATTAAATTTTTTAATCATGCGTTTCCAATATTTATTGTCTTAAGCACAGAAACATTTAATTGTTTTTTCAACCACTCAAAGAAAGGTGTTTGGGGCTAAACCTCAGGCTCCTTTACTGTACATCATAATAAAATAACTTCGCAGCCTGCAGATTGAGAGCAGCAGATCTCCTTCACAAACAGCGACTCAATGTTTCAGATTCCTACGGATATGAAGCATCTGATTACTCACTGTCACGAGTCAGTCGGAAAAAACACAGCGTCCCGATGCGGGAACACGAGGGGCTGCGGAGGGGAACGGAGTCATCTTCAAATACTTAGCCTTGTTACGCCACAAATAACGACCACATTCTAATTAACGTGCAAGACTACGACAAAAAAGAAAAAAAAGTAAAATCATAATGTTCAATGCAGCTTTAACCGGTTGATTCAAATGGACAGAAAGTGGATTAATCCACCTTATATTTTACACACACACACACACACACACACACACACACACACACACACACACACACACACACACACACACACACACACACACACACTAACTAAGTTTGAAGGAAAGAGTGAGAGAACCACATGAGCAGAAATGTGCTGTTATCCTTTCTGTGGCAGTGACTTTACTTTGTTTCACTTATGCATTGGTTTAATGGTTTGATGATCAAATAACAGTAATAATAATGTAATATAACGAATGAAACTGTGTGGCTGTCCTTTGTTTTTAATATTTTAATAATAAAATGTTGCCCACACACATACCAAGGCTACCATTGCTGGATGATGGTGGTGGAATGAGAGAGAGAGAGAGAGAGTGTGTGTGTGTGTGTGTGTGTGTGTGTGTGTGTGTGTGTGTGTGTGTGTGTGTGTGTGTGTGTGTGTGTGTTGTCCTTGAGCATTGCTATTGCTTCTGATCTGAATGCAGGTTATCTTCTCCCACACACAAATGATCATGCCATTGCCAGGTGTTTTGTGGTCATTGTAACAAATGAACGCACACACTTATGGACAGTCTGTTTGGTAAGAATGAAATGTTTTGTCAATTTTAGTACTTTTATATGGCAATGATGTGTGTGTGGACATATGCAAAGTTAGACAGAAGTGCATTGCATTCTGTCCTTTTTTTGTGAAACCCAAGCAGAAAACAGGCCAAACTCTGAAACATCATAGTATGATGTACTAAAGAGGTTAAGAGATTGTTGTGTTCAACAGTCATGAATTCACATTGCTGTGTTGTACTAGAAAACATAATTACAATGTATTAATCCTCCTTGTAAAATAAATATCTTCGTCCTGTGTCCTAAAGGTTTTGCAGATGAATGGTTGTCCAACACTTAGTCACAGTGATACGATGTTTTCTCAGATAGTGGCTCTACTGCTCTGCCAGCATGGTGAAGTTTTATTTCCCTGTGCAGCGCAGCAGGAATGGCCAATAAACAGTCTGGAGCCCGACACCAATAAGTGCCAGCGCTGTAGCAGACCTGTGAAGAGCAGGGTACTGTATGTTTATCTGCTTACTAGAATTTATCATCATCTCTAAACATACATTGTGTTAATCAGGCTTATATTTATCAGTAAAGTCTAATATACAGTATGATGTTAAATCAATGTTCATGACTTAATTAAGTGAGTTAGTTATGTGTAGGGAGCAGTAAATGCATTAATAAAATGTCTACTAACCAGAGAAATGTCTTGTACAAATGCGGTTACACTCCTGTAGCACCAATCATGTGTGTATGTTCCCATGCGAGTCTTCGGTTACAGTGCATCATCGATTCTTCAGCTGAAAGCCTACAGTATGTGGCATCTGTTGACATAAAAACAAAGATTTCTTTTGAGAAGTAAGATATTTGGATTCATTCAGTTCAGCTAATCTGATTGTTATATGGTAATGTTTTCTTTATTATATTATATTATATTATATTATATTATATTATATTATATTATATTATATTATATTATATTATATTATATTATATTATATTATATTATATTATATTATATTATATTATATTTTCTGTATATATAAGTATACTGAAGTATACTGTACAGTATGTACATGTACTGTACATATAATTTCTTCCTAAACTGTAAAACAAATAGGTTTGTAAACAAACACCAGATATGTACAGTCAGACACTCCACTGGTCTAGACAATTGTCTTTCTAACAGCCGGACAAATTTAGTCTTTACCGTGTTTCTTAAACCAAGTACTTGGACTTAAACATGATGTCTCCATTTTGGGACTGATTGTGTTTTCCTGATTGCAGTCCTTCCTATTGAAGATAAATGGATGTTCAGCAAAGATACTGGCGAACCGCCACCAGTGGACACAAACACACGTTTACATACTGTCCGAAGCTATCGAGCATCACAGTTAAATTGGGTTTTCCCCCAGGTCTTAACGGAAGTGTCCACTCAGCACTTTTCTTGCCATCATGCTCTTCTCCTTCCAGCACTGACATATCTCTGGCTCTGCACGTCGAAAGGCAGCAGAGCAAGTACAGTACAGCTGAACAGCAGAAGTGCATGTCACTGTGTATACACAAGCACATACGGCAGAAAGACCCGAAGCTGTATTTAACATAAGTTCATGTGTGTGACTTTGGGTGTATCTGTGTGAAACCGAGGAGCAGAGATAGATGGTGACTTAAGCATCTGGAAATCTAGTCTGGCTCTTTGCAAAAAGAACTGCTGACCCATGATTCAACTCTTCAATTCCGTGTGGAACGAGAACGAGGGAGACAGAGAGAAAGTGTAGGAGAGAAACGGAGGGGGGGAGATGGAGCGCTGTGTTAAAAGTGCTTGTCATGAAGAACCTGTGTGTCTCTACTTTGTTCATCCAAGAGTGCACATATGCATAAACACTTTCACAAGGACAGGCGCGTGTGTACACGCACGCACACACGCACGCGCGCACGCACGCGCGCGCGCACGCACGCGCGCGCGCACACACACACACACACACACACACACACACACACACACACACACACACACACACACACACACACACACACACACACACACACACACAGTCTGGTTGCTGTTTTACTTGCGTAAATGACTTAGGTTGTTTCCTTCAGAGCCAGACAGTCGCTGACATGTATGGTATGAAATGGATGTTATGGTAATGAAGTGTGAGTGGGATGCTGACAGTCTATCCTCAAGACATAATCTGATGTATAAACATGCAAACAAATGTAGTAAGTGTAATGTATCAAAGTTTTGATAAAGTCATCCAAAAGTCCATCCTGAAAGACAAGATGAGGAGCTAGTTTCTTCTGTACTTACAATCAGATTCCCTGATAACAGTGTCAACACCTCTTTGAACATGTCACTGAAGTTATTAGCCAACTTGGTTCTGTTACCATCATATGACCTTTATTCCACTGGCTAACATATTGTTCCAAACTATGTTCATGATATAAAAAAGGCTGCATTAATAATTTTTGCTCAGTTGCAGATGTCATGTGACTTGATGGTACTGTAATGCTATAGTACACTGAGTGCACTGGAATGATACTGCTTTACCCCATCATGTATGTCAATAGTTTAAATCCTGCAAAGATGGCAAAGATCACACCGTTATATGTAAACGCTCTCAGATGTACGGTAACGCTTTATCAGCAACATGTTTTGGTTCTTCAGTTTGAAGTGGGCACAATAAAGCTTTGTTCAACACTGATGAGTAGACAATTAAATTATCAGCAAAGATTTCCCGGGGGAAGAAGCTCAACTCCAGAAGTTGTTTCAGTGTAATTTTGAGCCTTGTGGTTGTTAATACAAAGAAACAGTCTTTTGCTACTATGTTAGCTGCAATAACTTTATTGGTGCCAGTAAGCTGTTAGCGACTTTGTTGTGGGGCTTAGATGTGAAATGTTGCTACTGTACTTCTCCCATACAGTACAATACTTGTTACATCTCATAGCCGTTTTGATTGGCTTTGTGTTTCAACTGCAATGGGCCATTTTATATTACTTTATTTTTCCTGACTGAATGAAAGAACTTTAAACTGACCACAGCATAAACTGAGACTGAGCTGGATACTTATTATCAACAACGATGGCTGCATTCCATTTAGGTGAACCACATCCAGGGCTCTGATGCTGTGTTTTCTGGCTCACTGCTGTGACTTACTGCAGTACCATTAATGTTCGAATTAATGTTATTTATTACACCTGTGCATTTCTGCTCTGTCAAGTCAAACGGCCTTTAAAACTGTAGGAAAGCTCTGTGTTTTTTTTCTCTCCATAGCTGAGGAGACAAGCAGAAGTAATTCAGCTTCACAATAACAATATTCTACTCATTAACTTACATGTAATACTAATGTACATATTTTTTGTAGAAGAGCTCTATCATGTCCTGTACAAACAAGCAACTCTTACCTCTGTAGCACACTATGGCCTAACAGTCAACCTCAGTGAAAGCAAAGACAATTTTTTTCTTTTGTTCTGTTTTGTGCTGATAAATGTACACAGATCCATCATGATAAGCCGTGTGATCTCTGATAGGACTCAGAAGGAGAAACAAGCCAGCAACACGCCAGTGGTCAGTCACAGGGACAAAACAAAGTCAGTGTCAGGGATCTATTTCACTTGGCCTACAGTGTTTTATTTGTTCCTCTGGAATGCATAAGCACAGACACTGTACCTAAAGAAGACAATAAGACATCTTTCTCTCTCCATATTAACATGGCTGCCTGTTATCCCAGAGGAGCGCTCAAGCATCTGACCAGTCGACCAAGAGATTGATGGTCCCCACGGCCAATGGAACACATTCCTGCTCTACGAACAACAAATTATCTTCAAATGAAAACTCGTCTACCTTACCCTCAGTGCTTTGTCTAGAAACTGAGTTCTCAGTGACCCGGGAAAAATGTTGTTTTTCCATATGCACTGGACTCATATATAGGCGGAGCTCGTTTAAATTAAAGACTACATCACTGTCACAAAGCCTTTTGGTTCCTTTTTTTCTCTCCTTAACCTACTAGTTACAGAATCTGACAAACATATCTTCAACATATCCTGATTTAAAACCACACAGTCAACAAACCAGAGTCACAAACTCAGTATTAGTGCCCTGAGATCACTTCTGAAACACTATGTGTGTAAAATATATTGCACAGTATGTTAACTTCCTATGTGTTTATATTTAGGAGAGGAGACAGGATGAGCTCTCCCACACACACCTGGGTAATGATAGTAGCAACAAGGACCTCGTTTTTCTGTACTGCTTTGTCCAAATAGCTATTGAAGAGCATACTGTATTGTAGGTGCCCCCCCCCCCCCATGATAATTATGAATATCAGGACAGGTTGCAAAACTTGTGAAGTCCAACAGCTGGGGAAACACTTATCTTGTGTGTTTTCTCAGAGGAAAGAGAAGAAAATATAACGTGATGTCAAGAGGGAGGTTGAATTATAAAGAAAGATGAGCTACCTTGTTACAAAACACATTTAAAAGGCATTTGCACATTTTATGGTCTTAATCAGTAAATAAAAATGTTGCCTGTAAACAAGGATGATGAACTGGACTCGGGACCTGGCCTTAGGCAGCAGTAGAATTTCAGATAGATGGACACAAATGCGTAACAAAAGAAAATGAGATGAATCTTTAACTTGTTCTGTGATAAAGTATGTTAAGGGGGAATCACATTAAAAGCTACAATTAAAAAAAGCTACTGAACTAAATGGTTGTACTGAAAAGTTGTCACACATAAGCTTAGCCTGTTAGCCAGTTACACAACAGGTAGATCTGTTAGCAATTTTTAAAAGTAGAGCTACATTACAATTATATTATAATAAAATATCTTAGAATTACTTGATGTTTACAGCATATGGAAAAAATGATCATGGGACTTTTGAACAGTAGGTTTAATCATTTCCCATGCATTCTTTTTATTTTTACACTTGAACTGGTCCTGAAAATACTTTCTCAAGTGCTCATGACAATGTTCAGAATATTCTAAAAGCAAAGATACGAACTACGATAACCAAAATAATGAGATAGAAACTTCTAAAAGTTCAGTTGACTTACTGTATACAGTCAGGTGGTGCTTTGATTTGATAAAGTGATTCCATTCACTTTACACACAATAGGATCTATTGACAACATGACAACACAAAATAATTTATTTGTGGAGCTTTCTAGACAGGTATCTCATTACTCTTGAACGATGGCAAATAATCACAAGACCAAAAAACTATTCTTGTTTCTGATCAACATGACAAGTCCAATGCATTATTAATCATGTTTTATAATGACAGAATAACATATTTTAAGCATGTAAGACATTTAATTGTTTGATATACAGTCACACATGCACCAAATACTGTACACAATTTTCTGGCTGTTGCAGACATGCTTCAAAGACATCGTCTCTGCGTTTGAGACTAAAAGAACGACCTTCAAATCAGTATAGTATGTACATATATCATTGGTTTGCTGCTAAAATCCAGCCAATTTCAGCAGACACAATCTGACACTGTAGACAAAAAATACACTAAGTTATATCTAAACTACTATATGCCTAAAAATGTCTCATGAGAAGATGCCGTTGTTCTCATATCATTCATCACTAATTCTAACCTTTCTTTGACTGCATTCTTCTGCAAGGTGAGAAGGTGAAATACACGAAGAAAGAAGGAAAGAAAGAATGAAAGACAGTCGATTGCTGATAAAAGGCTCTACACAAGGCCAAAGCAAGACCTGATGTGTGGGAGGTGAGGGAGCCTGTTTTCATGTTGTGCACACGTCGCCATAGAAACCCCTGATTCACACATACTGTACATACTGGATATAGGATGTCACCAGTGGGAAAAATGATTTAAAATAGGCAAAAAAGAGAATTAGTAGAAGGATTAATAATATTTAATACTAACACGATATTATTATTGACAGGATCTCAAACGTGAGACTGAGGGTAGTTTCAATTTAGTAGGTGAAAAGTACGAGAAAAATAAATCCATGTAGTATAATGAAATCCTAACAACATTTCCACTGAATTATATTCGACTACAATAGGTTAAACACTGCTAGAGGAACCTTACCACTTCTGATCTGTATTGTACTGAGCAAAAGCCGACATCCTGATAGCTTAGTTTAACACCTCAGTTTTAGTTTAAGTTTAAGTGCTGTGCACTGTAAGGACATGAATTGCACTTCTAGTTTCCAAAATGTCAGGCTATTCCTTTAACATTAATTTTCTGATACAGCCAGCTTTATATCCCATTATATCTCTTACGTAAACCTGCACACTACATACAATATAAAAAACACCTAAATCTGTTGAAATATCCGCACCCTCCCACACTTTCACAGTGGAGTAACTACTCTACTCTCACGCATCATTGATCTAAACTTTCCCTCCATCTTCATCTTGTCCCTGTCACCTGCTCATAATGAGCCAGAGTCCGTCGGCCAACCGCCACAATAAAGTAGCAAACAGGGAGTCAAAGCGAAGCAGACGACCCTGCTGGCAACGAAACATCTGGCAGGAAAACTGAGAGTACTGAAATAGATATCAGACAGACGAAGGACTGCGTATGTGTCTTGGGTTCAGCAGCTGGTCAAATGAAAGTGTTTCACAAAAACAAGTAAAAAAGTAATAGCCTTGGAATGACCTCACGCACAAATGAGGTTCCACACTTTTATTTCCTAAACCAGTAAAACCTTACCCTTTCCTTTATGCTGTTTCAGTTATTAATCTTAATTACCACATTAAAGCATTTGACCTACAGTTATTGTAATCTGATTCAGCTTTCACTCTAATACGAAATATACTTTATAATCACCAGATCCATATCAAATTTAGGTTCACTCCAGTCAAATGCTGACCTTTTTCATTTTTTTGCAAAAATATGTCTCATAACCTCTAGTGGAAAGTTGTCTGCTGATAAAGTTTTAAAATTTAAACACAACAGCCTGGAGTGCAGATATTTGTACTACTTCTTGAATGAGACTCTTTTCCTCAGTGATTTTTGTTTGATGAATAGCTTCAAAGCATGGAAGAAAACAGTCGAAAAGCTGGTATAAGAGCATGAGGAGAGTGGCTAAGCAGAGCGGGTTCATTTTGAATTTCATGCTAGTACAAACAGAATATATCTATAAAGGAAATAATAAGCAGCAAAGCAGGAGAATTAAAGGTGACATAGCTAATCTACTACTAACACTAATACTAATACTAATACTAAAACTAATACTACTACGTAGTGTTGTGGATAGTATTTGTTTGAGTTTTGTTGATTGCACGTGTGTGTGTGTGTGTGTGTGTGTGTGTGTGTGTGTGTGTGTGTGTGTGTGTGTGTGTGTGTGTGTGTGTGTGTGTGTGTGTGTGTGTGTGTGTGTGCGTGTTTGTGTGTGTGTGCTGCAACCTCCTGCTGTAATGACCACTCAGCACTGTTGGCCTTGATGAAGTACCAGACACATTCCAGCACTTTAATAACAAATGGGCTGACAGGGAAGGATGGTGGCAGGGTAAAGGTCCAATCATCAAGCATAATAATTATTTAAAACTGCAGTTTGGTGGTATTTGGTCTCCAAGTGTGACAGGGCTGAATATACTGTATTGTTTTATGTAAACATTTGGAACATTTAGTGTGGTCATTCAGTAATAAGTAGATACTCATTATAATAACCTAGGAAAAATAAAATCTGCACAGTAGGAGATTGTTCTACTTTGTTGAAGTTTTCTTAACATCTCTATCTTCTATCTGTTTTCTTTCCACCAGAACTCCCTTGCAAATCTCAACCTTCTATTTCTAGTTGTTGCTGTTGGAGAAAGGCCCAATTTTACTTCCGCCATGAAGAACCACGCAAAAAACAAATGTTGTTCTTCTTTATCGGTGACACGGATGGAGAGATGACCACAGTGGCAGTGGGAAGGAGTTTCACTGATCTGAATCCAGTGACCTTTGACCTCATTTTTCTGTCATCTGACAGGCCATTAAGGATCGGACTAAATGTCATCAGTCAACAGCTAACAGATAACCATCAATTTGCAATATTGCATCCTTCTAAATAGTTATTTGAAAGCAAAAACACTTCATCATTTTATCAATTACTTATTAAAAAACAATAAAAACATTACTAATCAGTCAGATAACATTGGGAAATTAGTTCTCTTAAAAATTGTTTACCAGTTATGGAAAACCTTTAAGAATGGGGAAAATTACAAGAACAAATAACAGACTCCACAGGAAGTGAGTAATCAAAACACTGACCTCTGTATATCAGTAAATCAGCCACTGGAGTCATGTCTAATATTACTTGTTACCAAAATGTTAACAATAAGACAAAAATAGTTAGAACTTTGCCTTTAAAACCAATAAACCACAAATTTTGCAGATATTTTAGGGCTTTGCAACATTTGAAGACCACATACAGTAGTGTGACTCCACAGAATCTACAAAATAATTACATTTTAGCATATAGGAACTTCTTCAGGAGTTTACAACTTGGACTGTGGTTTCATTGGGTTAACAGTAACAATTGTCTTGGCCCTCAGTTTAGATTTTGGGACATTTCAGTCATTTTTGGGATTGCTGGTTTTAACTGTGGGTAATTTAGAAGGCGAAGAATATCACCCTCTAGCAAGACAGCTTTTGATTATATTAAGATTTTTTTAATCTTTCATTTACACTTTCTAACCTGGGTTTTGTCTCTCCAGTCAACTCGAGCAGGGGATCACACAGAGGTGTCCCTCTGGTCTTGTACAGGGCAGTGGGTTTATGTCCATACCATAGAGGCTAAAACGTAGCGAGTGAAAAAGTTAAACTACCTTTGCTAATGGACCCATAACAGAGAAAGACATTAATCTGTGTCAATTCTGCTTTACTATCATAACAAACAGCCCTAAGATGTATCTAAGAGGTTAATGGGCCGGTCACAGTGATCAGCATCACTTTCTGCTCTACTGTCTGCTTTCTTAACATCCTGTACTGAAAAGAAACCTGTGTTTGCTTGTGTCCAGTCTCACTGATCTCATATGTCAGCGTCTAGCTGGTAATCATAACTCAGCTATGTGTAAACATTTTGAGTAAAGTATCTATTTCTCAGAGTGTCAGATTTGAATAGGTTTACGTTTTTACGTCACACACTTAACGATTTAGTTATTTTAATGAATAAGGATATTTTACTTACAAAAATCACTTGTTACATGACACCCACTGTGTAATGTTCGAGCCTCAAAGGTCCCATTTATTCGAAACAATATATAAGAAAACAAAGTCAGAGAGAGCAGCTATGATCTATCAATTTATGATATAGTTCAATGTCAAAACAAACTGTAGAGAAAAGCCTCCATCTCGGATATTACTGTATGAAGACAATTATTAAATGTCTAAATGTTTAAAGGCTATAGTACATTTGTAGTACATAGAGCTTGGCATGTTGGTAAAGGCTGGTGAATTAAAACAGTCAGCATGTAAGAGACAAAGAGTACTCATCTAATTGACTCATTAACAAATATAAGAAATACAACGACAATAAAAAGTAGAGAAAAAGACAGTGAGAGACTAAACAGACAAGAGAAAGAGATTAGAATCCCCTGGAATGAAAAAAAGAGTTCTCCATCACACCACCAGGACAACACTGAAGGAAAGGGTCACCAGCCAACACCTCCTATAGTCTGTGAATGCATGTGTGTGTCCCCAACTCCAATAATAACAAAATAGCTTAATCTTCAAGGGGGAAAGCACGTGTACAGGCAATCTCTCTCTCGCTCTACGTGTCTCTCTCTCACACACGCACACACGCTCGCTCGCTCGCTCGCTCGCACGCACGCACGCACGCACGCACACACACACGCACACACACACACACACAAACATTCCAGTAGATATATAGGTAACAGCGACAGTGTTGATCTGTGGGAGGACCATGTAACCATAAGATGTTTAAGACGTCTCAGGAAATCAGAAACGTATGTGCGCTGCCACGGTGGTCTCCCATGGAGGATAATTTAGTTGCGACCACAGTACAGAGTATTATGGAGCCAGCCAACTCCTCTATCGCTCACTTTAACTGATCTTTACCACTCTTCGCCTTATCCTTTACTCTGTCTTTACCCCTGGCATGTTCTTTAGGATTTTTATTTTACGAGGCTGACTTCTGCTTCACTCACAGCACTAAAGGTCACAGGACCCTTACATTGTGGCTTAATCTGAAGAGAAAGTTTATTTAGTTTATAAAGAAATACAATAAATATTAAGTGACAACAGAAACTGTGAACTACTTCTTATAAGTTGAGCAAAAAGTACTTTAAAAAGTTTGGAAGTAGTTTAGGTGATAATGTGATTTATTTGAACGTTTATTCAACAACTTTAAATGTAAAATCGTACAAAATACAAAATGTTTCAGTTTTTAAGATCCTAAGTCTAATAAATGCTCATTTTTTTGTGGAACCCCAGGTGAGATATTGTCAATACAATGTTAAAACAACTTATGTCTATATATTTATTAATAAAAAATAACACTCAATGACATTGATCATTTGTTAGGATGTATCAAACTACAACCCTGTGTTCATGAATGCTAATTATATAATCAAATGAAAAATTATCTGTTGCTTTAACACTATTTAAACTAAACAACTAAGCCGTTTTGTTTCATCTGTCTTTCTCAAAAAAGTGTCACTAAATTACGCAGAAAAAAATGTAGGCACACTTCATCTAGATTTCTCAGCTGCATAACCAGGAACAGTAGAGTCCTTTAGTATTGACGGAGCACATCTACGCTACAGTATGTCCGTTACACAGATGTGAATAACAATCCAAAAAAAGCCTAGAGAGGCAGGAGCTTCCTTAGTCGTCTTCGTACAATGGTTTCTTTCTTTTGAATTTGCAGACGTGGAGGATGTCAGAAGGATAATTTATAGCTTGTAGAACATGATAAGTGTCTGAAGGGAGAGTTGGCTGGAGTATAAGGTCTGGGCTTATTTAAGAACCTATAAATGATGCACAGGGTGACCTTTCAACTTTGTTGACCTCTGACCTTTGGGTGACGTTTCAGAGATTATCTGCTCGGCTCTACTCCTTCTACATGGGTGAAAGGTGTGTGTGTGAGCGAGTGAGTGAGTGAGCGTGCATGTATGCTTGCGCCCTTGTGAATGCAAATGTATGTTGAATGCAAGTAATTCACAGCTGAGGACACAGTCTCAGAGAGACAGTCAGTCATGCTAAGCCCCGCTAAGGTAAGGTGAAGCTTGTTATTTATCAGTGTTGTGAGGTTTCACCACAGTAAAAATGTGCAGAGGTAGAAACCACAGAAGACAAATGGCACAACTATATTTCAAAGCTGAGAGTAAAAAAATGCCATGTGGAAAAAAAACACTTAGAATTCCCAGTTTAGATGTCTGGTGTTTTCTTTTCTTTCATTTATTTTAATATGTATTGCTGCCCAATAGGTAGTTAACTGATTTACTGTATGTAAAACCCACACATAACCAAGGGTGCATTTCAAGCAATGATGTTTTGGAGAAGTGACTTTAAACAGGTATTGCACAAAGATTGAATTAACAAAATACATAATCCACATGATCTTTTCTTTACTGTTAGGAGGCACATTTGTTGGTCTACTTCTACTTTACTTTATGAAGTTAGTCTTTTAAAACATTGTCAAAAGTCCTGGAAAATACCTATACAGTAGCAAACTCCTCATACTGTACCAAAACCACCAATACAGATATGTTAATCCGTTATTTTATTTACATTTACGTCAGTGCCATAACGTGCACAAGAAGTAAATGCAGGCTTTTTCATAACCCCTGTATTTTATTCATTGAATTGGTCGTATAGTTTAGTTTTGTATATATCCTCTTGTTTAATTAATACAGTAAAAAACATATTTGGTGTTGTACAGTTAAGTTGGCTGTGTGACCAAGCTTTTTAGGTAGATACACCCTAATCAGAAAGAAGGATGGCACAGGAAATATATTAAGTTTACTTCATAATAAAGTGCCCCAGAGCACTCAGTGACCATATTAAATGGCTCTTCCACACATTTACCATCTATGACTCTATGACCTCTCAACTTATATGGTAATAGGAAATTCATCCCAAAAGGCACAGAATTCATTAGGTGCACTGGATACAGAAAATATCCACATCTAATTCAATTGGAAACCTTTAATGCCATATTAAACAATTTGGCAGATGTTCAGAGATCGTGTAAGCAATATATGAATGTATAAAATTAATTTATTATTTATTGTAGCATGAAGTGGGAGGAGCTTTAGGTAAGATGAGGCAGGAGTATATGAGAGAAGTATAGGATCAGGCAGGGGATCATGAAACTATTAGAAGAACAGAGAAGAAGGACAAAATCAAGGATGGTAGTTGATGGTTGTCAGGTAGTAGGATTGCATGGTACTGATCTCTCTGCACTGTTTCAGACTAGGAAGCGCCTGATTGTGGAAGTAAATTAGACAGTGTAAACAAGGCAATATACTTTTTGTTTTTCAGCATTCTTATTAATATGCAGTAATTAAAGTGGCTGTAGCAAATTAATTGTGATTCTCGTGCTACAAAGAAGTTAATTAACAAAGCCTGCACATTCTACATAGCTCACCCACAAAGCAATGTGGTACACAAATGCTAGACATAATTGTAGGTAACTTTGAAATTAAAAAGTTCATGGTAAATACTTGCTTTGTTACAGATATGGAGTATTTGGGGTTGCTACAGTATGTTACTGTAAGTGTGAGTTTGATGTAAACAAGTAGCTAAAAATGTGCATTTTTTAACTAAGTAGTGAATGATTTTGCTTTATTTAATGTTACAATAAGTACCTTTTTAACTTCACCTTAACTGTGACCCAAATGCAAAAAATGAAAGGGTGAAAGTGAAATGAAAATTCTTTTGCACCAATGTAATGATAATGTTCATTATGAGAAATGTTGGCACATATAAAAAATACAGAAATATACTACTGATTAAAGCAAGCTTTAGAGGAGCAGAACCCACTCTCCCCATAATAATCTGCTCATTTACTGTAAGTATTTTTACAAGGCCAAAGGAGCAGCTGCAATTCTTCACATTAAGACTACAGCATACATGCAGAGTGCCAGGATTGCACTCAGCCTCCATCTAAGCAGACATGGATTGCACTGTTTAATGTGACTTCCTAGCCAGATTTACTGTGATGGCTTTTGAGGCAAAGAGGTATAATATGACAAAACATGACTCCATAACCTCAGGATATTCAACAATCTTTAGTGGTGAGACCCGTTTAGCTGGAGGATTGGCAAATATATTGCTTTCCTCCCTTCTCTTGTACAGAATTTCAATAAAATAGAACAGTAAATCAGAGTTGAATTCCAACTTTAGTTGTGCTGTATAGACCTGTGTGTTTGCTACAGGGCACAGTTACTGAACTCACATGAATACATACAGGTACTGTATATACATATGAACCATTTGTTTCGATAAAAATAATCTTGCCCTTGACTTTATATACTGCTAAACAGAGTGGATAGTTTGAGTGCAAACTAAATTAACTCTACTTCAGAAAAAGCATCGTACACAACAAAAGCTACTGTGATACTGAACCAAAAGGTCCATGTACACGTCCTGTCTAGGTTTGTGGTGTCCAATTCCAAGAGGTTATTTTAACATCAGATAAAACACACACACACACACACACACACACACACACACACACACACACACACACACACACACACACACACACACACACACACACACAGCTGAGGGACACTTTGATGGAATGTGAATGTCAGCGGTCCCTTTATTTACTCTCTATATAAAACACTGAGCAGTAATTAACAGCAGGTATCCTCCCTAGCTAGAGGGTAATTGAGTGTTTCAAAGTGCCAACACTTCATAACCCAGGGGGTGTGTGTGTTTAACTGAGCGAGAAAAAGGCGGAAACTGTATGTGAGAGAGAAAACGTGTATGTGTGCAGTGTATTAAAATGAACTCCTTTATATTCTGCACCTCCCCCCACCTCCTCTCCTCCCTAGAAGGATAAGGGTCAGCAGCGATTGGGCACAGCCACTCAAACGCTCCAGATTTCTTTATGCACGCATTAACATTCAGGAGTATTCATTATCAGTAAGTGTAGTAAGATGGCTCAAGTAGAGTACTTGTGCCACAGTGAAATAGTGCTCTGTTAATTTAGGAACATGAACGTGTTTATGAAAACTCAAGGAAGCAGACGTTTTGGCACCACTAATTCAATGTATATCAACATTTTGAAAATGTATTTTAAAAGTAAAATTAGGTTATTTAGTCTCAGCTCAGACAGTGATGCTGCTATTAAATTATGTAAGTGCAGCCAAATGAGCACTTAGCCTTGACGTTCATGCTGTCAGCCAAAGGTTGATACATGATGTATTGCAGTTTGAATAAAAGACGTTACGTAATTTTCAAGTAAGGTTTGCAGCCTCATACTCAATTTTGGTGAAAGTTATTATTTATTGTTATGTATCATAGTTATTAAGGCAGTTATCTATCCTTGTTGTGAATGAACAGAAAAGCAGTGATAAGATGTTACTCATGTCAGACGTTTGTGTAAATTTTCCCTACTTTAATGATGGAAAAGCATCTGCTTTTGGCTGTACACATAAAGGCTCCAGTAAAATATATTACAAACATTCATTCAACAAAATACCTGAGTGGAAACACCAGAACTATTCATAAATGTGTTACAAAACAAACAAAGACTATTTATGCCATAGACTGATACTGAAACCAAACTACTCAACTGTGTTGTTGTGTGTAAAATTCATTTTAGCTTTGTATAGCACATGCTACAGAACACATTTCAGAGGACGCAAACCATGTACCCAAGTCAGGTGCTTCCTGCTCACATGGAGTCATCACCCCACATGGAACATAAAATTAACAAGAAGCTTGTTAGAATGTGCTAATTACTGTACAGAGTGCTTAATTCATGTTCTGTTAATTGGGGTTAGGAGGTTTGTGTTAATTGTTATCTCTTAATTAATTTTGCCCTTAGCTAGCCAGTTGTAATTGCTCCAGCAACAATAGCAACAACATGGTGTCGGACTGAAGCACTTTTAGAGCTCCTTGGAGACATGCAACCCTGATTAACCATGAAGTTAATTAATGTTAATTAGCATGTTAATAGGTGTATTGTTAAAAATGTTTGGCCTTTGCTGTTTATATATTTGGCTGTTTATTGTGTAATCCATGACATACTGTGGCACATAGTAGCCTATATTGTAGTAGGTTTGAGCAACTTTCTGTCCTGTTTATTGAAGCTTCACTATTTAATTAAAATGCACTGTATAAAAGCAGCCTGACAATGTCTTTAAGCAAGAAATTCCAAGTTAAATAAATCCATAAATGTTACACGTGACTGCATAGATTCAAACTTTATATACATACAATTGTGAACTGAATATGAACAAATCACTTCTTATTTTATAAGAGTCGTGCTATCAGGGTTTTGAGCCTCACACTACACACTCTTTGCTTAAACACAGACTTCATAGCTTATACTTAACTTTTGTTACATCTACATGTTACATGTTACAGATCAGTAGAATTCAGAACATCTAGAACCTTTCTTGTACAGTATATATGCTTACAAACAAGACTTGTGTAATGTAATACAACTTAATAAAACAACAGCCGTGGTGGCTTAGTTGTCATTCTTTTGTCTTTTGGGTAAACAAAGTCTCTGTTAAGAAACTGTTCAATTTTGGAGATGCTCTTGAGAGCAAGTAGGTTTCTGGTCAGACTCTGTAATAAAAGCTGCAGCTGAGGTCAGATCTTTGCTTGACCTGGTGAAAGAAGAAAGCCTCGTACAGTAGTTAGTTTTACACAGGGATTACTGTGATTTACAGTTAGAAAGCCTTTTGAAATTACACTTTACAATAAACATTATCAAACGTCATAGAACAACTATAACTGCTAAAATGATGAGTTAAAACGGAATGACTTGTTAAGTACAATGTATATTGCAAAAGCTAATAATTCATACAGCTTAGTAGCTACAAAACCCTTGGTTTTTCTAGTGAAGGCAGATCATCTATCTTGGTCAAAGCACTTGGGAGTACTCACCCTGGAGAGTCTTGCCATGACAATTTGCTGACTCTGCTAGTGGATGCGAATGATGGAAAAGAACTCAACAGGGAGGTCCTGCTCTTCTACATAAAGATAACACCAATTCATAGGACTCATCTATATTCAAAGAGTGTTGTTTGACTTATATTTAGCCTGTGAGACATTTTTATTTGTTGTCAAGCCTCAGTGTTGCATTTAAAAAGGACATGTATTAATTGATAGGTAACAATATCCAGCCCAGAGAAAGAAACCAGGCCCAGGCTGAACTCTGTGTGAAATTCCCAGTGTTCAGAGGTAACAGAAAATAAAGGCTTTGGCCTTTGCTACAATTTTTAAACTATTGGACAAGCTTTTTTTCCTCTCATTCTTGGGGGATTTTCCACTTTATCTCCCTCAATTGCCAGCACCTGGATCTTATAAAACAGAATGACAGTTTGTGGTGATGGTGACAAAGGAGAGAATCAGAGCGTGTGAGAGAGAAAAAAGTTCAACTGTAGAGAATGAAAAAGAGAGAAAGTAGAAAGTGAGTGGGTGAGGGACAGATGATGAAGTGAGACAGAAGCAGTACCCAAGCATCATTAGGTAGATTTTTTTCTACAGATCATTCATTCTTTGTCTGTCTGGCTGTCTACAGGATTGTCCATGAGTTCAGCATATTTCACCTTTATCTTCTCACTCAACACCTGACTAGACAATCAAACTTCTTATACTGTACTTTACCATAAAACCTGCTTAGGTATTATTTACATAATGTTAAAATGTGACCTATAGTATAGGGCATTATCTGGGGTGTCAGAGAACATATCAGGCTGTTATAAAGGAAATGTTCATCAAACTTACCTTAATTAATATACAATATATTAGATTTATTTGATAGACAAATTATTTTAATTGTATAAACTTTGAAATGATATACTGTAATCATTACGTTAGGGCCCATTCTTACTTTCTGTTTCTATGTAAACATTATACTGTGGCAATGTCCTGCTGTTCAATATCAGTCTGTGATGCAGAAGGATCTAGGTGATATGTGAACAGCTAAACTGCTCCACATATCTGTAAGTTGAGTCATGCAATAAGGAATTATTAACTCATTATAATAAAGGCTCATGTAAATCATGTTTTACCTCTGGTGCCTGTCACACTGGGATTGTTTTAAAATAGTTCCATGCAGAGGTTGATGTTGTACAGTGTGGACATTCAAGTCATTTTTTAATATCCCTGTGAGTCTTATATTAAACAACCTAAGCTTTAAGCCTAACCTTTAAGCTCTCGAACCACTTCACACTTAACAGGTTCTATAACTGACCGTGTCTGCTGCTGTTGTGTCTATGCAGGTCTCAGCTAAAGCTTTCCACTCTCCTTGTGGGTGGTTGCTCAAAGAAGCTGCAGTTCCAGAGGCAGAAGAGGCATTCAACAGCCCTGAAACCCTAGTAATCACCAAGGGGACTGAGAGGGATGAGGTGAGATAATTATTAGTATTGGTAAAAACTACAGACGCACAATGACTTTACAAATAAACCAAGTCCCAGTGGAGCAAAGTGCAGCACCACAGTACAATGTCCCACAATTAAATAATGTTTTCAGACTACAATCATGCAGATTTATCTGTCACCTTTGTTGTGTTTGCTTTTGAGAAACATAGGCATTTTGCTGAAGGGATTCCCGAGGTTTACCTTGGATGAGGCTGAATTTAGCTCTTTTCCCTGAAAAGGTATTACAAAACGGTTGTGAAGTGAAGACATTGAAGACACTGTACAGTAAGTCTGTTGTATACAGTATGTGAATATTTTAACATGCACACTGTAAACCCAAATACAAACAATGCTAAATGTAATTATATACACTTGAAATTGACAATAAGTAAATACAAACCTAAAACAAAAAAAAATAATTCTACAAGGAGTTATTTTTGGAATTCTTCATTGCAATACCTCAAAAAGCGGCTTCAGGGTTGAAATGTCAGACTGAATTCTGGACACTGTTGCTTGTCTCTGTTCAATGCTACAGAATGATGATCTGTAGGCCTCATTGCTTTGTAGAAAGGACTTGTTAGTATTAAAACCCAGAACTTGTTTAGTTGGAGGCTGCTTATAGCAATCTGAGCATCCAGCCTCTGTTGGCTCATTTTCCCCTTGAATCTCTGACTCAGCTTCACTTTCAGTGGTTTGTACATCTAGTGTGTCCTCTATCGGGACAGTTCTCAGATGAGCCTTAAAACTGCTCGACCCCACGTCAGATTCAAACTCCACTTTGTTTAGTAGGCCATAAGCCCACGTATCCTCCAAATTAGAGCTCATAGGACCCTGAACACTGTTTTCCTGTGTAGCTATATTTGATTGAGGTTCATGTTGTAAGATTGGTAATGAGTTTGATTTAACCATTATGCTCCCCAGTGAACCCTTTTCAGCAATATTCATTACACACATGTCAGGAGGATCCATAGGTACTGTTGGTGCTGGTACAGCATCCTTCTGTAGGCAACAAATACTTGACTCATTCAGAGTTTCAGAATGTTCTGTGGTGAAATCAGCTGCCGGTTTCATACATAGCTTCACCTCTGCAGCCGTCCTCTCAGGATCTTGATGAATAAGATCTAGTGACGGATATGAATTAGCATCTTGTGTTTTGACGTCAAGGCAATAAAGGTTTTGCACGGAGATGGGCTCTGTGTTGACACTTTGACTATCAAAAGTATTGAATTTGGGAAAAAACTGTTCCTCTCTCAAATCCCCCCATTCTTCGTTTGCATGGCTAAAGTCAGTGTCCATGGCTTTCAGCGAAACACTTGGTGAGAGGTCTGAAGCCTCACTGACAGTCACTGTTGGCTCTGTATCCATGAAGTCAACGACCTGATGTTGGTTGCTCTTTGCGATAGTTGTATCAGTAGTCGTCTGGTCCTGTATCTGTGTTCCTGGTGTTTCTGATGTGTATGCTGCTGTCTTTCCTCTCTCCTCTACGCCATCTATCGCTTCTCCCTCCACTCTATCTCTTGTTTCTGTTTTGGAGTTTTTGGTGTCCCCTTCATCCTCTGTTGACCTCTGGTTATCCTCTTGTCTGTCTGCTCTATCTGCTGTTTTGGTCATGAGCATTTCTCCTTCTTCTCCATAACTTCCACCTCCATTAACATCTCTTCTCATGAGCTTCTCTCTATTACATTGCTGTTTTGTGTTTTTGTACTCTTTATTGCTGTTCTTTTCTTGTTTACAATGATTATTAACTATATTGTTTTTTTCATTAATTTTTACGTTCCTATTTTTATATTTATCACTGCTTAATAAATCTACAGATCCGTAAACAGTCCTGTGGTCCTGGTGTGACTCACTTGCAGCTTGGAAAATGTGGAGATTGTAATCGGAGACAAAGGAAGAGCTGAAACTTAAATCTGAAACTGCGACTGGGTCAGTCCTCCTTAGGTTATACTTGCATGTGAATTCATCAAATACATTGGTACAGGTGCCTAAAAGATTTTTGGGGATAGGTGGGCACAAAAACAGGTTTAAAAGGTTATATTGGGATTGTTGATCATGGTTTAGGGTTTCTTGTTCTAAAAGAAAAAAACAGAATAAAACTTAATAGGAAAAAATAACATTACTTTGTATAAAATGTACAAATGTAAAGACTACCATGAAAATTCTGTGTTTAATGCTAAATTATTTGTTTAATTCTTAATACAAATCCTGTAACACAAATCCACTGTTCAGTATATTAATATTCAGGTGACTGACCTCCAGTTGCACCAGTAGTAACAAGCTCATTCACGACTCCTGTGTCCTCAAGACAGACTGAATTTTCGGTCAGAGATGGGGTCACGTGCTGCAGACTGCCAATTATACACAGCTCAGAGGTGGGGATAGGTTCATCAAGAGGTAGCTGCGTAGAAATACTGAAAATTGGACTACTGTCTCCCATCTGTAGACAGAAAGAGTAATAAAGTTAGTTAGACACTACCTACACTTGCTATCTGTTAGGTTAGATAACCTAAGCTGTTTTAAACTTAATTAACTATTGTACATGTACTGTAGGTACTGTAACAGTACTGTAACAGCACAGTAGCACCAGCAGCACTAAAGTAGCATGCACATGGTAAATGTGTCATTATTATAAGTCCACAATAGCAGGACATATTTTACAGCAAAATACGCACGTCTTTCTTCAGCAATGGCCATTTGTCATTTCACTGAATAAATTTTGTCCTTTGAAATATTTGGCCTGTTATAACATAAAAACAAATGTAATTTAAAAGGTGCCAGCACATGCAAAATCCACTTTTTGGGCATTCTGGTACATTACTATGACTCTCTGGTTCATGTTACACATGAAGCGCACTCGCTAGTTATTTCACATTTTGCTACTGTACTTTAGCCAATCCCATCTATAAACAATATTTGTCATAGTTTAATTATTGCCTACGTTGACGGTAAACAGGCCACTCACAGAACCACCTCCGGTCCTGCCAAGACAAACGCATAATACTAAACTTTATTCCTGACGCACACAATTGGACAAAGTGGAGCAATGTGCTCCAGTGACAGAGAGCTAAGCAGCTACTGCTGTGCTGCAAGGTGCTACGTGGGCTCAGGTCCTTTACAGTGTCACACTCTCCAGCTACAATCATGAGGTCCATTCACCACCGGCCACCCGCTGTTGTTTTGGCCATTAACAGGTTGTTCGCACATCACTAGCCATTAGCACACTTTTAGGTGCTGGCTTTAGCTGGAAAACAGCAAGAAGGATGCGGTGACCCCTATGACATCAGACACTGAAGTCAATATTCTTTGGTATGAAAAGCAATATAAGCAGTCTTCTTTAAAAGCTTGGTTAAGTTCCTTTTTGGTAAACTGATTCACACGTGAGTATTTTATACTATACTGTATGTTTCTAAGCACATACACTGCCAAAAAGTCAAAAGTTTGGACAAACCTCATTTTCATGGTTTTCGTTTTTTTTAAGACCCAATTAATGCAAGGAATCCCATAAATGTACCCTGACAAGGCACCTGTGATAGGAAAAGCATTTCAGGTGACAACCTCATGAAGCTCTTTGAGAGAATGCAAAGCAGTAATCAAAGCAAAAATAAAATTCAAAATTTAAAATATAAAGCTATGTTATAGCTAACATTTTTTTCTTCACTACTACGAGTCCAAACTTTTGACTGGTTTGAACCTCTAATTCATATATTTGCTTTGCCTGCACTTTGGCAGAAACACTAACTGTCTTCACTGCACTAAGTGCATCATGAGCTTCTTCCACTGCTTGAAGGTCTTGCTGCTCTTTTTTAATGCGGCCCAGCAACACTGTCTTCTGTTAATGACAAACATAAAAAAGTTATTCAGTTTTTTTATCAGACTATATTGTAAGACTTCCTAGACTTTAAAATATTTTTTCTACTTCTTTGTCCCAGCTGGTCTTGGAGGCAGCATTGCTCTCCATCAGTTTGGCCATCTTGTCTTCTAATGCCTTGCTTTTCTCTCGCATCATCTCATGTTCCTGTTTAAGGGCCTGCAGTAAAATTAATCACCCATAGGATTTTTAATGCAATACTAAATTTTTATGTGTTTATTTAACGTGAAACAGAAGGTCTTAAATAGGGCAGGGAGTAAGAGAGGGCTTCTTGCTAATACAAATCAGTTGGCCTGTGTCACCGTAATAATGATTTTAATAAATTAATGAATAGGTAAATTAAAAATGAGAAGGGGGCAGAGAAAAAGAAAAGAGAATAATAAACTTTAAAGCCATAAATGGAGAATAAACACACTATCATTCAGTTTCAGAAGCGACCATATACATTCATGTTCTGATATACAACACAACATTCATCACATTAATGAGATGCAAATGTTGTTATTTATTCATTGCCTTTGTGTAAATTCACTGCATAATCATTTAAACAGACTCTGAAAAACTAATTTCAGCTGTTTGGAACCAATATTGACAGATACTAAAGGTTTTAAATTGCCCCTGTAATTCAAATGCATTTTAACATTTGCAGTAATTCAGTTAAACCATGGAAACATATGCATTTGAACAACAAGTTCATGAAGGAAGAACAGATGTGTGGTACAGATGTGTTTTATTTTTGGTTTTCCATTGAGTTGTGTATTTAAAATTGAAAAAAAATAAACATTTGTTTTTAATTATATAATCAATGTTGCTAGTGATAATCTAGTAAAACCATATACGTTAATACCAATATCATTCCATTTACCTGGTACTGCTCTTTCTGTGTTTGCAGCTCCAGGTTTACTCTGGTGACAGTCTGTGTCTGATTCAGTAGAAGATGCTCAGCTTGCTGCAGAGATTTTATTATCTCCTAAATTAACATAGATAAACAAACACAAAAAACACCTCTATACAGTATATCCACAATAAAGCCTTAAGACATGTTGCATATGACACTGAAATTTCTAGACTTACCACAATTCCTGTTATACATGTTTCTCACCTGTTTTTCTGCTCTTACAGATTCATTTTCTTTACAAAGTTTTTTGTTGATTGCAGTCTCCTTAAAGTAAGAAAAGTTGATGACTAAAACACCATTAGTTCAATGGTGAATTCTTGTTTTGATGATTGCCATTTACCGTGTTTAGTTTCTGCTTCAACAGCTGTATATGCTGCTCTATGCCTGTCGAACTGTGAATCTTTTCTGTGTGAATGAATGATGTCATCCTGGCTTTGATTAGCTGCTTGCTTATCTCTTCCAACTCCTGAGGAAACAATAATTTATTTAGAGAGATTTGGAAAGTAAAAAAAAAATACTGATTACTTGATGTCGAAACAACACTTTTAGTACCACAGTATGTGTGACGTAATTCTGTAGAAGCACTGTATAAATGAATAACATTATTATTGCCTTTACTTACCTTCTTCAGTGAAACAATGATTGCTTCTTGATTCTTATTTGTAGAAGACAACTTTCTATTGATGCTCATGGCCTCATTAACTATAAAGAATTACAGACAATTATAAATAATGCTACAACACAAACATTTTATCCACTTTTATCATACTGCATGATGCAATTTTAAAATTCCTTTCTTGTTAGTCAAACACTTTCCAGGCAAAGGCCATTTAGCTGAATACATTCTTTACTTTTCTAATAAGCAACTGCTTTGGCAGTACGAGACAGCACAGTTCACATTCACATCTGAATATATATATATACATACATATACACACACACACACACACACACACACACACACACACACACACATATGCCTGCACACACACACACACACACACACACACACACACACACACACACACACACACACACACACACACACACACACACACACACACACACACACACACACACACATATGACTATGAAAATTGTAGATTCACACTGATATATCAAAATCAAATATATGTCATATTCTAGGTTCTTCAAAAGTAGCCACCTTTTGTTTTGATTATTGCTTTGCACACTCTTGGCATTCTCTGGAAGAGCTTCAAGAGGTAGTCACCTGGAATGGTTGTCACTTCACAGGTGTGCCCTGTCAGGTTTAATAAGTGGGATTTCTTGCCCTATAAATGGGGTTGGGACCATCAGTTGTGTTGTCCAGTGTTCAGGTGGATACACAGCTGATAGTCCCACTGAATAGACTGTTAGAATTTGTATTATGCAGCTAAGTAAAGAAAAATCATTAGAATAGAACTTTATTTGTCATTGTACAAGTACCTTGTACAAGTTTCCCCAGCGACAGTTCACAGAAATGAATGAAAGCTCTTTATAAAAATACCAAATAAATAATGACAGATATAATAAGACAAAATAATATAAAAATCAGAAGTACTCGCATTTCCAACCGCATGATCAAACGATAGTATTTACAAGTGTGTGAATGAGGTATCCAAAATTATACCGTGAATTACACAGTGGTATTGCACAGTACAAGATAATATTGCACGTTTGTGTTTATATTTCACATCTGGATTGTATAGGTGACTCAATGTTTGTTTGCAGTTCGAATGGCCCAGGGGAAGAAGCTGTTCGTTTGTCTGGTGGTGTGGGATTTTATTGACCTGAAATGCTGTCCTGATGGCAGCAGGTCAAACAGATTATGGGCAGGGTGTGAGGGGTCTCCTGTGATGGCCTTGACTCTGCTTTGACACCAGGACCTGGCTAAGTCGTCCAGGGAGGGCAGAGGACAACCGATGATTTTCTGAGCTGTGGGCTTTATCGCCCTTCGTACCACTTTCTTGTCCTCAGCAGTGGACCCTGCAAACCCCCCCCATGGATAATAAATCAGAGTGCTTACCACAGAAGCGTTGTAGAAGGACAATAGTAAATTCTTCTCTAAGTTGTTTTTTCTGAGGATCCACAGGAAGTGCAGCCGCTGCTGAGCTTTTTTCACAATGATCTTGATGTTTGGGGACAAGGACATATCTGAGATCTGGGAGCCGAGGAATCTGATGGTGGGGATCGCTTCCACACGTTCACTGTTTATAATGAGTAGGGCATGAAGTTGTTTCACACTTTTTTGTTTTGTATTTAATTCCACATGTGTTAATTCATCGTTTTGATGCCCTCAGTGTGAATGTACAAATTTCAAAGTCATGAAAATAAAGAAAACTCTTTGAATGAGAAGGTGTGTCCAAACTTTTGGTCTGTACTGTATATACAATATACACGCACGCACACACCCACCCACACACATGCACTTATATGTTATCTGACGGTGGAAGAAGTACTTTGGCACTAATATGTTATCGGACGGTGGTACGAGTATCTCCGGAATCCCTCTGACACGCCTTCTGATGAGGAAGCAGACGCAGGGGTCTCAGAGGTGAACTTGCCCATCACCCAGGCTGAGGTCATCGAGGTAGTTCGCTAGCTCCTCGATGGCAGGGCAGCGGGGGTGGATGAGATCTGTCCTGAGTACATCAAGTCTCTGGATGTTGTGGGGCTCTCCTGGGTGACATGCCTCTGCAACATCATATGGACGATGGGGACAGTTCCTCTGGACTGGACAACCGGTGTGGTTGTCCATCTTTATAAAAAGGGGGACAGGAGAGTATGTTCCAACTTTACCTTAGATACAGGAGGAAAAATGTGGTTTTCAACCTGGCCGTGGCACGCTGGACCAGCTCTATACCCTCACCAGGGTGATCGAGGGTTTGTGGGAATTCGCCCAACCAGTCTGCATGTGTTTTGTGGACTTGGAGAAGGCATTCGACTGCGTCCCTTGTAGCATTCTGTGAAGGGTGCTCCGGGAGTATGGAGTCCAAGGCTCTTTGCTGAGGGCTGTTCGCTCTCTGTACAACCGGAGCAGGAGCTTGGTTTGCATTGCCGACAGTAAGTCAGACCTGTTCCCGTTGCATATTGGACTTCAGCAGGGCTGCCCTTTGTCACCTGTTCTGTTCATTATTTTTATGGACAGAATTTCTACGCGCAGCCAGGGGCAGAAGGGGCTCTGGAACCACAGGATTGCATTTCTGCTTTTTGCGGATGACGTTGTCCTGTTGGCTTCACTAGGCCAGGACCTCCAGAATGCGCTAGGGCGGTTTGCAGCTGGGTGTAAAGCGGCTGGAATGAGAATCAGTTCTTCCAAGTCTGAGGCCATGGTTCTCGACCGGGTGGTTTGCTCTGCCCCAAGTGGAGGAGTTCAAGTATCTTGGAGTATTGTTCACGAGTGAGGAAAGGAAGGAGCGGAAGAGTGACAGATGGATCGGTGCGGTGGCTGCAGTAATGCGGTCAGTGTACCGGTCTGTCGTGGTGAAGAGGGAGTTGAGCTGAAAGGAATAGCTCTCAATTTAACGGTCTCCTCACCTATGACTCAATGCCTCACACATGGATCATGGAATGCTTGGAACTATACAACATCAACAAGACTCTAAGATCCTTCATCCAGAATAGGAAAGTGGAAAACAACCCTAGAGGCAAACCTCCAGCCGATTGCCGAAGTCAACATCAAGTGCGGCATATACCAAGGAGATGCTCTGTCCCTGCTGCTGTTCTGCATAGGCCTGGACTCCCTCAGCCAGACTGGTTTCGGGTACCGACAATAGAATAACGCAACCGTCAGACACCTCCTCTACATGGATGACATCAAGCACTATGCCAAGAGTGAACAAGATATTGACTTGCTGATACAGTACATACCACCAGGATACAGGATATATAACCAAGACATCGGAATGTCATTTGGACTGGATAAGTGTGGTCTACAAATACCTTGTAATCCCACAGGCAAACAGTAAGTACACAAATAAATAAATAAATATTTTACATATTTTAGGTACTGTATATACATATGAACCATTTGTTTCGATAAAAATAATCTTGCCCTTGACTTTATATACTGCTAAACAGAGTGGATAGTTTGAGTGCAAACTAAATTAACTCTACTTCAGAAACAGCATCGTACACAACAAAAGCTACTGTGATACTGAACCAAGAGGTCCATGTACACGTCCTGTCTAGGTTTGTGGTGTCCAATTCCAAGAGGTTATTTTAACATCAGATAAAACACACACACACACACACAAACACGCACGCACACACACACACACACACACGGAAGTGAGGACTGCCATTGATATAATGCCTTTCCTAGCCCCTTACCCTACACCATCACAACTAAAGGCAGATGTCTAACCCTTGCTTAAATCTCCAAAACTAAATTCTAACCTCAGCCCTAAAACCTGTTAGCCCTGAAACAGGCCTTCAAATAAATGAGGACCAGCCAAAATGTCCTCACTTTGATAGGAAAGTATGTAGAAAGTACACTGTGCTGTCTTGGGATGAAGAAGGTCCGTTTCTACCCACTGTACTTCCAGGTGATAGGTTAAATGCAGATAAATAAACAAATAAATAAATTTCCTCAATGTGGGTTCAATAAAGTTAAATAATTATCATTATTACTATTATGTACATTCCTTAATTTAATGTTTTAACAGGACAAGCTGGTAGTGTCAGGGTAAAGGTTTCTTTGGTCCCTGTGACACAGCGAGCTGCAGTTTATATTCTTTATTTGTTCATTTTTGTTCATCACTATAATTAAAATTATAAATATTTTTTTTGTCACAAGAGGGAACAAAGACGGAGTAAGGCCACATATAATTCTTTGGTTGTCCTGTGCAAACTTGGCCATTTAAGCTGATTCTGATTCTAAACATTGTGTCTTGCCTGAGAAATGTCTTCCTAGTCAGACCTACAGTATTCTTGATTCATTCAATTACAGGAGGACCACTTATCCTTTCTGGTAAGCTCTAATAGAATGAAGATCTTTAAGTCACTGTAGCACATGTACAGTGTCCTTATTTAAGCAGAACCCTGCAAATAGTAACCCTGCAGCAAGTGCAACCTGTAAACATGCAGTCCTCTTACAGTATATACAACATTTCAGAGAATCATTACCATTTTGTTCCAGTTTAACATGGGCTTGCTTGATTACAGCACACTGCCTGGACAGAGCAGTAAACCGTTTCTCTACCTTCCCCAACTGGTCCAAGTGACTGTCCTTAGACCGGCTCTGCAGGGCTAGCTTCTGTTCCTAGAAGAGGTATAAGTAAAACAGAAAACAATAAACTACTGTACAAGAGCAGCATCAATCACTACTAACATTATAAAAATACTGTATGTGGTTGGCTCCAAAACCTAGAGAATGTACAGGATTCGTGACTTAATGAGCAGAGGAATCCCTTATTAGCAGTAATTAGAAATATATGAATTCTCTTGCCACAAGTTACTAAAGAAGCAGCAACTGCTTCGTAACTTAGCATAAATAATATAAATAGTAAATCTAAACCCTAAAAATAACTCCAGACTTCTTTGGATATGGCCCCATAATAGCAAATAGACAAGGCGTTGTTATAAATCTCTTCTAACATTAGGAAATAAGCACATAAGTGAATTTCCAAAGTGTTAAACTGACAAAGAACTAAAGGGTAGAAATAATCAGTCTTAATCAGAAGGAAATGAGGAGAAAAGGCAAGACACATTCAGTTGGACACATTTGGTGTATTATAGTGAAAAAGCTGCCAAGTGACAGACAGGATGCCACTTCAATACAGTCCTACAAATCATAATCATCAGAATCATAACTCATGCTTCCGAGCACTTCACTGCTATTCAAACTGCCCTTATAGTTTGGCAGTTTGTAATAAACTGAGCAGATTCCTTTCTGAATTTCCCACTCACTCACTTCACTCACTCTAGTTCTCACTCCCTCCTATAACTCTAATACACAAGCTTTGTTGCTCAGTGAAGCAGGACACACAAAGCAAAGCTCAGACAATGTAAGATATTTTCTAAAAAGATATTTTTGTACTGTGTTGGCAGTTCAAAGTGTCACACACTCCCTATCTGTTTCTTCTGATGAGCTCTTCCTTCAAAACCCATCTTTCCTTAACACTGTTCTGTCATCCTCCTTTTTTATTTTTCTCACTCCCACCAACCCTCTCTCCACAGCTTGTTCAAGTATAAAAATCGTCCTTACCAGTTCACTAGATTTCCTTTCCAAGTTATATTTCAGCAACTGTAAAATATCAGTAAAAATCATGTTTACATTCTGGTGAACAGAGCAGTGTAGGTCAATGATGTGAATCTGAAAAGGTTTTTCACTCTTTTATCTCTATCCCAATTAAAAAGGTAAATGATGTTGCGGTCATCTTTGATAGTATGCTGTGACACTATGTTTTTGTAAACACTAGTCAGATGCCACACATTTTTAAAAATAGATAATAATTTACCAACTAATAAATGAGTCCTAATCTACTAAACCCTGAGGTGAGACACATTTATTTGCTTTTGCACTGACAAGCCAATTATTTATGGACTTGAATAATTGGACATGGACATAGCTTTCACTTGTTCACATGTTCAGATACTTTAGTGGTAAAACCTAAATATTATTTATTATTCTGGAGCTTTAAGGCTTTATATTTATCAGAATGAATAAAAACTGCAATAATAAATTATTTAAAGACAACTAAGCCCTTCCATCAAATGTGTAATTTAGTGAATCACCAAGGTATGACAATGAAATTACTTCAGTTCCACCTGCCACTAATGAAAATGAGTCAAATTAAAGAAATCCATCAGACCATGTCACAAGAGTGACTTCAACTGGGCCTCGCTTACTAGCCAAACACTACAGTCCATTCCTCCCAGATAGAATATCAAAAACAGTCTCCATTGTCTCTGTAACAAAGCTGTGGGGTGAGCATTGAACCATAGGGATGGCCATATATCACCTCAGGAGTGTCAAGCCTGAAGAAGACCATTCTGGAAGCCAGATTGGGCCTCACCTTCACTCTGGATGGGCATGAACTTCTTTATTTACTTACAGTTACATTATTTCTTTCAGTAGTTTAATAGTGAAACTCTGTTTTAGGGAAGGAATTAGATGCGTGTGTGTGTGTGTGTGTGTGTGTGTGTGTGTGTGTGTGTGTGTGTGTGTGTGTGTGTGTGTGTGTGTGTGTGTGTGTGTGTGTATACAAACATACCTGTAGTGACTTTAGCTCTTCTTTTAAGCTGCTAATCTCCTTATCTTTTAACTCAGAAGTGAGCTGGTATTTCCACTAAAATTGTTTAACAATATTATAAAAGGTTTAAGAATATATGGTACCTAAATGCCACTCTTCTAAAATAAGTATATTAACATTTTGGAAATGGGCTCATTAGACCTTTTCTTCCTCAGTGTTTCTGATTTTGTCCTGGAACTTGAGAATAGATAAGGGTTTTAATCACACCTTAAAGTCTTGTTTACAAATAAAGTGTAACTGTAACTAACCTAAAACCTACCTGCTTTTTAACATAACTCAGTGACTCTTTCCTCTGGTTTTCTACCGTTTCAATTTGCTGTTGTAGAGATTCCTAAAAAAACGAAACATCACATTAGGTATTACATAATGTTATATATACTGTATCCTCTAATATAGACATTAAAGATACCGATGCAAACCTTCTCCCACTCTAGTTCCTGTTTCTCCAGCACCAGTTTACTGAGCTGATCCTCAAACCGTGTCTCAGAGTCCTGACATGCAGAAAGACATTAGTTACACAAAGCCTGGCTACAATTATTAATATGTGTTACTGCCTATTAACACAGGCAGGTAGGAGACAGTACGGCTATACAATTTATGTAGATGGGGCAAAGACCAGTACAGTGTAATGATAGCAGACATGATACAAAACGAAAGGCCATTATCTTATTCAAACTACTCTTTTAGCCAAGACTGCATACTGCTGTTAGATTCCACGGTGCATTCCTGTGTTTCTTCTGGAGAAGCACCGAAAATAAAAGAGAACATTAGAAGGGAGGTGATATTTGTGGAAAGCCATCCCTATCCTCCCTGTTCCCCCAGAGAAGGCAGGTAAAAGTCATTTACTCTCTATAGCAGTTTTTATGTTCATGTGGGAGCTGGTTAACTCTCTGACTTTATTTTATAAGTTCTTATTAAAGTATGCTACCACCAAGGCACAAAAAGGGAGTGCTTGGAAGATAAAGCTGTAATTCTTTTCACTAAGAAATAACTATTGAATGTATCTAAGACTATTAAAAATAAATGTACAGTAGGCAACTGCATCCCAACTGAAGACTACACATTACTTAGGATTTTGCTTAAAAAATTATTAATTCAATTTACTAAAAGCAGTTAACATCACATATTTGCTGTGGGGTTTTAATCTCTTCCTGGCGTCTTGCTGTTCTAAATGAATGCCTTTTATAGAGCATTAAAAGGGAAAAGTATCAGAGCATGTGATGGTGTTTTTGACAGTTTAGTTGGAAGACGTGAGATGTAGTTAATGCTAAAGTTTTCCATCAAATGTCCTTATTAATTTCTCATTCATGATGATAAGTATATTGTCTCGATATTGAAAAAGGCATCACAGATCGCACACAATAATACTACGATACTGAAAGTAATAACATGTTCAATGTATTTAGAGTTACGTCTGTGAGTAAACTACATTCTTATCCTCTAATCTGTGGGTTCTACTAAATAAAAGAAAACTTAGAATTTGACCTGCTCAGGAATGTTCGGGACCATCATGACATCCTTTTGCTTCTTAGCCCTTCCACCCACTGACCAACTACAAAGTGCTACTTTGATAACAGCAGTGCCTGAGGAGGTTTAAACTGTTATCATGTTATGTTTGTGTCCCAGTTAACATGACAATAACAATAAAATAAACTATATGGCACCAAACAATCAACATCCCATTCTGTTCTTGTAACCTTTAAGCACCCTCGAGATGTACTGTCAGATTGAAACTACTTCCTGCAGGGTACAAACCTGTATTTACTTTTAAACACAAATTTAATTTCTATATATTGGTCATGGGGCAAATGGTTTCTTTGACCCTCCTCTTGATGCAAACCCAGCTGACTACAGGAGGGCCCACTGGCTTCCCATAACAGTTTTAGAAAATGTTGTTTTCTTTTTATTTTCAAGTCAATCTCCCAAAAATCTGTCAAACATATATGGGGTGCAGAGGTGACTGGTAGGTTGAGAAAACATTCATTCTATACAAACTATAACTGTTTTATTCATAAATCCTACAGGTTTTAAGAGAATTGCTAGCTGAATATACACTTATAAAGTATCTAAGTCTATATACAGTAGCCTAAACTCTTTACTCTTTAATATTAATATATAAATATAAATGAAACAAGAGAAGCTGAACCAAAACCACTTCTCATTTAACCAGTCACCACTAGCAGAAATACATACACTGCATACATATGCTACACAACTGTTTTTTAGGAGAGAAAAACTTGATGAGAAAATGCGACAATTTGTACCATACCCTTCGAATATGCAACTCCTCTATAGCCTCCAGTAGATGGTTTTTAAACTCCAGCAACTGTAATAAGATAGCTCCTTCATTTTCCGCTTCACTGTGGGTACTAGACAATTCTTTCTCCCCTGCTTGTCCTCCTACCTGTATAGAGAAAAAGAAAAGAAAAATACACCTAATTTAGCTATTTTCCATGTTACAAAAAATCATTTTTTGTAGCAAGACAAATTTGTGCAGAAAATATGTTGCTAGTGGAAACAAAGCTGACAATGTACAAAGGCTAATAATTCTATAATAATATTTAAACTAATTTAAAAACACAAACAACAGCTGAAGAATGGTCATAACTTACACTAGCGTTAGAGAGTGTTTTAGAGTCTGCATTGAGGTCCATTGGGTTGTTTCAGGGCAGATCCGTCACACTGGAACTCTGCTGCCCGTTAATCAAGGAAAAACACTTTATGGAAAAAAGGTTAATAGAATAGGCTGTTTAATGAGCAGTAGCCTGTCCATCTATATGCTTATAATTACCTTCTCATCTGCAATTTTTACTGCAAAATGGTTTTATTAGAAATAACAGGCTATCACATTAAAGTCTCTCAGTGTTTCTCAATCACTGGAATAATGGCTTTGAAGTGACTATTAGGTTTTTCTGTCTTTGTTTTACACTACCTCCAATGCAGTGAGAAGACAGCACCTTCATAAGCTATCTAGGTTAAAATGAACCAGTCCATTGACACTAACAGGGGTCAGAGCAATAATACAGAATGGACAAATTGTGGTGTCAATGCTTTTTAAATTATGTAGGCTATTTACTTTGACCTGTGGATGGTTTTATCCAACTGTTTCTATCACCTCAACATAACCAAGAAACTGACTGACACACACACTGCATACACGTAAACACATACCTTCTGGAAAATATGACTATTTAAGTGGGAGGTCTCCACTAGCCACTGAACTCTTAATAGAACAGACCTTTTTCTTCCCATTTAACCTGCACTGGTATCAATCATGTAGGAGAATTAAATGATCCCTGCTAGAAATGGCTACTATCATAAAATGACACTGTGACCCTAGGCTGGGGAGGGAGGGGATGTGCAAACGTGTGTTAGTGTGTCAAAGTAATAGTGTACGTGTTTCCTATGCTCATAGTGTGAATGTGTATGTGGCTATGAATGAGGGAGTGAACCACAATGTCTTGATTTGCTTCTCCTGTGATTCAGTTGAGCAGGTATTAAGTACTACAGTATCTCTAAGCCATGAAAAGCCAAATTAAAAGGTCTGCCATTTATTTAATGGGACCGTTCCATGATGTCTGTGTTAACGTTAGGTTTGTAAATTAAATGCACCAAAGAAAGAAAGTTAAGCCAAGGCCCTGAGGTTGTACAGCAATGCAAAATGGTATAATACCAGTTGCAGGCCAGTATTTTAATTTCTAGGTCTTCATAAATGTCCCACTTAGTCCTACATAAATGAATACACCTCATAATAGCATCGACCTAACACCATGACACAAGACTCCGTACAGAATCACACTTATTGCATCACCTCAATATAGGTGAATCGAGCAAGACTTAATTTCCGGAGCATTTAAAATCAAATAAAATCAATAAGCTTGCATTCACAAATATATGTAACTAATATCACAGATACTGCCAAGACTCAAAACTTAAAGGTGATTTTGAGAATTTGTCAACAAAGGTTTAATTTAAAAGTCCACCAGAAGTGGTACATGAATTTAAACAAGTTAGTCCAACTGCACACTGGATGCAGCAAAACAATATGAGAAATGTGGATACCATATGACTTTGCAATGATTTTGCAATGTCACAGTATGACAAAAAGCTTCAATCTTAAATAATATTATATATTTTACCTTATAATAATAGTTATACTTAAAGCTTTGGTCTAGGTAATGTGCATGATGGCCCACTGTCAGGACTCACTGGTTAAGTTAAACAGAATCTCTGCTATTGTTATTAGTAACATGTTTTCCACTTCAAATAATAGAGGAAGGTCTTAATATTAACACACAACACTCTAATGATATATTTTTTATCAATAGACTTTGTATTTAATAATTTGTATTATTCCAAACAATTTAATTTGATGTTTTTAGTAAAAGGCTGACTAAAAGATTTTTTTTAAAGTAATTAAATGTGGGCGTAGTTTGTGTTTTCTATTAATAAATAATAAATAACTATTACTTTTGCCATTCAACCACAGTTTTATCAGTTTCAATTAGCACATACTCAGTTTCCAAATAATATTAAACCCATAACACGTTCTAATTTCAGTTTTTCTCAGGTGTATAAGTAGTTATTTATGTGTCATTAAATTTGTTATTTTTTTCCTTTTACCTAATTAACAAAAAAAAACCTATCATAAAATGAAAGGCTAACTTTATTGGCATTTTAGCTAGCATCATATATGATTAGTTATCAAAAGTTAGCAAGAAGTAGCATTATTTACATATGATCAAATTTCATTTAATTCATGTTTAAAATGTCTAAAGCACAACTATGGTTAAACAGTGGTAGTAAGTAACTTATCTATGGTGAGAAGCAGAAGAAGGTTGCTAAGAAGTTTGTCGCCATTAACCGCTTCGCCCTCGCGCGTCCAGGTTCAGATGTACTGACACGAGCGCAAAGATGACCTTAACTTCCGGCGAGTTTAGATTAGGAGTTCGAAAATACGTTAGCAAAAAAGGACAAATTCAAATGTCATAATAAAATAAAATCATGAAGATACATTACCAATATACGGAAGTAAAAGTACATTAGAATATTTAAAAACTGCAACGTTAAGGCTCCTCTCGTTTTTAGTATTGTAATTATAGATGCATTAACGCTCTAATATATCCATATTTACATTACTTAACTTAGATGCACTTTACTAAATAATGATGGTGCTTTGGTTTAATTTACATGCCTGCTATACGCCTCGCAAAATAATATTTCCTGGTTCTAAAACAGGTAAAATTGAAGGCCACATTAGACAGACTATAAAATCACAGCTGTGTCTGCACTTGTTCATTTCAGCATTCAATTTTTATAAGCATTTACTGTATAAATCAGCCAGCCAAATAAACTCACGTGACAGGGAACGGAGCTTAGCGATTGGTGCCATCTGGAGGATAAACCCGAAACTTGCATCCTTTCTGAAGTCGCCTCGGGTCTGTCGTGGTCATTTCCGCGCGTCACTTTGTTGTATCACAAAAAAGTGTTTTCCTAGTTGTTTACTATTATTTAAAAAAATGGCTTCGATTAAGGAAAGAGCTGCGGCGCTAAATCTTGCAGAGAAATTGTGTGCGCGCTCTGTGGGTAAGTTAAACGAAGACGCCAGGTGCTTATTAATTGTGTTGAGGCCTGTGCGTGCAACGAACAATCTAGCTTCTTACTGAAATTACAAAGCCAAAGCAAGAATGAAATAAATATTTAAGTAGTGACACAGAAATTGTTTTGACAATTAGCCCACATTTACTCTTTCCCTATACAGGATTTTTTTTTAAATTCCAGCATAGTTCTCAAGATTCTTGGATCCCGTTTCAGTGTGATTTCTCTCTTAGCCCACAGAGTGACCAGTACATCAACCCAGGTTTCATCCTTGTGGCATGACCTCGTCTTCTACCTCAGGTCTTCGGTGACTGTAAAAGATCGCAGAGTCCACCTGAAGACATACAGTGACTGTTTTCTTGGCTCAGAGGCTGTAGATGTGGTGACAGAACACATCAACACTTTTAAACACTTAGTGGGTGTGTGTCTGATTTATATCCTCCCTGTTTTAATTTCTTAACCTAAAGCTATGTAACAAATTGTTATTTGAACCTGCTTCATTACTACAGGTGTAAACCTGTCTCGGGACAAAGTGGTGTGTGTGTGTCAAGCTCTGCTGGACTGCCGTGTGTTTGAGTTGGTGGGAACCAAAGTGTTTGGGAATGATAAGAAGCACTCTGGGTTTCAGGACAGCAAGAGTGCTTTTTACAGGTTAGACAGAAGGGACACGTGGTTTGTTTTTACCAGAAGGGTAAATTTTTGTATTCATCCTTTTCAATTTCATTTATTTCTCCAAGTCATTTGCTTTTCAAATGTTATGTTCAGGTTCGTAAACATCCACATGCCTTCAGCTAATGAAGTGGAGAGAATCTTACTTGTGAATGGGGTTCAGACACTCTTTTGTGGTCCTTGCTCAGACCAGTAAGTAGAAATTACGTCATTCACTTAATTAATGCAGTCAAGAAAAAAACGCCTTTTCTATATAATGTTACATCACAGCACTGTATTGAACCCTTGGATGGAAGTTACTTTCACACTACAGCTAAAATAGCTAAGATCTAAAACTAAAAACCTTCAGTAGAACATTAGTCCTGTTTATTGATATAAAACATTCTGCACAATAGGTTTGCATGGATATGGCCATTCATACAGAAGATGTATGAACATAGTTGAAAGTGGATAAAAGTGGTTCTAACCTCTAAGAAATCACATCCATACGAGTCACTTGTCATCTGTGTTTGGACTTTCAGGACTGAGGATCAAATATGTTCCACCGGGTCACGTGTTCAGATGTGCACCCCTGTCAAATTCACCCAGATAGCACCAAAAGCAAGTCAGCTGGAAACGTGTACGACTGGCAGCCTGGCACTGGAGCCTGTGGTGCATGGAATGAGTCCCAGCAGAGCCCAGGCAGGAGCTGTTGTGCCTCAGCCATGTAAGTCAAACACATGTTTCATCATCTTTGCCATTCAGCTAACTATCAAACACTTTTATAGTTCACGTAGTTGCAGTTATTATTTTTGAGAGAGAGAAGGGTTCCCTTCGCTGTGCTGTAACCCGCAGTGTCAGATGAGTTATGGCAGGAGCAGACTTTGCTCAGGCTCCTAAACCTGGTGGAGCTTCCCCTCCTGGAGGGCATACTTCACTGCATGCAGATCTCATCATCTCCTCCATCACAACTTCATGAGAAAACAGACCTGATCTACACCAGTAACCAGCTGGATAGACAGATTCTCAGGGTCTTCAGAGACACTCAGTACGTTTACCTTTTGAAATGTATCTTTTAATTTTACTGTGACTGTGCCCTAAAATTTCTAATTAAACATCAAACTAACTATATGGCAAATAATATGTTTGTTGCAAATTTTACATTTGTACTGTGTGTTTGTTCTATTTATTAAACATTTCCTCATCTCAGGGAGGATGAATGGCTCTGTGCAGCTCTGGACTGCCTTGACTTCCTACCTGATCTGCCAGTGGTGGAGCTGAGCCGAGAGTTACCGCAGTTTTTTCTTCAGTACGAGAAGGGCTGTGAGACCGTTCCAGGTGGTAGCGGCAACCAAGATGTGGACACAAGGGGTATCTGTGTGGGAGTGGATCAGTCTTTCGTCTTTTGATTCAGCTTCCTGGCCTTATTTTTAACTGATGTGTATGTGTGACATCACTGTTGTATTAATGGCAATTCACAAGGTAAGTTATTATTTCTGATTTCAGTGCAGCCACTGATCTCCATATCAACTTCAAACCAAAGCAGTGACGAGCAGCTTCAGTATTCACAGACAGGCTTGACTCGGTGTAAGCTTCTGCTGTATAGGACTCTGGTCAAACACTACAGTCAAGCTGACAGGCCTCCTCTGCTGCCTCAGCTCATGACTGACATCTACACAGCCATCATCGACCTGCTGAGTAAGATGATCGAGAATCAGACCATGCTTGTTCTAGTTACTTTTTTTTTCAACTTTTAATTGTACATGTCTGCTAACAATGGTTTAAACCCCATCTTGCTTGTTAACCTACTCTTATGTATGATTTCAATATGACTGCCTTTGCTTTTTCAGCAAATGCTAAGTTGAGCACAGCTCTTGAGGCTTTGCAGCTGTGTCTGAAGCTTCTGCCACACGGCTGCCGGGAGCAGCTGCGCCGACTGCTGACATTCATGGCTCTGGCAGCTGATCCACAAGGGATAAAACTGGACAATGACGTGAGAGATGCACACAGTGGCTGACCAGATCTTACATTACATTACATTGAAATAGAAATATTCAACACCACCAGCGCTGCTCTGTCATTTGACACTCTGTTAATGAATCTGTAGGTGGAGAACAGGCAGGCGGTGGTGAGGTCTTTCTCCAGAGCCATTGTCCACAAGTCCCTTTCAAAAGAGAAGGGGGGACTCATGGTGGTCTTCATGCTAAGTAATGTTGAAGAAATCTTCAAGGTAGGGGAAGACAGGAAGCTCACAAGACAGTTTTTAGGAATTGAAAATGAAGAGAACAGAGTTTTGTGCAGTAATTATTTTCCTAAATATAAATCAATCTAACAAAAGAGAAACTAAAGGTTCAGGTAAAAAATCATACTGTTGTGACTAACCTCCTGCTCCAAATGTGTAACATTTAAATTTGCTGTAGATCGGATACAATAGCCCTGCAGATATATTAGTGATTTTATTTTTCGTACTTGAATAGCTTAAAAATCTGAGTTCTGACAATAAACGTTTACATGGGACAGTTCATTGATTTACAGCAGAGTGTTTGAGCTTTGTCATGCTTGACATTGTGATGCTGATACTTGCTGGGACTACTATTTAAATGTTCTGCTTCAGATACCAGGTGCTCTACACAAGGTAGTGAGTGATAAGCTAGCCAGCATCGGAGATGGGAAGCCGCCCAATGAGACTGGTAAGAGACTGGTTTGGTGTGGAGCGGCCACAGAAAAGCACTTTTAGAGACAGTGGAACGCAGCATCCTCTTTTTTTTTTTTTTTTACCTATTTCTACCTAAAAACAGATTTCTGTGTCTTGCATCAGGTGTCATTTCTTTTTGTAATGATTTATGAGTAAGTATTATACTGTCTCCAAATGTCTGGAGTTCCCAAAGCAGAAACCTGGAGAAGCACAATTCTTTCCCAACGTGCTGTTTTTCTTTGCATTGTTGTTGCTGAATAGTTTTTAAAAAGTTCTTGTCATTCTTTTTTGTCCTACAGGCTTAACAGTCTGTCAGCAGGTTTCCAGTAGGAATTACACAGATTTGACCGGAGAGACTACCAATCAGGAGCTATGGGCTTTGCTGAAGAGCATCCACCTGGACACCAAGATCTCTGAGAAGGAGAGAAAGCGGCTGCTTCGACAGTTTTGCGGGGCCCACCCACAGATATTCAGCCAGTACTTTGGTGACTCTGCAATTAGTGTACTGTAATTTGTTGAAGAGAATCACCAATTGATACAAATGATGCAAAATATATTGGCTTTGGGGGGTGTCAACGCAAATATTTGACATTGCTGGCATATACATTTTAACTTTGAATAAAATAAATGGTATATGTATATTGTTTTTTTTCTTAATGTAAGTCATATAAACTCCAGTCAACAAAGTTTTTGTATCTTTAGTGTGTAGGTTAGAAAATGAAGGGTGGGTGTGTTCTTTTTTTGTATTGGTTGTAGTGTTGCAAATAGGTAATTGTCTACCTCTCAAACACAATTGCAAATTAAGGATGTGAAAGGAAGCTCAGAAGAAATTGTGAGGTGCCGGACAATCACACTAAACATTAATGGAAATCTAACAATGTCTAGAATGACTTACAGTAACAATAGAATCAGCCTCATTGTCAGAACCCAAATCCAACCCAGTCATCAGCCCTGATTTCCTCAGACTATGTCTGACCTAAAGAAGTTGCACAAGAACCAAGGTCCACACAATATTTGTTCTTAGTAATGAATTAAAGAACTATTCCTGATATCTGATATTTTTAGCAAATTCAATTGGTCTAAAAACTGTGTGTTTGTGTCTGAGTGTTTAGGGTCTTTCTATTTGGGTTCATTAACTTTAGAGTGCAGGCTTGTAAAACTTAGAGTACTGTAAGACTCCTCCAGTCCTGTTGGGTCTTTCATGTATGGAGAGGTTTTACTGAACAATTCTGTATTTTTAGTTAGTGTGAGTTTAGGTACATGCAGTAGAATAGATAAATATGCATTTACATCGACATATAAACAGTTAGGCCTACATAAATAGATACACGGCAATATACACTGTGTAGCAACAACACAGGGTGACCGCCACCAAAAGAGCATGATAGTTTGTGTGGGAGCACATTGATCAAATGAATCCTGGAACGCTTCCTTAGCTAACTTTCCCATGTGTAAACTAAAAGTACTGGTACCATAGGGAGGTGCGATGAGTAATTTGTAAATATAATCACAGACCAGCTAGATGTCTAATGTTTTCTGTGCTACTCTAGAGCTTCAGTTTCATGAAACAGCCCCCAAACATCAACCAGCAGATGCCGCCAGACTAAGTTCATTACATGCTTTGATAAAGTAAGTATTTTAAAGACAATTGCTTCCTATGGCTTCAGATAGTCTCGGTTTCTCCATCTCGATCCGACAACTGTCCTCACAGATAGAGCGTGAACGTTAACGGGAGGGGGGCTCGACCGGGTACGTCACAGCAGCAACACCCCAAACCGGAAGTGTGCCCCGGTTAGGGGCTAACCATCTGCGGAGAGCTGCGGCGTCAATGAGCTGGAGTTTGGAAGAAATATAGGATGCGTTCCTTCAGTTGAAGACGTGGCCTGGTAACACTGACGCTGTGGGGAGACGTGTGACTGAAAAATCTGCTATGACCGGTTTATGAAGGAGGAACTGTGTCGGAAGGCGGCGCTGTTGTTGTTGACAGAGTCGTGTTGACGCTAGCAAAGCTAACGCTACACACGTTTGGCTCTGTGGCTAACGCCTCTCTTTTCTCGGGGCTACCGCTACAAGGTCAGTAACGTTACTGCTACAAGGCCATGAAACGGCACCGTGAGGCTTTATCTATTTCCATCTGTGCTGTCACCAGCTCGGCCTGACACACTCTCCGTTCCCTCTCCTCTACGCGTCTAGATGATGTCATCATCTGTAGAACACAACATCAGTCCTGCATCTGTCCCGTTTGTGACATGAAATTAAGCCGTATTAAACCTGTAATATAAGCAACATGGCACCTCCAGCTAGAAAAACAATGACAACTATCACATACAGTGTACACCAATTAGTCTGTATCTGGCTTTTAGTCTGTGGGAAATCACTACAGGTCCCCGTGTCAACCGGTCTTTCGTTATCCTGCAGATACCATCATGCCTAAAGAGGTAGACAAGGTTGAGGGTGGAGGAGGCAAGGACTCCAAGGAAGAAACGGTACAACATGCTACTAAGGAGACGGTCAGGAAGAGGGTTCGGGCAAATACTCCAAGTCCGCACAGAGGAAACACGCCACAAGGTGAGGGAGAAACAAAACTAATAATATAACAAGTGTAGTGTAACACTACAGTTACACTATGTTGATCACAAATACCACACTGAGTATAGTTTTACAGAGCAGTGAAAATCTCTCTGAATATGCAATTTAAAATTGTTAATGAAATTAGCACCATATATGAGCAAATTCTGGCCATAACTCCCTTTTCAGATGTCCACTTAATGCATCAGTAGAGGGTTGCAGGTTCAATCATCTTTAAATGTCTTTTGATGAATTTATTCAAACAGGTTATTAATATGACGAGGAGCGCTTGGACGTGTTTAAATCAACCTCTTCCAGTGTAGCTGCTTAGTTTGTTGTACTACAGCTTCCAGGTGAAAATGTGATATAAACGCAGTCTAAAAAAGTGGTCCTGAAAAAGATAACATATTGTTTTCTTGAAGTAAATACAAAAAATAGGAATAATTGTTTTCCTTATTTATCTTAAACATAATCTTTTAGAAACTAATAAGCTGTTCTTCTGACCCTTAATCTTTAACAGCAGTGGTTCAGGTTTAGAGGGTTTAAGATTATTATATTTTGACACACTTCTTGTGTGTGTTTACATCTTAAGAAGGCACATAATACCTCATTGCCTTTTTATTCCCTCTTTCCAATATTTTCAGCCTCCAGATTTGTAGCCATTACAATGTTCAGGAAATAGTTGCTTCTTGTTCATGCACAGTTGTAAATTAGATTATAATTGAGGAGCAAGAACATAGAGACTTCAGTTTAGGGATTGAAGGAGGGGATTAACATATCTTGGTTCGCATATGCTTTTACTATGTTTAACCTATTTTGGAGTACCTGTTTAACTATGTTGTGAAACAAGTTTAAATTCAGTTTATTAGATTATTCTCAACTAAAAGATAGCTGAGGTTTCCAGCTCTCAGATATACATAGTAGATCATGTAGCATCTTTTAATGAATTTGCCTTCCATCACAGCCAGCCCTCCCAGATTTCTGTCTGTGGAAGAGTTGATGGAGACGGCAAAAGGAGTTACCAACATGGCCTTGGCTCATGAAATAGTGGTCAACCAGGGATTTCAAGTTAAACCTGCAGAGCTTCCTGAAGGAAGGTAAACATTTGATTCAGAATTATATGAATTCTTGTCTTGTATTGTGTTCTTTGTGCCTGTAAAATAATAATACATAATTTGCAACCCATACAGTTTGGAGCGCAGAGTGAAGGAGATTATGCACAAAGCATTCTGGGATTGTTTGGAAGGACAGCTTAAGGAAGATCCACCATCTTATGGACATGCCATTAAACTCCTTGCTGAGATTAAAGAGGTGAATAAGGTGGTTTAATTTTAATTGGACAATAATCAGATCCAGTGTCTTCAGCATGTAAGAGGTTCATCTAGCACCAACGGCACACTTCTTATATAATCCTGTGTATACGACTCTATTTTTACAGAGTAGGATTTTAGAAGATCTAATATTTAATTCAGTATCTATTTCTCTCTTATTTTTACTTTGTATCAGACACTTCTGTCCTTCTTGCTGCCGGGCCACGGCCGTCTGCGAGCCCACATTGAAGAGGTTCTGGACCTGCCTCTAATTCAGCAGCAGGCTGAGAATGGCGCTCTTGACATTGGTCAACTTTCCCAATTTATTGTTGGAATGATGGGCTCACTGTGCGCCCCCTGCAGAGACGAGGACATCAGTAAGCTAAAGGAGATCACCGATATTGTGCCTCTGCTCAAGTAAGCCAAGAAACCAGAAGAGTAGGCATTAGCTCTGCATCTACCATGGTTCTACCATATCTTTCTATTTTAATTTACCATCTTCTCTTGTTTTAAGGGCAATATTTTCTGTTCTTGATCTGATGAAAGTGGACATGGCAAACTTTGCCCTCAGCAGCATCAGGCCCCATCTGATGCAGCAGTCTGTTGAATATGAGAGAAACAAGTTTCAGGAGTTTCTGGAGAAACAACCTAGTAAGTTATACTTATACTAAAAATAGTATTTTATTGGTGCATCAAAAAGCCAGTGAGTGAGATTACACAAAGAATAGTGGTAACTATTTCAACAAATATAATATAATCAGTGATTCATAGAAATGCTTTAGGAGTTAGAAAAAGGAGTTAGAAAAAGAATGACATTGACATTGTAACCAGACATTTGTGAGGTACAATATATTTGAAGTTGCTCCATGCCTCCTGAAAAAGGACACTGGTAACAACCTTTCAATAAAAGGCTTGTATGTGGATGTTTACACATGCTGAGCAACAGAAACAGTTGGATTTGGGTGTTGATGACATATACAACACCATTCTTCCTTCTTTAGATGCCTTAGACTACACAGAGAAGTGGCTTGCGGACACACTGAAAAGCTTGAGCGTGCCTGGGATTGATGGTTCCAGTGCTGCTTCATCAAACGCTTCCTCTCTCCTCCCCCTTAACATTCATAATCACGCCTATCTGCGCCTGCTAAAATGGGACCCTGAGTCTGACCCTTTTCCAGAGGTACACATCCCCAACCTGATGTCCTGATGTTTGGTGTCTTTGTTAGTAGTGTTATTAGTAAAGTATTACAGTTTTTACATTTAATTAATGTGTTTACTTCTGCACCCAAACACTGACCCAATACTTCATATCTCTACAGACCGTGTTAATGGATCAGCTTCGGTTCCAGGAGATGCAACAGGAGGTTGATCGGTTAGTTCTTCTGTCATCTGTTCTCCTCATTATCTACACTACAACAGGAGAGGCCATCTCGGGGCTGCCTGGCCTGATGGAGAGGCTTAAAAACACAGTGAGCGTCTTGTTTGCAGACATGCATTCATCGTGAGTACACATTCTGCTTTGGTCCATTGTTGGTTTGGGAGAAATGGGTATTAAAACTTTTTTTTTGTCTGTTTGTCATATCGCTAAGTTCATTGCGACCAGGCAGGGATTCTTTACATTTAAGATTCAATAATAATAATAATATAATAGTAATAATATTCTCCTGGTTTTATACGTTGTAAAGGGATGCTGTTGTGTAGTGAATAGTGTACATGTTATCACAACTCCCCCAGTTTACGTCTATTTATACTATATACTACTATCAAGTATTTATACCTAAAACATATATACATAAAAAACATCTATTTATTTTAATCAAAATACATAGTTTTATATACAAAGGTGCTTTGTTAAACACACTGTGGGCCACATGGCCAAGAACAGCAGAAAAGCTGACTTGCTACCAAACATAATGTAGAGAGAAGCTGTCGGCCTAGGTAGTTTGGGACATGCTCATGACTTTGCTTTGAATTCTCTACCTGTGTCTAGACAGAGTGTTGTGTAGGATGTTATGTCAGCACTGGAGAGCAGAGTTGGTGTCATCTTCAATCTACTCTGCTGTCTTATTGCGAGCTGTAATTTTAACTAAAAAGTAGCCACACCTTAGAAATCCTCTGTTATGTCCTGCATCTAAGGGTGTTACTAAAGTAAAAGTTTTCTCTCATAAAATATATAAATATTTTTTTTTTATTTCACATCAATATACATTGGTTTGAATTCTGATTATTAGTCCTGTATTATGTCCATCATGTGGTGCTTAGTTTATCAAGCTTTTCACAGATTTATTAATCATATATTTTGGTTATAGTAATTGGAAAATTATCTCCAAATGGTATTTTCTGTCACTGGCTGAGACCAAAAGCGAGCTAAACAGAAAATAACCACCATATCTGGAATTTTTATGCCTGTGCTAAGGTCTAAGAGTGTGGAGGATGCCTTAGCGGCTATCGGAGAAAAGCTGTGTGTGGAGCTGAGTCAGTGTCTAAGCCAGCATGGCTACTCTCCATTCTCTGCCGACCGCATGAACACTCTGAAAGGACAAATCTCAGCCACCAGTCAGCCAGATAACTCCGTCCGCAAGCTGATGGGTAAGAGCGGACGCCTGTGAAAGTTTGCTGTTTGAGTGTAGTTATGCACATATTTGTTGAGCAGTGACTGAGTATTCCTTCCCTTCTGTCAGAATCCAGGGTTCAGGCCTACCTCTTGGTTTCCCTGGAGTGCAGTCAACATAAGACGCCGCCTCCTCTTCCCGGTGGCTTGACCCCAGTTAGCAGGGAGCTGAAGGAGCTCGCTGTTCGATTCAGTCGCCTCGTCAACTTCAACAAGCTTGTCTTCTCCCCTTTTTACCAAAAGCTTCTTCAAAAGTTAGTCACAGAAGTGAATCCTGATAAAGAAACGTGAATGTGGAAAAAGTGAAGTGAAGAGTGGTCTGTAGTTTCACATTTGCCTCGCACTAATAATAGATTCGGTTTAACATGAGAGGTGGTGATCAGTTTGTAAATTCAGCTCTTCAGAGACTGCATGTTGAACGTCCATGATCAGAACCCCCTGCCTATCGTCCCAGTTGCATAAACTCACAGTGTTGCTTATTTAATAAAACTCAGGCCTCATAGGTGTAACCTCACTGTAGTCATCTTGCATCCTGCTAGTCGGTGTCATTTGAAACCTAAGCTATTACAGTACTTCTGCTTTCGATAAAATCCAACTAATACTATGCTTCGCAGAGCTACATGACTGTCTATAAAAACATTGACTATATGGCTATATACAATATGAAATTATTAAAACCAGGTAAGAAAGATTTAAAATTACAGTTTAAGCATCAAATATTTAGGATCTTTACGTTTTTTAAAACTGTTCATCAGAAATACAGTGCAATTGGAAAAAGCTGTTTAATGGAATTACTTCATAGTCCATATGTTTAGAGATCTAGACACTTATGTTTGTAAAGCTTTCCTAGAAAATTAGGGCATTTAAAGGGACCTCCATCTTTTAAATACAGATAAAAGATTTAACCAACAAGACAAGGACCATGAAATCAATGTTAATGTTATCACAAAATGTTCGTCCTAAATTACCCTTTAGGGATCAATGAGGTTTATCTCTAAATTGATGAGCAGTGTAGTATTTATGGTCTTGTCAGAAATACAAACGAAAGGTGTGTAGACCTTTCATATCCACAGTTTGAATACAAAAAGCATGACCAAAATCAAATGAGAGAAGAATAAAGTGCAGAAGGGAAGCTGGACTGGACCAACTTGAATTATTGGGTTTTAAAAATAGATTGACTTATTTATAGTGTTTTTTATGGTTTCTAAGGTATTTAGATACTTTGCTCTCTAACGTTTCTACTTTATTCCACACACTCATTTTACCACAGATTATTTCCAGTGATTTCCATTAATACAGTAAGATTCCTTCTCTTCTAACAGAATAACGTCACCTTTCCCCTGAATAAACAACACACTGACTGTTCACCTCATCTGCACTGATACCTGTCTTTCATTGTCAAATCCACAAGCCAATAAACCATTGTTGTCCCGCATGTTGTGTTTTTCTATCTTTTTATTGTGGGACTGAGAGTACTTTTCACATGAAAAAAGGAAAAAAATTGTTTGGCTAATTTACTTACATAGATAACACTAAAGAAAAGGCAGGTGGAGCCAGAACTCCTGTTAACTACAACTACAGCTGTTACTGCTACTGACTAGTATTAGTATGCATTATGTTTTAAATTTCAGTTCTACTTTACCAAAATCAAACAATTTTGAAGCAATTTTAAATTCACATGTGATGATGTGCCATAAAACTACTATGTTAATGTTGATGTCTGTTATCATGAACTGCAGACTATAATTGAAATTCAGTCTATTTGTAAAATCATATTTAATTTAAATTCAATTTGCACGTAAAGAGTACATGGATTGTGCATTGTATTGGAGAAAGGCCTACTTTTTTTTCTACCACATTTCTTACAATAATTGACTCATTGATAATTTTGATAAATAAGATTTGTACAGTCAGTCAAGTACAGTCATCTTTTAATGTTTCTCAGTTAACATTTAGTTGAGTTAAAGGAACTGTGCTTTTTATCAGGTTGAAATAATTTATTGCTAATCTAAGTGGCTTCAGTCTGAGGATATTTGGTAGCAGACGGCAAACTGATCCACGAGGTTAGTTAAACAAAATTCCAGTCAATCTCAATTAATTGACTGAACGGTTACAACTTTAGCAATTTATAAAATTAGTAATAACAAAAAGCTGCTGGAGTTGATATGCAGTACAGTACTTGAGCATTTACTTACACTTTACAACTTTTTCATATTTTTTAGATTGTATGTTCTAGTCCAACACAGTTGCACACAATTGTGAATTGTGTAAAATTGACAATTGTAAAAGCAATTTATTTATTTATTTATTTTTCTCAAATAAATAACTGAAGATTTGCTGCACATGTGTATTCTGTCCCTTTTATTCCTGATACTCTTTACTAAACTTCAGTGGAAACTCATTACTAAAGTCCACCTGTGTGTAATTTAATCCCATATGTCAAATATAAGTACAGCGATAGAGAATATTAGTGAACAAACAGTATCATGAAGTTCAAGAAAGACAGGTCAAGACAAGTTGTTGAGGAGATTATTGCAGGGTTAGGTTATAAAAAAAATAGCATAAGCTTGGAACAAATTACAGTAAGGAGCACTGCTCAAGCCATCATCAGAAAATAGTAAGAGCATGACACAACTGACAGGGCGGGCAAGAAGAACTTTAATCAGACAAATCTAAAATCAGAGGCCCATGAAAACTCTGGAGGACTTGCAAAGATACACAGCATCAGGTGGAAGAATCTGTCCACTAGACAACTATTACTGTAGTTCCACAAATCTGACCTTTGTGGAAGAGTGTCAAGAAGAAAAGAAGTTGGTGGCAGCATCATGGAATGGGCATGCGTTTTTTTAAGATTGACAGAAGCAAATGTTAAGGAAACATTTGTTAGGGTTGCAAAAGATTAAAGACTAGGGCAGAGGTTCAGCTTCTATATGATGGCCCTAAACATAAATCAGGACCTAAATCTAAAGGAGACCAATCTGACTGAATTTAAGCAATTCAGCAATAAAAAAGTGTCCAAAAAATCTTTACATGAGACAAAGTCCAGAATTCGAGGAAAATACGGTACTACAGAGTATCGAGTCAGGCCGAATGCAAAATGCATGGAACAATTATCAGATGTTTATTTGTATCAAAATATATGTGAAATCCCAATAGGAAACAAATACATACATGCGCCGGTACATATATATGTATATTACTATATGACATCAGTATGGACGTAAAATGCTTTTACAGGGTAAGCCCCGCTCCAACACGCCTACCCCTTCCCTCCCTCCCCAACATTCCACACGGGCGGAGGAGCAACAAGCTACCGAACCAGCAGCAACAGCTAACGCGAGCTCTGGTAGGGAACGAGGAGTATTAACATGCAGAAGTTTAGAAACACGGATTCCTCGTCTTGAGCGGACACAAGCGCAACGTTTGCTGAAACCCGAGGCGCCCGTCGAAGCCATGGCTCACGACTGGCTTTCATAACAGTTTGTTGGTCGCGTAATTTGTTGCTTCAAATGTGTGAAAAGTCGCTCGGTGTCTCTTCGTCGTTGAACAAGATGGCAGAAGCAGCATCGTTGCAGGATTTGACTGCGGTGCGAGTCCTCGTTGCTAGCTTGTTCCTTGACGCTCTGGGTGATATGATTTATTGGTCCTACTGAAGGTATGTTACCGTGTCTAACTAAAACACACCGTTGAATACACGTTGTTGGTTGTGCAGGTTTTGGCATTTGGTGTCATTTTACCGTAGAACGGACTTCGTTCGCAGCTAGCTAGTTTGCTAAATGCTAAGCTAGCCAACTTCAGTTTCACCAGATAACGTTACTGTTACCAGCGGAAGCTGATTAATAAGTTAAAGGCCACGGAAAATAGCATTTGTTTCCATCCAGTGGTTTGTTGAACACACACACCTGTTTTAGGAATTCGAGTAACTTCAGCTATGAATTTTCTAAAACGACAATATTGTTTTGTAACAAAAAATATTAAACGGTTGCTTAAAAGCCACAGTACGCTTTAGAAGTATATGTATCTAATCTAAATGTAAAAGCATCCGTGCGTATAGTATAACGCATCTATAATTTAGGTGCCTGTCACGTAACATACGTTTCAACAGGTGTCTTTGCTGCCCCCTACCCCCACAGCACCACTCCTCCCACCGTCTTCTAGACTGATGAGTGACTGTGCGTGTACACCCAGTGTTTCTTTACACGTGAAGCGCCACAAACACGCACATGCGAGCACACGAGCGCATCCCTGTGCCGTGGTTCTCCGTTTCAGGCTTGTATCTCGTCACCCTGAGAGATATCAGGCTGCCTAGGTTGGCAGTCAGGCCAGAGCAGGAGGTAGAACAGCTGTTTTGCCTTGTCATTCCAAAGACTGATGGATATGGTCCCTTTGGCAAACGTGTGAAACGTGGGGGTGAAGACAGCCATATGGTGGCTGTCCATTTGCTTTCTTACAAGTACTTTATATTATTAGGTAATTTTCAGTATTCATCAAACTTACAAATTTAGTGTGTGAATAATACATATGATCTTTCGTTTTTATCCAGGAATAACTTTTTGACTTCCAGTTTGCTTTGTGGAAGTTGTGACAAGTGGTTCACCTCTAGTCAGCAGTATTTCTGTTAAAAATTACCAGCTCTTCTAGTTACAAGAAGTGAAAGGTGTTGTGCTGACGCTGAGGCACACCCATCTGCTTGTCTGAGCCTGTGTGTTATAGCTTCAGTTGTTGGGAAGGCTAATACCTCTCAACAGGACCTACTTGTCAAACAAAACTTTGTGTTTTGGACAACCAACTGTATAAAGGTGACATAGACTTGTGCGGGTACTTGCATGTAAATCATCAACTCAAATTTGGGTTTCAGTCATTAGTCAAATAGTGTTAAAATTTTGTAAAATGTGAGTTATAAAACACATGTCATGCTTCATGGTGCATCCCTCTTAGTCACTGCTAGCATTGTGGTTCTTCTTTGTATGAACCTGACCCACCAGTAGTAGTAGTGTTCAGGGACAGGCCTGTGATGCGCTGGGCTTTCCCCATCTCCCATTACATCAGACTAGTTCCCTTTTCTGCTAATGGTGACATGATGGCTTAGGTGTGTATTTCCTTTTGCAGCATTTATAGCTGCTTTATTCAGACCACTGTCATTACCATAGTCAAAGTTCCCTTTTGAATTTGACTAGTTTTTCAGTGCACAGAATTTTGTCATGAGGATTTAAAGTAAATTCATATTGTCTCATTTTCACTATTGATATGGTTGCTTAGGCTAGAAAAGTATTCTGATTATGTTCCAATGTAATTGTGTTGGCTATGTAATAGCTTTACTAAGAGATAATGTGTTTTATTTTCTGTTTTTAGGTATGGACTCACAAGTTTTGATTTACCCATCACACTCGCACTCAGCTCAAACAAGTGCCTTAGGAACCAGCATCAGTGGTACCAGCAGACATATAGGTGAAGTCCACTGTCATAATAACACCAGCAGAGCCTTTCAGCACCAACCCCCACCCAAGACCTATGTGATTGGAGTCAATTACGGTATTGCCTATCCAATCAACATTATCCCATCCTCAGCTGGTGCTGATTCAGGAGGATTGTTAAGGGGAGATCAGCTTCAAGAAAGAGAGGAGTTGGCATTGCATGTGACAGGATTAAAAAGAGAGGAGAGGCATCAGCTAGAAGAAGATCCTGCTGGGATCCACAGCAAAGCGTCTCTTTGCCAGAGGAGAGGCCCACAGGATTTGGGGCCTTGTGTTAACACCCGTGGAACCCCATCTGGAGACTGTGGGGTACTGAGTGGGGCTTGTACAAGAACAGACAAGGAGGCAGCCAGAAACGGACGAGTACAAGTGAGAGGTGAACCCACAAACCTTCTAGACACAGGTGCCAGACAGAGATGTGAACCACAGACCGGTGAAAGTGGAGAACATCTGCAGGAGAACAGCTGCATTGAAACCATGCAGATAGTGGAGGAGGTTTCTGCCTTATCTTCACTTTCTCCCTCTGTGGCCATGTTGCAAACCAGCACTCAGAACCATGCAGAGACTGTGAGAGTAGGGGCCGGAGTGACAGTGTCTGCTCAACACAACAGGGTTGATAGAGTGACAGGCTCTGGGATTGTTGTGGACAGTACTGAAATTAGGCGTAATGGTAGTACTGAGGCAGTAACAGGAGATGCAGTGACACGAACTGGATCAGTAGATGGGGACTATAAGTTAGTTCAGCATGAGGTTCTGTGCTCATTGAAGAACAGCTATGAGGTGTTGGAGTTTCTGGGTCGTGGTACCTTTGGTCAGGTTGTAAAATGCTGGAAGAGAGGCACGAAAGAAGTGGTGGCTGTTAAAATACTGAAGAATCATCCATCCTATGCACGTCAGGGACAGATTGAGGTAAGCTTTTGTGTGTTTTGTAGCGCAAAGCAAATGTTTCACTGTCGGTGCTATAGGTAAAACTGAAAAGGGGCTTTTCCTGATCATTCCTAGGTGGAGATTCTTACCCGATTGAGCAGCGAGAATGCAGACGAACACAATGTGGTGCGTGCTCTGGAGTGCTTTCAGCACCGCAGCCACACCTGCCTGGTGTTTGAGATGCTGGAGCAAAACCTCTATGACTACCTTAAACAAAACAAGTTCAGCCCACTACCACTCAAAATCATCAGGCCTATTCTACTACAGGTAAAGCGATATTTTTAAGAGTCGTACACAACACAACTGAGCTTTTACACTTGGAGCATCTACAAAATCTGCAAAATTTTATACCTGCAATTGTGGCCAAGAATATATTGTGTCTCCGTTCCCACAGTCAGTTTTGATCACAGAAGCTCAGTAACTCTCACACAATTATCTTGTATTCATATTTATTCTTTTCTTTCTGTTGTCTTTTGTAGGTGGCAACAGCATTGAAGAAGCTGAAGTCTCTGGGATTAATCCATGCAGACCTGAAACCAGAGAATATTATGCTGGTAGACCCCACCAGGCAGCCCTACAGGGTGAAGGTCATTGACTTTGGCTCAGCTAGCCATGTCTCCAAGGCAGTGTGCTCCACTTACCTCCAGTCAAGATATTACAGGTGATGACTTTCATTTGAATCTTTTATTGAGATGCTATTATTTAATTAAAATGTATTAAAACCCGTATTAGTGTTTGGGTCATAATGACCATGAAAGTTCTGCAGGTGATTCAACTTGACTTACCCATACCTAGAATACATTATTTTCATTTATTATTTTATACAGATTCTTCTGTTACTTATGAGTTAACACAGAATAATCTGTTGCGATGAGGAGCAATCATTAAATTGGTTTTGATGATCATTTGAATGTCTTTTTGCCTTTCGGATAAATCCTAATAAATCTTACTATACAGTTACAAACAGCCTACCAGTGACAGCAGTATAATGTATTTACTTTGAATACTAGGCAGTTTTATTATGATGAAAGCAAAAAACTGTTTAAAGAGAGTAATAATTTCCGTACCTAAGAAATGCCACATGTTTTTTCAAATAGCACAGTTAAGAAATGAGATTACTAGGATACAATATTTTTAGGAAGATCACTGGTTGTAATAACACAGTGAGCAAACATGGCCTCGTGTGTGTGCGTTTCCCACAGAGCTTAGCAAGTTTTGTTCCGTCTTTAAGTGTTTAGGCCTCCTGTGGTCTTATGTAATCGCACTGGACTAACCTGCACACCGTCACGGAGGCACAGCATTTGCTCTAACCTTTTTTTCTCTCACAGTTTTTGTTGTCTTTGTTTGCTTTTCTCTTTCTTTGTCCGACTGACTTTTTTTCTTGTCCGTGAGCACTTTGTGAGCAGGCCTGTATACATGTGTGTGTTCAGCATATCACGCCTTCTACTTTGCTGTTCTTGCATAACATTCAGAGGAACTGAGATGTTTATGAGGAACACCGTCATGAAATATTTGGCGTGTCTCTTAGGCTAGGGTGAGGACAAAAACTTTTTCTAATATAACAGTATAACCACATAACTCCAGGACCTGTTTTCTTTTTTGTTAAATATTCAGTAAGTTGTTGCTGAAATGTTGTGGTCTTGTTGGCGTGTGGAAGTTGCATCAGGTGACACATTTGATGAAGCTTTTTTCTTAGACAATGTGTTAACTTTTTATAAACTATGGCCGGCAGTCTTATTAACCTCAGTTTGTATTTGCAAGTTTCAGCAAGTATGTGTGCGGGTTGGGTAATTTGTTGCATACTTGCTTCTATGACAAAATCCATGTAAGGGAAGCAACTTTCTCACTGGTCGCAGTTGTAATTCTTCCTTGTGCTCTAAAGGTCAGGATATAGAAATGTCCTTCCTGCCATCAAATAAGTGACTTTAGACTAAGATAAAATAAGTATAATAAAAAGCACGAGTACATCAAAACACCAGCGTTAACTCCACTTTAAAGAAATCCACTTTCTAGCTTCGCCAAACCCTGCCTTTCTGAGAGATGATGAGGAAAGTGGATCTGTGGTCGTTGCATAACAAAGGCTTTGCTCTGCAGTTGACCTGCTTAAGTGTGTGTTGTGTTCTTGTGTGTGTTTTGTCTTCATGCAGCATGAGAATGTTGAGATCATAGTGCAGTGTGGAGGAGGGGGGCTCGCTCTTGATTTCTAGGAGTTCATTTAGGACACAGAATGTCAGGTAAGAATGTGGTATGTAAAAACCCACATTTAGAAGCAGGAACAGCTTTCAAATGTTCCTATGTAACTGGGTGTGTTCATATGTGCACCCTTGTCACCCTGCAGCTGCCAGAGCTGGATATTTAATGTCGTTTACATGTTGTGCCCCAACATGCTTCACCATAGCCCACGAGCATCTTGGTGTATATATTGTAACTTGTTGAGGTAATGTGTGTTCATACAGCTATGTCACCACTATCCACAATTTTCTATCCATTGTTATTGGGAAAGCAGGACCAAGTGTCTCATAATGGCTGCAGTGTGTTATACTGTCACTACAGGGAAGCAAAACTGTTAAGAGAATTTGGTTTCACCACAGAGGGTAGGAAGGATTTTATTTTGGCTGTTGGCATTTGGATCTGGATTTTCCAGAACCATTTATAGTACCACTGCCAGAAATTTGATTTTGCATCCGTCATGCTCAGATAAATTGGAGTTGAACTTGTGTCAATATAAAAGACCATTGGATTCTTTTTTTTTATTCTAGTGAAGCTGTGTGTTATCAGTATGTTTGTTGTATGCTTTGTTATGATCATCAGGACTGTAGGCTATAGATGAGCAGTCATCATACACCAACATGGTTGGGGTGGTGTGAATGTGTAGTGTGGCCTGTGCTTCTTGTATTAGGTTTACTGCTCCATTTAGTACATGGTCATGCATTGTTTTTCTGCTGCTGTTGTTGTTGTTAACTTGATTGACACAGTGCATCATAATCGTGTTTGTTGGCACATTTTGAAAAATGTTGATATGTCAAATTGCAGACCGCATTGGTAAGCATGCATAATGTCAGGTCTTCTGTATTAAGTGTTGCAAGTAGGGATGGACTGTCTCAGTTATTGTTTGATTAACTGGCGTGTGTTAGTGCATAGGGAGGCAAACAAAACTAGACCTAAGCTCTTTTAATCTGTTTGATATTTACTATATGCTGCACAACATTTTACTGATCTTGCATATTCTCCAATTATTAGATGTAAGAACTTAAACTGTGGATTTTGTTAGCATGACTATTGTAGATAGTAGCTCTGAAAGAAGCTATTAAGTTCTTGTCATGCTCCAGTGTGTTGTTGGCATGGTAGCATGACACACACAAAACCCACTGAGGTGGCTGTTCTAGCCTGAGGGAATTTGTGACGTAAAACCACCTCCTACAGTGAAAATGGAGTACTGAGCTATGTGAATAATTCAGCTTAGTAGATCAGGTGGTCGGAAAGACAGCCATCACCTTAGCTCACCATCACATTTTGGTATATTAAGTAAGACTCTGGGTGTTAAAGGGTCTGGTCTAAACTAACAAAGAGCCATTTGGACCCAGTTTCCAAGGACAAGAAAACAACACATTTTTGAGATCTAAAATGAAAATAACACTGTCTATTGTTTTTTTTTTTTGTTTGTTTTTTTATTTATTTTTTTTATAAAAAACTATAGTGTTTCTGATAAAATCCATGAAAGTCATTGTATGTGTTTTTATTGTGCATGGGGTTGATTGGGCTGGTTACCATGTAATTATTTTGCATGAACCCCCTCATTAAAGTGTGTAATGTTGATGAACCTCAAAAAAAGAGTAGTGAAAATAATTGAAAATCCATGAGGTTTTAAAATGTAATCTTTCAATCAAATGTATTTTTTTTTTGTCGTACTTTGAGTTTCAGATTACTACAGATTTGACATGCCTGTAAATGCACCTGGATGTTTTGGATATGAGATTATCATGTTCAGTTTTGTATACAGGGATGAAAGTGTGTCTTATAAGAAGTCTTATTTTGTCGCGTGCGTGTGTGTGTGTGTGTGTGTGTGTGTTTATATTGTGAGACAGTATGGGCTTGTTCTTGTCATACCTGCTGCTCTTTACTGTAACTAGTTTGTTCTGGAACCTGGTCTGACTGCCAAACAGTGTGTGCGTGTCCATGCATGTCAGTCATTGCTGTTGCTTTTAGGATGGCTAAAGCTGGGAGTCCTTTTTAAATCCTCTGACTTATTTGTGTCATGATTGACAAATCTACACTACCTAAGCCTATATTTGTGTATTCTATGCTTAATATTTTTTGACCATATTAACAAGTATGCTGTCCGTTTGGTGGGAGTGTATTGATGCGCGATGAGCATCACCTCTGTTGATGGTCATATAAATTTAAATGTGTAGGGCCCTCTTTGTCCTACTCCCAACCACCCACTCCCAATGTTTGTTACATAACTTTGCTTTTTCCTCTATAGAAGCAATTGGACACAGCAGACTGTTTCCAGACAGTATGGCTGCAAATGCGCAAATACAAACTTACATTTGTTCACTGTTTTACATGTGTGACTATGAGCTCCATTTATCACACAGTAATACTGTTACATTAGCGTCCGGTTGTTGCTTGGCAACAGTCTTTCCCTGTGGTCATCACAGCGGTTGTTGCTATTTGCAGCACTGCTGCTCAGCTGCTGTGTTCGGGCCTAATAATCCATTGTTTTCATATGCCACACCACCGCTGCAAGATAAATAGCGCCGTTTGTATTGCACAAGTGTTAAAGTCCATTCGTTGGAAGTTATTTCTGTTTTGTTTTTGTTTTTTAGACAGCACTGCATGTTTAGTAAGTTTGAGATGCCCAAATTAAACTTACAGTGCAATAAATATCAATAGATACAATTTAAGTAACTGATTACATTATGACAAACTACATATTCCTTATTCCATAATTTGCTTTTGAATAGCACTTCATTGCATTCAGTCCTGGTACTGCTAAGCAATAAACCTTTCTGTTTGTCCTTGCTTTGCTAACATACCTAGATAAGCGTACCTAGATATAGCGGTGCAGTCTTACTTAAGATATTGTTTTTCTTTTATGTGGTTGACAGGATTTGCACAACTCTTGAAGATATTTAACCTAAGATTAACCAGGCAAAAGCTTCCAACTCTTTTTCTGCTTTATCCAGTCAGCATCAAACAGTTACCCTTCTAAAGTCATAAACATCCACTCTAGGCTGTTACCGCATGACTGGTTTTTCAGTGCCATTGGTGAGCAGCTCCCAGATGTAACGTTTTTTTCTTTGTAGGGCTCCAGAGATTATTTTGGGCCTTCCATTTTGTGAGGCCATAGACATGTGGTCACTTGGCTGTGTGATAGCTGAACTCTTCTTGGGCTGGCCCCTCTACCCTGGAGCGCTGGAGTACGACCAGGTACCATTACACACAAACACATACATACATACATACATACATACTAAAACATTTATATAATAAATCTGGGCCAAATCATATTTCTCATGTATAAAAATTGTTTATACTTTTTTTAAAAGAAGAAACTACTCCAATATGTAGTAAAACTCATTGTTAGGGCTGAAACATTTCCTTGAGCCACTTGATTGATAAAAAAAATTTGGACTTCATTTAAATGATATACCTATTATCCATATAATAGGTTTTCTTTGCATGTCTTTTAGTAGACAAAATACAGAATCCTGACTTTTAGGGAGTGTTATGTAAGGTATGCAGATCCCCAGCCAGCTCATCTAGACACATCTTCCTTTTGCATGCAAAACAGCATGGATGAGTTTTAGCATGTGTAAAGTCTGATTATGGCTGACTGTCATTGGGGTGAAGCTGAGATGACTGCAAATTAACAGAGGTAATTCTGAAAGTTTCACATCTCAGAATTATTATTTATGTTCTTGTATCCAAGAACATAAATCATATGGCCACATATCTGCAGTGTAAGCATAAATATATTTTCAAAAATGTTAACCATTTATTTTTAGCTGCTAGTTGTTTTCTTATTAATCCATGACATACTCAGTTACTAAAACAATTGATAGCTGCAGCCAGGTTTATTATTGCAGCTTGATCTCCTTCTTTTTTTCTAACAATAGACAGCAAATCCAGCATGAATTCTTTTACCAATTTGAGCTGTTTAAAATTTGGAAATTGATTCTGGCTGTGTAGAGTCAGAAATTGTTTTCCCACAAGTCTGTGCAGTCTAAATGACACAAGTGGGACTCCCAGCAGAGTCCTCCAGCAAAAGAAAAAGAGCATGGGAAAAGGCCCAAACCACTTTCACAGACCAGAACAACAAGATATGACTGTGTTTGACCATAGGCAGATCTGTGAAGACTAGAATTAATCTCATGGTGATTATGTAGGATTAGATACATTTGTTAGAAGAATATGGGCATACTATCATTCTAAGACAATTACAATACACAGGAGCTTTTATTCTGTTTTCAGTAATTGTTTGGTAGTGTTGCACCTGTGATTCCAGCAGCTAGCAGTATGAACATTTACCAATCAGTGTGTCATAGAGCTTTGCTGAGCGTGATGGCTCTGCTGTACCACTGCACCAGTTTACACAGTCACACATTTGCACGTGCACACCAAGCCCCCAAAAGCATGCAATGCTATGCCAAGGCTCACTGCAGTTCCACTCTACACAGCAAATGTATTTATAAACATAAGCCTGATGGTAGACATGCGCACACAAACACACACACACGTACATCTCCATCAGTGCATTATCAGCAGGTTCCCAGTCCAGTGTCCTCTTGCCAGTCAGTGCAGTGTTTGTTCTGGGCTGTAGACATGTGCACGTGCGCTCATGCGCCCAGAGAGACAGACAGACAAACTGTTACACACACACACTCTCTCTATCTCTGACTGGTGACTGGAGGTTTTCCATAGATTATTGAATTTCAGGAACGTTGTGTTATTCTAAAGAGGGACATTCAAGAAATGTCAGACCAGGAAGTTGAGTAACATTTTGCGAAAGTTGACACATGTCTGGGAAGTTTATAGATGGTGCAAGACTTTATCTGCAAAATAGCAGAACAATAAGGGTTACACTCAGTAGGATAAATCATGTATTTTTACATCATGGTTGGTCAAACTGTATGTGTGTGTGTGTACGTGTGTGTACGTGTACGTACATGCTTGTGAGCGCGAAAGAGAAAAAGAGCATTTTAAATGATAAAGCTATGCATGAAACGACACTGTCTGGCATGTGTGGTGGTAATGGTAGTTTTCTGTGGAATGTTTGGTTATCACCAATTTTGTCCACATGTGTTTTAGCTACATGTAGCTATTAGAAACTCTGAAGTTATTGATTTATAGGTCAAGCTTAAAAATGTTTTTTCTTTGTTTAGGTAAAGGTAATTTCTTGTAATCTCTGCTTCTCTCCCTCGGACTTCACATTTTCCCCTTCCCGTCCCTCTTTCCTCTTTTCCCTTCCCTCTTTCTCTGCCTCTTTCTGTTTTCTTTTCAGATCCGGTACATCTCTCAAACTCAGGGCTTACCTTCTGAGCAGCTGCTCAACAAGGGGACCAAGACCTCTCGTTTTTTCTCTAAACAGTCAGATTCCCCCTACACCCCATGGAGATTAAAGGTACTTGTTCACAGATTTCTCAACCGCACGCACATAACTCAAGTTCTATTTGCAAAAGACATTAGAGTATTTAGAACAGAAAGTGACATGGGTTCAGAGTAAGAATTGACCATTCATTTAGAAACTACAGTTTAGAACTTTGCAGTTAGCATCTTTGTTCTTTCTCCAGTCGACTGAACAGCATGAGAAAGAGACCGGACTTAAATCCAAAGAGGCCAGAAAGTACATCTTTAGCTGTCTGGATGACATAGCACATGTGAGTATAGTGCGAATTTAAGCCTAAAGATGCAACTGGCCTTTGAAAAATAATTATTAAAATATCAAAACCTGAAGTCTAAACAATTCAAGTGTCGCCTCTTTGCTTTATTTCTCCCTTTGATCAGGTGAACCTGATGCTGAGTCTTGATAGCAGCGACTTGCATGCAGAGAAGGTGGATAGGAAGGAATTTGTGTCTCTGCTGAAGTGCATGCTGCTGATCGATGCTAAGGACAGGATTGTTCCCTCAAGTGTCCTCGGGCACCCCTTCCTCACTATGACTCATCTACTTGACTATCCACACAGTAACCAGTAAGGCACTGTCACAACAATCTGGCCTGCACATTTTTTAATTAAAAGGTTTAATTTTAATAAAAAAATATATACAGAAGAAAATAATGTAATACGTCAGAGTGTAGTACTAATCCAATTGTAACTTCTCTGATCTTTACCAGTGTTCAGTCATCTTTCCGCATCATGGACATGTGTCACGGTCGGCACAACAATGCAGTTTTTGATGCTCTCAACCAGAACACCATTCATTTTCCAAGGCCTTCTGTAGCTTCCACTGCTTCATCTGGCCTCCCACTGGGCTACAGCAACATACCAGTCCCCACACAGGTCAGCTAGCATTAGATCATGTGTTACCGTATAATAAGTGAGCAAATACAGTTTTATATTTGTTGCAGTGACACACCAGTCATTATAGTATTTCATTAGAACATTATGCCATAGTACCTTCATAGAAAAACACCCAATTTCTTCAGAGGAGGGAACACCCATACTAGTGTGGTTATGTAATATTTATTTGCATCAGAACGCACAATAGGTCTTATGTTGCTCTCTTCAGGAGAGAAGCTGTTATAACATTTAACAGAACAATGGTCATGTGACCTGATGATGGTTCTCAAGAGTTGCTGTTGGTCTTCTTGCCCTGTCTGTACTTTTTTGAAAGTTTACTGTCCTTTTTTTTTTTTTATCCAGACTGCTTCTTAACATTTCCCCTCTTTCTCTGTTTATGTTCTCCACTTTATATCTGCCACTGCTTCCTTTCTAAATCCAGACTCTAACCCAGTCAGCTCCTTCAATGTTGCATCCTGGGATAGCTCTTACTGGAAATGGTCAGTTTGGATGCAGTGAATCTTTCCCACCTGCACTACTTCTTTGTCCTCCCACCATACAAGGTATGTCAACTGCATGTTCTGCTTAGTGATAATTTGTCAGATTTTGAAATTTACTGTTTTTGAGGCATTGCTCAGTATCTTTATTATGTAAGGTGCAAAACACAAAATCAGCTGGTCATAGATCCACCAGTCAGTTGTTGAATATAGCCATGTAATAAAAATCACAATATGATTTTCACTTTTTAGGCAACCTTAATCAAACAGCTGGGTTTTCTGTTCCCATGGTAGCACATGCCCCTCCCATACAGCCCTTACCAGTCAGGCCTGGTGTGATACCTCAGGTAAGGCACCTGTACTCACAGGCAAAGTAGTTATTAAACTTCATTTGTTCACAGTCAATATCTTTATATCTATTTAAGTAACCCGGTTATTCTGCTGTCTCAAAGTAAGATGATTACTCAGCTGTCGTGTAAACAGGAAACCAGGTTTTTCTAATCGGGAGAACGATTAGACACCCAGTTCCCTGGGTAGATCTCTCCCAGAGAGCGTTGATTTCTCTGCCATGGCAATTTATCACCAGGTTACTATTCTTTGCCTCCAGATATTCATGTGGCTTCATGTTAAGGAATTATTTCAACAAAATGTTTTCTAATTTGTGGCTCCTAGATTAAAATCCTTTTAAAATAAGGCCACAGTGGAGAAAAAAATCAGAGTATGACTTTCCAGTAGCCTGGTTACCTGAGTCTAGAACTGATTTCCCAATTATCCGCACCTCACAAAGTGTAAACATTCAGCAGCAGCAGCAGCAGTAGTAGTAGCAGTAGCTTTTCCTCACTGAAATTACACTGCAGCCTATATTTCCTTTTTTTTAACCATTTATAACAGGTCTGGTCCACTCGAGGACAGCAACTACTCGTCCCTGCTGCCTGGCAGCAGATGACGCCAGTGTGTCCTCCCCCTTCTCACCCACCTCCACCTGCATCCACTGACACGACAGCTGGCCCACAGAGAGTTAATGACTGGGGGTGAGCTTTAAAGCTGGGTCAATCACACTTGGACTAGGGAATTCGGCAGTTTTTATTAAGATATAGTTGTGTTTTTAATGAACACCTGCACCAAATAAATAGTTACTGTAGTTGATTGTCTTCTTATCTATCCTAAATGTGATTCCTTTAATAAATGTTTTTTTTTTCTCTCAGGAAAATGCATCCCCACAGCAGTCACTACAGTTCATTGATTCAGCAGCCTCTCTTGACTAATCAGATGACAGCCCTCTCTGCCCACCAGCCAATGAACATTGGTATAGCTCATGTTGTCTGGCCCCAGCCAACCAATAAAAGGAACAGGCCCAGTCACAACAGGTAACATTCTGCAACTCAGTGATGTTAGGCACAGTTTTTATCATTTTTTTCAGGTATAATAAAATTAAAGTAATATATGTTGCTATTTTTCTGGACTCTCACTTTCCTAGTTTTTAACTTTATATATCAACTTTATGTTTAAAGAAACTTGTCCCATCCCAGTAACTTCCAAATGTCAGTGTGTCGAACTCCAAAGATGGCTGATGTTGTTGGACCTGCAGTGCAGGAACGGATACAACCTCAAAGGGAGGTGCCGGTGGTGGGAACAAGGCCTACAGAAGTGCAGAACACCGACTTAGATGAAGACGATGTGGAGGCAGAAGTGCGCTGCTATAATGAGGTTGCACCAAATAATAACAGGCAGCTGGACCTGTCTAGTCACCAGCAACGTGATGTGGCAATCCTAATGGGTGACACACCTAGCCCTGCCCAGAGTGTGATTAGCATCCGCAGCGAGCTGACTGATGAAGGGGAAGATGAAGACCCTCAGAGGTGTCATCTGAGCAAGTGAGTCATGTCAGAGTTTAATCATTGCGAACATGGAGGATCTTTTTACTGAGCAGAGCTGAGGGCAGTGTTGATTCATCTTATGAGTGTGTTTGTGTAACCTTCTGTTAGTTCTTAGTATCTTAATGACAATTTATCGATGCCAGATAAATCCAAAGCTTTTGTGATTGATACAACTAATGTTGACAGAAACTATTTTTCTGTTTTTAGTTGTAAAGAGGCGTGTGTGTGTGAGGCATGTAGAAACACCCGTGTGTCTATGGAGAGAATTTGTTCCCTCAGCAGCCCCGACAGCAGCCTTAGCACCAGTTCCTTTGCCTCCAACTCACTTCACTCCAGCCCGTCTGTCTCGCCATGCAAAAGACCCAACAGGTAATATTTCTTAGTGTCCATATGACACGTTAAACAATGTGTAGTTCTAGTAACTTGATCTTTGTCCTGCTTTATTCAGCATGTCTGAGGATGATGGCCATGAGAGTGGTTGTGACACAGTTGAAGGCTCCCCGAAATCCGACACATCAACTTCGCCGTGCAGCAACAACCCATATCGCTACCTTGCAAACAATAACCACAGCAGCCACCCACCTTTGGCCGACATGGCAGTGCCTCAACCTTGCCCTGCAGTGCCAGGCAGGAGTCTGCGTGGTATCAGGACAATGGTGGTTCCACCAATGAGAGTGCAGAACAGCAACACTCAGGGATCAGAGGAGCGTTCACGGAGAATGGGTCAGTTTAAAGTAATATTTGTCCATGTATGTATTTTGCAACATCATCTTGTATAGTTCAGTAATAGTTAAGTAATAATAGTTTTTCAGGGCGGCTTTTGCATATGCTGTTTGTGTACTAACACCCATTGCTTTTTGCCATAAATGTAATGCCTCTTGCCACCTGCCTTGTGGTCTGTCACCTGTGGTGGTGTCATCTTTCCAGGTCATATGGAGGCGGTAGAAGGTTACCGCCCTCTGGTGGGTCATAGAGGAATGAACAGGTGATCAAGAGACACCAGCAGAGAGCTGACCCCACACTGTATTTAATTTGCATCCATACCAGACAATGCTAACATTGTCGGTGAATCAGCCATGGCTGAAGATACAAAAAAAAGACCCCTTTGGAAAAATTTAGAGATTTGTATGTGATATAATATATTAAACATTATTTCTCTATATTAGTGGTGAGGTAAAATTAGATGGAGCGTCAAATACCAGGGCAATATTAGTTCATGTGTTAATAGGTATTAATGTGTAAACCAGTCCTCAATGACAACACTGAAAACATACTCTAATAGCGATTCTTTTGCCTGTTGGATTAGGGGGAAATGGATGCATTTCCTTTTCCAATGGGTCAGAACCTCTTCTCTCTGCTGGTTCTTTTCATACAGCCAGGTTTTCCCAAGTCAGTGATCTGAGATCAGTTTCAAATGTAATTCTCCCCAGAAGTTAAAAAATGTTGCTAATGGTGGAGCCAAATTAAACTGATCACAGTGTCTAAGGATCTATCATCAGCTTTTTCATGTGCTTGCTCTGAGTGAAAACAGTCCCTCTCTCTACTCTCTTCTTTTCCACTTTATGGGTGTTTTGTCAAGGACATATATGGTTCTGTGTTTACCTGCATGTCACAAAAAACATATTGTTTCCTTGATATCCACATGATGTTAAGTTGGACTGTTGCCATTTTCTCTACACCACAAGGTCTGTATTCAAATAAAGACATGGAGTTCTTCTCTGTCACTTAATTGCCTATACAGCAGGGACCAGTGTCTAGGGATCACAGTCTTGGTATACATACATACATCACATAACTGTAGCCCATAATGCTGTCATGTTTAATTTTTCAGTTTGGTCATTGCATAGTGACTCTCATTGACTGTGTGTTTATGTGACGTGTTGAAAATATATTCGAAATGTGCATGTTGTTGGGTAACCTTTTAATATATACTGCTTCACTGACTTTGGTCCATTTTTGCAGCTTAAATCTCCTTGTCTGACTTTTGATTTTTTTCTTGTCCCAGTCTCAGAGTCCTGGTCCCGGTCCAAAGGGCGCTGCAGTCTCATTGGACAACAGAGCACTCCTTCCTCTGCCCCCCTCCTCCCATCTGCCCCCCTCCTGTCCCAGCAGCAGCATCCGCTGGGCTTTGGACAGGTTAATTTTTATTTAATTTTTATTCTATTTTATATATGGGGAACAATACAGGAGCTAACACCTTTTTTAAATTTATTGGACAATGTAACTAGAATAAGATGTAGTTTGTATCTGAGTTGATAGAGGACCTTTTTTATAGCTGAAGCTTTCCAGGCTTACACTTACCTAATGTTTATACACAGTCTGAAGCGATTTAAATTTATTACTGCTGAACAAATGTAAGGAACGGTGTCCTCTTGTCACGCCTGCTCATGAAAGCTAGAATGTTTTTTTGGCAATCTGTTCAAGTCTAATTTCAATGCGTTTCTGTCAGGTGCAGCCGTACGCCTCAAACTACAGCAACAAAGAGTGGAACAGCAACTGTGGGCCACTGCGACCTCACGCCTTCATCCCTCCTACTGTCCACACGCACACCTTCACACACCTGCCGCACAGTCCCACCCACACTTCAGCCACCACACAGGGCCTGCACCCGCACGCCCTGCTGTCCTACCCACCCAGCGGCGCCCTCACTGCCACCCACCACCACCCCCACCCTATTTTGCCTTCTCGGCCTGCTCCTCTCCTCCAGCACAGCTTCGGTCTCTCTCAAGGAGGTGCTTTAGTTCACCAGGTGGCCCTGGGCATTGGCAACCACCCCCACCACCCAGGACACCCTCTTCCTCCTCACCCACACAGGCTCCTCCCTTCCCCTACCATCAATCAGCACAGCTTCGCCCACCACCCCCATCAGTTCAAGCCTCCGTTCCCTCCACCGCCACCTCCTCCTCTCCCATACATGGCCTCCCCGGTTGCCTACTCAGGCTTTCCTCTGAGTCCGACCAAACTCACTCACCACCCGCAGTTTTCTTACATTGGAGGAACAGGACAGGTCCACAGCAGTACCTTCTTGTGAGGAAGAACAACGGGAAGTGGTCTGGGTCTGCGACCTGGTCAGGCAGAGCTAGCAGCAGAGCACAAAATGGATACTTGTGATGAGCAGCGATAAAATATGGTTATAACATGGATGTCACAGTATATGCTTAAAAATGACTGTGCTGAAGATGTTGTTTTCTAATGTTTGTGGACAACTAAAATCAGCCTCTGTAATCTGGGGTTCACAAGTCAGATTATTTTTGATTGACAGAAGATCTTTTTCTTCCTTCAAAATCACAAGACAATAGAGGAAACTAATTTAAATCAAACTACATAGCTTTATAAAAGAGCAGAAGACATGAGACTAAATTAATTAACAAATGATGAGGAATTCTAATTAAGATTGTGTTTTTTGCACATTACCTCACTGTCACTTGTTGTTTGAGTACTTCAGAAAATATGATCTAAATAGAGGCCTAAAATAATTAGTTGCTGCTGTCAGGTCACTCCTTCCCTTTATCTTCGCCTTGTAGCACATGCTAGCCCGTCTTGCTTCGTTTTTTTATTTTTAAGGCATCTCAGTCTGTATTAACCAGGTGTGAACACTCCTGTCCTTGTTTGAGGTAGACTTTGCTGCTGTCATTTCCCAGTGCCTTAAAATATGAGTCTATGACATTACTTCAGGAGCTTATAGATTGTACATTTAAATGGGCTTGCAGCACTTAACCTTCAGACTCAGAATATAGCAGACTTATTGGATAAATGTGGGGATAATGTGTGTGTGTGTGTGTGTGGTTTTGTTGGTTGGACTTCAGTTTGCTTTCTAACTCAGAGTATAGATTTACTTTAGCTAGAGGCTGCACATTTAGGGCTTTGACTGAGCGTTTTTGTATATAAAGAGTTATCTGATATTTTGATAATCTATTTCTATTCACTATAGTACTTAATTCGTAACAGTATTGTCACTGTTTACTGTAACTGCAATACAATCTAGATAGCCTCTGGGTTGCTGTGTTTATTATTTGGCATTTACAGTAGGTTAGAATTGCATGAATGAAGTTTATGGTTTTGATTTTTGGGAGTGTTGTAGAGTAAAAAAAATAACATGACCTTATGTTTTTACTTTTAAAAGCTTTTCAGTGTTGGAACTAACCTATCAAGTTATAGTATCATTGCTGGGCTATTGAGTGTTAGAGGTATATCATAATTCTTTCAAATGTTTCTGTTAGACAAGCCTGTTGTCTAATGTATTAAAGCCTGTTAGTTTTGATGCATTCCTTCAGTGTGTATGCGTAGCCGTGTGTTTTTGATTTCCAGTTGCTTGTAAAGCTGTGTCTTTAACTGTCATCATATCATCTGGTATATTACTCTAATCAGCACCAAAGACTGTTTAAAAATCATTTCTGAAGCATGGTCGCTACGATTTCTCCTTTCACCTCCAGCATACTGTTGCAGTTATCGACATTGAAATATATTGTGAGAACTCTATTTAAAAAAAATTGAGGTTGAGGTTTTATTTTTCTGAGCTATGTTTTGGCAAAGTGTATTTGGAATGTATAGATAATAAGCTGCTATGTACTGATTATCTGCCACTTCGTAGCTGTGAATCTAGAGGATTAATCTCAGTCTAGTCTGCAATTCTCTGTTTTGTAATGTAGTTCTATTGACTAGATATAATAGAACCGGGGTTTGTTTTTATCAGAGTATATTAAATGCAATTTCTTTATGCTAGTGCCTCCGTAAATTGGCTTTGTTGTTTTGAACTGATTGTAAACTGCTGTAACGAAAGTTTTTTTTTCCTATTCTTGTGTGTGTGTGTGTGTGTGTGTGTGTGTGTGTGTGTGTGTGTGTGTGTGTGTGTGTGTGTGTGTGTGTGTGTGTGTGTGTGTGTGTGTGTGTGTGTGTGTGTGTGTGTGTGTGTGTGTGTGTGTGTGTGTGTGTGTGTGTGTGTGTGTGTGTGTGTGAGTGAGTGAGTGAGTGAGTGATTAGCATCAGTATTTTAGACATAGGCTAGGTTCTCTCTTGGAATCTATAACTGGTGTGTCATTAATTTGTTATCCTTTCTTCCTCTGATGACGTAGCTTTTGTTATCTGTCATTGGACTGTGTTTTCAACTCATCGTACTGTACAACTCGAGTGCCTTTCTTCAAATAAGTGGCTGACGGATAAATAGATATCAAAGCAGTTGAAAATTCCTAGACTAGTTGCTTTTAGGAAGATCGTCTCTTTTCACGTCATGAAATCCCAAAGTTGTTTGTTTGATAGACTAAGATACGTTCTTTTTCTTCATAATCCTAAGAAAGTCAAGTCAGGGAACGTTGTTGTGTTCACAAAGAGCCACCTTGCAGTACGCAGACACACAGAGCCTGAAGATACACAAATACAAAGCTTTATTCTCACACCTTGAATGTATTTGTGGAACTTTTACATCTGTTTTCAGTTTGCAGTCTTTCAGTTCGCATATTTTTTGCTTATATCGTGATTAGGACTTTGACAGTATGTATGAAGCTATTTACAATAGGTAAATAATATGTATTTCAGTCAGGGGATTAATGTGCTTTATACATCAGTCATACTAAGTTTAGGTCCAAACATGTCCTACCGCCCACATCGTATAACATTGTTATAGGTTTGCTATGTAGCTTTAGTAATATGTGTATTTGTCTAATATGCTACTGTGTTGACGATCCCGCATCGGCAGCATGTACCATTCAGCTTGAAGTGCAGCCTAGAAATATAATGGATAGCTATTTGTTATGTCACAATAATGTGTACTGTTTAATTTTCACTACTGTGTTGTGCAGCTTTCCACACTCTCTGTGCTTTTGCTCAGCTTAGCACCTGTGGGATGAACACATGTATCACCTCAGTAATATACTGCACCATAGGCCCCCACTTGATTGCTGAGGTGTAGATAATCTAGCATCTCTGCAGCCTTGATCAACAAAGTCAGTGGATGGTCCCATTCCCATGGTTTTAATTCTTAGAGGGGGAATTTGACCTTCATGTGATGCCTTGCCTGATCTTAAAGGCAATAAAAAGATGGGCCCTCTGCTTTTACTAATGTTGCTAATGCTGTAGTCTGCCTCTAAAGGCATTTGTTTTCAGACCTGTTCTTATTAGACCCCACATGTTGTGTCATCTTATCTAGGTATTGGGCTGAACAATAAATAGTCTGAAATTCTACTCCTAAGACATGTTTTAGGTAGATTCTGAGTTGTCACTAGGCATAATTGCTCAATTGAAACTGTTACTGTCCTAAATGTGTTTAGGTTTGTGTGGCTTTATGATTTTAATCTGTTTTTCGGCTACATTAATTTGACATGTAGCAACTGCACTGTGCAATATCTAATGAGGACTGGGAAAATGATTATTGTTGGGATGTAATAATGTGTGTCTTACCCGTTTGCGGTCGATTCTTTTCCCCCCTCTAGTTCTCAGTGAGTTTCAATGTGACCAAGCCTTATATACTTTGTCACAAAAAGCGGGTTCCTTCTTGGTGACTCTTATTGGTGAGTGTCAAATTATGAATTGATGGTGTAATATGTTAAGAATCACTTTGAATTAAAAAATATCTTTTGCTTCAGTCGTCTTGTTTTTAATTACTTGTAATTTAATTTGTGATGTAAACCAAAAATCTAGACAAGTAGTGAGTCAACAGGTGCCACGCTACGAGTGGCCGTGAGCTGATCCGGTAAAAGCCACTGCACATTCACTGTTTTTAAAAGGCCTTGTACTATTTTTGAGGTTTCACAAATTTAAGATTTTATTGTGCTGCAAACATGGGGAGTGAACATATCAATGTAATACAATTTTTATGATGGTTGTTTCCCATCACATCTAAAAAAAATAATTAGTTTATTTTTATTTAACCAAAAATAGAACCTGGATTTTTTTAAATCCAAGCATTAAAGTAAAAATCCAAGTATTCCAAAATTCACTATAGTAAAAATATAAATATAATATCAAACAAAACAATCATAATATTAGATTTCTTATTTGGAAAATTATGAGATTAGAATTTTTGTAAGACCAAAGCCTGAGGACTTTACGCCATCTAGCGATAGCAGTGTGAAACTACAGCTTTATTGTATTACGCAAGTTCATCTTCAGTACTGCTGGACTACTAGTCATACTACACTGATTTATTACTATTATTGCTTTTGAAGTGAAACTGATTATTAGACCGAATGCTCTTGCGACACATTATAGTGAATAATTAAATATATACTATAAATGCAGGTTACTGTTACACACACAACTTGAAAGCCGAGGTTAGGTTTTATTTTAATGACACGTTATCAACCTGTGATATTAAAAATGAAAAAAATGTTTGTGATTTAACAAGTTCTGACTAGACAACAGAGCTTCAGTCTTCTGTAAATAATCAGTGTGCGGTTGGACTCTCACAGCTGGTTGTGAGACTGGGGCAGTGATAGTGAGAAGACCAACAGGATGTGGGATGTGGACGCAAATAATCATCATCTACATCAATAACATTTTTACAGAACCAGTTTAGTTTTTAGCAGAACCACAACGTGGTTATTATTGGGTTTACGTCACTTGTTCTAATTTGAAAATGTACAAACTTCAACATCTAATAGGGTTAGGGTTAATAATAATATAAATAATAATAAATATAAATATTTGTTTCATTTATATTAATTCTGTGTGATATAATTCAAATCACAAAAAGAGACTGCAGCAGTTTGCACAATCTATCCTCAGTTGAACACAAACATGAGATGCAGAAAGTGATAAATGTTAACATTTGATGGAAATATTAGCTTAATTCAAATATGATGGCAGCAACACATCTCTACCTTGTTTCAACACAAGTTGAAACCATTGTCATCAAATATGCATCCATAACAATGGCGAAGCAGACACCTTGAATTAAATCTGGAGAACGTGTGATGAGAGAGAAATATGTGTGGGTCTGTCTGCTAAGGTCCACCACTACCAGACCAACCTGCAGCCAAACAGTAGGCAGACGGAAAAGCTGAGTAAACATGTTTGTTGAAGACGTTTTGAGTATATATTTCAATACACATAAGTGCTGTAAGATTTCAATACTCGAGTATGAAGTAAATAAAAACTTTACATCATTAAAGGTTTTGGTTTTATGTGTAGTACACTTAATTAAACACTAAAAACACATACATGTAAATGTAGAACGTTTAATTATCAGTAAGGTCTGTTTTTTTTCATTACCACAACCAGGCTAAGAGATTAGTCAAACCCTGTTGAGTCTAATGTTTGTTAAAATCACAGCCAGAGAAAAATAATGAGTGTTGTGTGAATGTTCAGCATCTTTGGATTTGTTTGTAGACTTTTGTCAAACAAGATCTCTTCTCCCCAAAAATGATGTGTGAGTTAATTATAAAAATGATATGTTTCTTAGAAGGGTTAAAGTTAATTATATGAAAGGAGATTGCTTATATTTGTCGTCTCCTGGTTCCTGATACCTAAACGCTGAGACCTTTTTCTTCCTAGCGTCCGTAGCGTGTTTTATTTTGGCAGCACCAATTGTCTTCCGGTGTTGTAGCCGTGCATTGACGCAGCTGCCAGCGGAGATTGAGAGCGTCTAGCGGTCGCAGTGAGGATCTGATACCGCGCGCGTACACAGAAACGGAGCCAGTGAGCGACGCCAGGAAAAAATCTAAATCTGTTTCCTTGCCGACCACTGTGATCGTCGGCGGGCTCATGGAGAGCGGCTCCCTGCTAATCCGCACCGGGGGCACGTTGATCGGATGCCTTTCACCACAGCAGCGCCGTTAGATGTTTTCCATTAAGGATTAATTGGCTGACCAATGGCTCCCAAACATGCACTCTCCTCCAGCGGCGGCAGCAGTGGCCCCGAGGTCGGGGGGTTAAACAGCAAAGCAGAGCCCTGCTGCTTCTCTCCGACGGCATGGATCACGGACGGGGAGACGGTGGGCGCCTGCTTTCCGAGGAACAGGACGACGACACGGACGCAGAGCAGGATGCTGGACCGGTGCTTTGTTACCGTCACGGCGCTGCTGATGCTGTTGACACCGAGCTCCTTGGCCATTTCAGGTTGGACACCTATTCCTGTCCATATATGACTTTAACACGTTGAATGTCTATTTAGCCTATTTGTGATCGCATGAAAAAACACAGGATGAGCAGGCTGAGTGAATGAGCTGAGCTCAATGTTCCCAGTCCTATTTCAATGTCAGTGCCTTGATTTTTCCCAGTAAAGTCTGCTTGAGGCAACGATAAACGTAGACTTTATTTCTTTCTACCAGATTTGGCCACCTAAACGAATACCAGTTCAACAGTTCAACCAAGCGCTGTGTTCTAACATGGACCATGGAAGTGCTTGCAATGCGTGTGGATCTGTTCGGGGCTTTGTTGTTGTTGTTGTCATAGTATTATATGTTTATGCAGCATTGTAGTGCGGTTGCATTGTATCCGTTCGGTTTGTTGAGCATTTAAATATCTGTGTAGTTTCGCGAAGCCGAACCGGTGCCACGTACCCGATCACCCGGACGGAGAGCGCGCCGGACCGCAGGACTGCGCTGCGCCGCAAAGGCACACTGGCCGGCGCAGTTCCTCTAAATGAACGCGGAACTTTTTATCCATTCATGGTGCCTTGGTCCCGGGGTCGTCAACTTCGGACAACATCCGCAGGGGACCTTTCATAATCGACACAGATGAATTATTGATGCTACAGCTCTTGAAGAGGGCCCGTAATTATGTAATGTGTGGTTAGTTATATTTATGTGAAGCACGAAACCCGATTATCGTTTAGAATCAGTTTAATAATATCATACAACAATGTTGAGCATTTATATGGCGGTGAATCTACGACCTTTAGAAGAGACCTACGTCGTTCTAAAGGACACGCGTTTCATAACACTTTAACGCGTCTTAAAGCAGTGGAAGGCTCCCTCAGCTGCGCATTCATCAACCTCATTCCCAACATTAACAGCTTCATTTCTTTTTGACTTCGTTCTCTCCTTTTATTTTTGCTTGAAATAATTTTTTACAATATGTTAAAGAAATGATGAACAGGAATAAATATTATCTAATATTGTCACAAAGTGGCACAGCTCAATTCACAAAAACAGGTAATTCACTGAATCCAAACGTGTGAAATCACCTTCACTGCCTCTCAGAAATGCAAGTGGATTGTAAAGAGTCAATTTCAAATGGAAATAGCTTAATGCCGCTTGACCACGTTTAGTCTGAACTCTCAGACAGTCGGTTCAAGGTAGCTGTCAACATTTCACACCACTGCCACTGGCAGCACTGAGGATGGAGTCTGAAGTAAATGTCAAATGTCTCTTTCCAGGAACACGGAGTCAGTTTTACAAACAACTGGGACGGATTTTTAAGTATAAGAAGTGAGTCCAAAACAGACTGAAGGAATATTATGTTAATGGCTGCTGATTATTATTGTCTAATTTGAGAGTATATTACACTTCATATTTATTAAACATGGGCACCATCAAACAGATGCCTGAACTTAAATCAATGCATTGTTATACGTACTCTGTCCTCACATGTAATGTGATTGTTGGTTCTGTTCTGCTCATTTCTAGACCGTGCTCTTGTCTGTATTACCTAAGGAGAAATAATAATAATAATAATAATAATAATAATAATAATAATAATAATAATAATAATAATAATTTTTATTTAATGCAGTATAGTAAGTTGCAGTTTATTAAATGCAGCTTCCCGCTAAATTTGAGAATGGAGCTAGAAAATGGACAATATTGCCAAAGTATGCAGAAAAAAGCCACTTTGTCTGCCAAGCTTTTCCAGCGAGTCACCCACTCGCTCTCCACATCCTTTCTTTATTTCATGTTGCTGTGCGGCTTAAGAGCAGGCTTTTCCATAGCACAGGTTAGGCAGATGTTGCTGTCTCTCTCACCTGGTTAACCAAGCATTCATCTATTTCAGGTCGTTTGGTGAGACAACATTCCTACTGTGTTTCTGTATTCTCCTACACACTGTATTTACCTTAAAACATGGGGTTGGATCAGGAAGTTTTATGTGTGAGAATCTGTGTCTCAGCGAACATATATTCTTCGTGTATGTGTCTTCAGAGATCTTTGTCCTCACTGAACAGCAGGGATCCGTTGGTCTGTGTTACCATGGGAACGTTGCAGCTAGTACTTCTCTCACTGCCTGTCTGTGTTTGTCAGTTAGGGATTGAAATAACATCTGAGTAAGTGCCAGGTTAGAGTCTGCTGCTTAATAATCACCAGGGGCAAAACGCTTTCTGAACTCAAACCTTTGAGCATCCAGTTGTCTGGTCACCTCACACACACACACACACTGATTTGTGTTTTTGCCACCACTTCACAAACTGTGAACAAACAGATCAGGTCAATGTGACTAGAAGAATATTTTTTTGCCCTGAGCAGGCGTCTTTCTTCTGAACTGAAGCATTTCAAAAAAGGCTCCAGAAGCTTTAGACAATCCTTCTGACTTTCAGAGCTGGATTTAAAAGAAAAGAAAAACAACAGAATTATTCTGTCCCACAGAATAACAAAGCTCTACCTTCACAGATGTTACAGTGGTACAGTGACTTGATACAATTTATTCTTACTGTAGAATTTCTGAGCCAATTCACATAAAACCAAATACAAAACAAAAAACAAAACTACTCACAACTTCAACTGACAGAATGAACCAAATGATTCTCTGATGATCTATGTGTCAGAGTTCTATAAACCTCTGTCACATGGTATATCTTTATTTGATATTTGGTTGCCAGTACCGCTCTACAGATACAGCTTTGTTCTTTCACTTTGAAAATCCAGCCTCATGAAAGGATAACAACAATAATAGAGGTCCCAGAGTCAATGACAAATCATTTACTAACCATCAGTCATCTGCTGCCATCAATTAAAGTGATCAACCGTATTGACTGGGTGCAGTGTAGCGTCCGTGCACAGGAGATGAGAAATCGTTGTGATGCTGGTCATGCAGCATGAAGCTGTGTTCCATGTTGTACCTGTCTGTATGAGGAAACAAAATGAAAGCAAGATAAAGGCAGCAGATGATCTGACAGATTGCTTACTGAGGTTGAATTTAAATGCGATAGTGATATGAGAATACAGATTGGGAGCGAAGTGGTGTTTTATACGTGCCGCCACTTCATATCCATAGAATCACACCTGTTATCTCGCAATGTGAACCTGATGAGAACTGAACATTCAGGGCCGTGAAACTGTTAAAGCTGATTTTAAAACCAAACTGTAAAACAGTGACACATCTGGTGACACATCTGGGCTTGCATTCAAATATCATGAGGAAAACAAACCATCTAAGTCTTCACAGAGCTTAACGCAGAGTGAAAGGAGAATGACTCTGCTGCGTGTTCTCCATGTGTCAAATCTTAACAGCAGTTTTATTCATAATTGTGGTGAATTCACGATGCACTTAAGCACCAGGCTCATGTTAAATGGATGCGGTCTGTCAGATGCGGTACCTCTGGAAACCTTGATGGTGGCTGACAGTTGAGCGTGCTAGCTGTGATACAACCTGCTTCATTAGATGTTCGAGCTCACACTCCGTCGGTAGAAGTTACGACAACCTAAATAAACGGCAGCACACACTCTGCTGTGTTCTCTCTTCAGAATGCGAGTCAGTCATATTTTGCTAGATTTAACCTGGTTCAATTCTGCCCAGTTCACTCTGTGTGTGAGTGAGTGTGTTAGGAAGTGTTCAGAACCAAGCGTTGGAAAATTAAGTTCAGTCCTGCCTTTCAGTTTCAGCACACACGCAAACTGGACCTTGAAGGATGGGTAAGCTGGCTCCCATGGAAATGCTGGCATGTATGAAAACAAACCGAGCCATTTGAAGAGCTAGTGTGATCAGAGGTGTAGTGGGACGTGTACGCGAATCAATGTGAGGCCAAACATCTTGCATGTAGTCCCAGAAGCAGGAGGGAGCAGGGGTAAGGGAGGGGGAGCTGAGCTGGGGTAAAGAAGGGGGGAGCTGAGCAGGGGTAAGGGGGGGGGGGGGGGGGGGGGGGGGGGGGCTGAGCAGGGGTAAGGGAGGGGGAGCTGAGCTGGGGTAAAGAAGGGGGGAGCTGAGCAGGGGTAAGGGGGGGGGGGCTGAGCAGGGGTAAGGGAGGGGGAGCTGAGCTGGGGTAAAGAAGGGGGGAGCTGAGCAGGGGTAAGGGGGGGGGGGGCTGAGCAGGGGTAAGGGAGGGGGAGCTGAGCTTGGGTGAGGAAGGGGGAGGACTGAGCAGGGGTATCGAAGGGGGTAGCTGAGCTGGGGTGAGGAAGGGGGGAAGCGATGCAGGGGGCACTGCATCTCCCCAGCACATTTTCTCAGCAGTCAGACAGCAGCTTGTTTGGGCTCTCCACGCTCTGATTCTGCTGGAGCCTCACACAGACAAAAGAAGCAGGTACTGTATGTGATGGAATGTGAGTGTTTTGCTGGTGTTAAATTCAGAGTTACGACGAGCTTATTGAGTGATAATGGACGGATGTGTGTTGGTAAAACCACAGCGTGACACAGATAATTAGACACATCGTTACCGGTATTAGCGCTTCTCTACGGTCTGACCCGTTCAGCGTGTTCGACACGCTGTCTTTAGGCAGAAAAACAGAAGCAGTTTCATTACATAAAAATGATTTGATTTGTCATCATGTGTTTTTGACTGAATTGACTGAATTCATGATCTATTTCTAGGACGTGTGTGTGTTTGAGTGGGGAGAGAGAGGTCGGAAGTCAAAGACGAAAAAGAGTGAGAGAGGTGATAAATATTTCCTGGGATTATAGTATACATTACATACATACTGTAATAAGAGCTGGTGTTGTCGTTTGAGACATCAAGACAATACAACCAACAGCTTTCCCCAAAAAAGTACATTAAATAAAATAATATAGTTCATAAATACGTTTATACAAGTATAATAACACCATATGACATCCATATATAACACATATTCTAGTTACATATAATAACACACCACAACCACCATAACAAAACATCCTTAATAGTAGTAATAATTTTCATCTCTCTCTATGTAGCAGTAAGTATTTGCAGTATTTTTCATATCTATGCTTTTTTACTTGACGTTTTGGACCTACAGAATACACATGTACAGTATTATCATTATTACATGTAATGGGCGGTGTGGAGCTGCAGTGGTGGCCTCACAGGTCAGCCCTGCATGCAGAGTATATACATGTAGGTACATGTTGCCCTGTGATGGACTGGCTGCCTCTCCAGTGTCCCGCCTCTTGTTTGAATGACAGCTGGCTTATACCTTTGCAAAGATAAGGTGCTAAGGTGAGTTATTCTAATAATTATACAGAAAACCTTTGAGAAGCACAGTAAAGGAAGAACTAGAGCCTTGGAAGAAGCGTCCAGCAGAACCAGATCTGCCGAAGAACAGCATTGCTGCCAAACACAAAGCACCAGGAACTGCACAGGAAAAAACAAAGTTGCAGGAGGAACAGAACAAATGACATAATGGTTTCTGTTTAGGTAAGAAAAGTGTGTGTGTCAACCTCTGTGGCGTCCTTGAATCACCCATGTGCCTTGACGAGGTGGGCAGCTCAACCTTCAACCTTTTTATCATTTTATTCCTGTTTGCAAGATGAGTGAGACGCCACCAAAAGCCAAGCGCTGTATCAAGACTGAAGTAGTGTGTCACCGCTGAAATGAACCTCAATAGAGATCATTTTGTTTGTTTGAACCCCTCCTTAGCCGTGGAACCGAACTGACAAAAGCCCTTTGGTGTGAACCCAACACAAAATGATTTTCACAAGGTGGTAAGGCGCTCGTAAAGGCAGCAGATGACAGATCATGTGGCCCTGGTAGTGACGGCCGAAGAGAGCTGTTTTCCTGTGGAAGGCTCAGAGTGGACGTGTGAATGCTGCCTGACAGGACGGAAGGAGCAGGAGCAATTCATAAAAGCTTGAGAAGGCTTTGACTTTACATCCACTTACAACAGTGTGACACTGCCTCATTAGGGCTCTCTCGTCATCACCATCTTACAGAGAACCAACCATTAAACATTTGAAGGAAAGACAGAGGCTTTGGTTCAGTGTTCACCTTCTGTTACCTGAGAACAGACTTTCCTTTCAAAGCCAGGCTCTGTGAGTGATTCTTCTGTGCTCCTGCCTTCAGCCTGAGGAAGAGGGAGCGGGAAGATGAATTCTTCCTCTGTCTCTGAAATAAAAAATGAGCTATATTGCTTTTGTCTGAACTCTTCGCATAAGGCTTTTGTAACACCAGACCGATTGTGACTTGCACCGTCAAAAGCCTCCGTGCTTCTTTGGCGCTGAATCTCACCTCGCTGTCCTGTTTTTTGTATCAGTCACTTATATCACATATATATATATATATATATATATATATATATATATATATATATATATATATATATATATACAGTCAGGACCATAAATATTTGGACAGAGACATAATTCTTCTAATTTTGTTTCTGTACATTACCACAGTGAATTTTAAATGAAACAACTCAGATGCCATTGAAGTGCAGACTCTCAGCTTTAATTCCATGGGTTGACCAAAAAGATTGCATAAAAATGTGAAAAACTAAAGCATTTATTAAACACAATCCCTTCATTTCATGGGCTCGTAAGTAATTGGACAATTGACTTCCATGCTATTGCATGGGCAGGTGTGGACAATTTCCTTGTTATGTCATTATGAGTGAAGCAGATAAAAGGCCTGGAGTTGATTAGAGGACTCGTGTTTGCATTTTGAAGATTTTGCTGTGAACAGACAATATGCGGTCAAAGGAGCTCTCCATGCAGGTGAAACGAGCCATCATTAAGCTGAGAAAACAGAAAAAAACCATGCGAGAAATTGCTACAGTATTAGGAGTGGCAAAATCAACAGTGTGGTACATCCTGAGAAAGAAAGAAAGCACTGGTGAACTTAGCAACGCAAAAAGACCTGGACGTCCACGGAAGACAACAGTGGTGGATAATCGCAGAATCATTTCCATGGTGAAGAGGAACCCATTCACAACAGCCAACCAAGTGAACAACACTCTCCAGGAGGTAGGCGTATCAATATCCAAGTCTACCATAAAGAGAAGACTGCATGAAAGTAGATACAGAGGGTACACTGCAAGGTGCAAGCCACTCATAAGCCGCAAGAATAGAAAGGCCAGATTGGACTTTGCTAGAAAGCATCTAAAAAAGCCAGCACAGTTCTGGAAAAACATTCTTTGGACAGATGAAACCAAAATCAACCTCTACCAGAATGATGGCAAGAGAAAAGTATGGAGAAGGCGTGGAGAAGCTCATGATCCAAAGCACACTACATCATCAGTAAAACACTGTGGAGGCAGTGTGATGGCCTGGGCGTGCATGGCTGCTAGTGGCACTGGGACACTAGTGTTTATTGATGACGTGACAGAAGCAGCCGAATGAATTCTGAGGTGTTCAGAGACATACTGTCTGCGCAGATCCAGGTGAATGCAGTCAAACTGATTGGGCGGCATTTCATAATACAGATGGACAACGACCCAAAACATACAGCCAAAGCAACTCAGGAGTTTATTAAAGCAAAGAAGTGGAATATGCTTGAATGGCCAAGTCAGTCACCTGATCTTAACCCAATTGAGCATGCATTTCACTTGTTGAAGACTAAACTGCAGACAGAAAGGCCCACAAACAAACAGCAACTGAAAGCCGCTGCAGTAAAGGCCTGGCAGAGCATTCAGAAGGAGAAAACCCAGCATCTCGTGATGTCCATGAGTTCAAGACTTCAGGCTGTCATTGCCAACAAAGGGTTTTCAACCAAATATTAGTAATGACCATTTTATTTTCAGTTATTTCATTTGTCCAATTACTTACGAGCCCATGAAATGAAGGGATTGTGTTTAATAAATGCTTTAGTTTTTCACAGTTTTATGCAATCTTTTTGTTCAACCCATGGAATTAAAGCTGAAAGTCTGCACTTCAATGGCATCTGAGTTGTTTCATTTAAAAATCACTGTGGTAATGTACAGAAACAAAATTAGAAGAATTGTGTCTCTGTCCAAATATTTATGGTCCTGACTGTATATATATATATATATATATATATATATATATATATATATATATATATATATATATATATATATATAAATCTAGCTCAGTGTGCAAGCTACACATCCACTAGCTAGAAAAATGTGTACTAGTAGGATCAAGCCAGAACAATGTACACGCCACCCTACTTTATGTATTGTACGATGCTGAATTCTCTGTGGCAACAACTCAACTATATGCATGAACCCAGTGTGAGCGCTCTCTGCTAGATGTGCTACACGCCCACCCACTAGCCTAACCTCCAAACATTTCTACATCTTCTCTTCCTGCTACACTTTTGGCTTGACAAACAGCTTCTTCCATCATTAGATACAAAGCAACTGCTCGTCTCAATACGATGACATAACAGCTGCAGCAGATGGATATTAGCCCAAAATGATCAAAGTTTTCCGCTAGAGATGATCATGTTTTTGCAGTAGGTCTTTTGTTTCCATGGTGACGCTTGAAATATTCTATTTGCTCATTTGAGATGGGAAAAAATGAAAATGCATATTTGAACTCAGCCGGGATTTGGAGCTATTATCCTGCACACTCAGTGCGTGTAAATAACAGATTAACCCGAGTGCCTTCAGAACGGGGGAAATTCAGGACAGTCAGTGTTTGGACAGCAGATGAACGGCAATAGTTATGAATTATAAACTGACACAATATAGTATTTATAATCTTCCTGTATATTAATTAAAAACACTTTTCTTACGTCACTCATGGTGTTTGTCTTACGGACTAAAGCTGCTCAGCTGTGTAAACGAAACAATTGCTTTTGATGAGGAAGGTAATTACTGCCCCCTGGGTGAATCCAAATCAAGCCGCATGGTTCTGACCTCCCCACGCGCTCTGCTTCCCCTTGCTTCGAAAAACACATCTATATCAAATATTAATACCTTTGCATAATCAGACATGCTGTTCAAGACCTAGTTTAGGTGTGAGGAAGCTATAAGATGCGCGCGCCATCGCCCTCATTAGTTTGTGGATGTAGAAAACCAGCATGCGTGTTTGTTCAGATGGCTGCATGAAGTTCACTGTGAAGATCAGAGGTTGGTTTGCCTCACAGGCGTTACAAAGCCAGAGCCCGGCTCGAAGCGCTGAGAGGGCGAAGATGAGAAGTGCAAACAGCCAGCAGCAGTCTCTGCTTTGCATTTTTATACTTTAGGGTTGAAATAGTGCCATGTGGTGAAAACACTTCTCACGTGCCATGTGTCTAAGCTTAATAAAATAAATGCCTTTGATTTTCCCTGTCAGTGATGAAGGGGCATCGTGTCCTGGCACCACAGGGGATGCAGGGCCAATCACATTTACTCTCTTCACTCATTGGTTCACACACAGTCACACCGTGCGTCCCGCAACAATATGTTGCACTAGAAAATCAATAGTGCCCCGCATGTATTCACATACTCTGTTAAAAAAAACATCAGTCAAAGTGGCAGAGCAATTCACCAGGATGATACTTTCACATGCGTGTGTGTTTGCCAGAGCCTGAGTGTGTGTAAGTGTGCGCTTATGTGACGACAGGTGTGTGTGTGGTGTGTACTGTTTTTGAGGGTGCACTTGAGTTAATACGAATTTATAAGTGAACTAGAGCTTTAAACATCCCTTACTATGCACTAGTATAGTAAAGTACTTGAGGGTGTGTGGGGAGTGTCATGGTTGGCAGCTTGACTTTCGATTTCAGGCTGTTAATCTTAAAGGGTAATTTCCTGTAGCTCCCCTTATCATAGACTCTGACTTGACTCATTTGCTGTGATTGTTCTCACCTGTTTCTGCCCAGTCTCCTAGTGCTGTATATGTATATACACCCACTCATCCCAACACAAATCTCTAGGTTGTCTGCTGGCATCCACCAAACATCAGCTAATCTTGTAAAGACACCAGGACCAATCCTCCACGTCTGGGTTTCCACAATTTATTCTGTGAACCTAGCCATGCCAAGCATACAATTTGTATAATGCTTGTTTTAAACTGAAAAGGAAAAAGCCAAATTCACTTTTATGCACATATATACTAAAAAAAATGTTTGTCTAGAGTATATGATTATAGATTGTAATTATACATAAGTATAATCGACCTAAACTAACAAGTATACAAAAAAGTCTAAGTTTGTTAGGTGAATTAATTAGGAGTTAACCAAATGTATAAGCAATACTATCAGGCAAAATGCATAGTGTTAACAGCACATACTGTAAGTGACCCTGCGTTTTATGTGCATGCTATTAATCCACACAAACAGGTTCAAGCTTTGCTGCTTTACTGAATATTCTTCATCTTCATGTGACATATTTTAACAGACTTATTGGCAGATGTTACAACACAGTCATCAGAAATAGCAAACCATATTACAATCCTTGATGAAATACGTCAAATTTGTGATGACTCTTTTAGTCACGTTTCAATTTGACAGTGGTGTAATGTATATTTTGTCATTAAAAACAAAACTTAAACTTAAACTAGAAAAAGTAATTTCTCAAGAAATTACGTGGGAGAGCTGATCTGCTGCCGCAGCGATGACAAACGCTGATTAAGCTGCTGACGTCAAAAAGTTGACTGCGTCCAAAAGTTGACTACGGCAAAAAGATGAAAACGATGAAAATGATGAAAACAAGAAAACGTTGACAAAGAATAAAACGATGACAAAAGATGGCGATTTAAAAAATTCCTAATTTGACCAAGCTGAAAAGATGTCAAAGATTAAAAAGTTGACCAAGGTGCATTGTTGACAATCATAAATAAGCTGACTAGCTTTTTGATTTGAAGAATGTATTTGTAAATAATTTCATTCAATAGCAAGAATAGCCCTATTAAAGCAAAAGATTTAGATTTAGCCCTTTCAGAATAAAAGCACCCTAATAAGTTTGAGTGGCTATTTACTGAACTCTAAAGTAGTCTCAAATAACGATTGGTAAGTATTCAGAACCAGAAATTTTCTAATCAATCTTGCCATTAAAGGTAATGAATTGTAATTGGTGCTTTTATTTTGAAAGGATTTAGAGGAAATGTGTGGGGGTAAAAGCGTAACTGTCAATTAGTCTTTAAATAATCATAATTACCCATTCAAAGGCAAAAACAGTGCAGTTAAAGCTAATAATTGGCATTGGTGCTTTTATTTTGAAAGGATGTAGAGGACGCATGTGTGGGTAATTACTAAACTGTTAATCTATCTTTAAATAGTCATAATTACCCATCTAAAAGCAGAAATATTGCTATTAAAGCTAATTATTTGGCTTGGTGCTTTTATTTTGAAAGGATTTAGAGGAAGTGTGTGCTTAATTACTACACAATCCAATAGTGTAGTTGAGTAATCAGTAATAAGCATGGAACTGCTGTCTACACTGAGCATCAGGAGTTTGACCTGTCAGTGAAATCTGCAGCTGCGCCGTCGCGATGGAGACGAAAGGCGGGAAAATCAGGCTCACTCTGCTCTGTAAAAGCAGAGTTTCACCCTGTATAAACGGGCTTGTTCCAGCTAAACCATGATAGTTATCACAAAGAATATTTCATTTTATGAGTCCCAAGGCTTCAATGAACAAATGGTGTGAATTTTATGTTTAAGGACAAAAGCTTGTAGTCACAGTGGCAATTTCAAAATATGTCTCCTCTGTTTTTCTCCTCAGACGTCTGCCAAAAATTATCATTAGAGTCAATGGGAGAATTTCAGGATCTCTCTGCACTTTGAGGTCGATAGCGACTAAAGTATAGGTCTGAGGGTATATCCAGACACATCATTAGAAAGAAGACAAGTATGACTACGATTTAGTGAAGTAATTACGTTGATAGAGTAAAAATTGTGGCTGTAGTGACAAGTTAGAGACAGAAGTTCTGTCTTAAAAAAGCGCACTTTCTCACTGTAGCTGTGACATCACGCACTCTAACAGACGCAATACACACTAATGGAAAAGCTGAAAATTTAACAAAAACCACACGATATTTAAACGCTCACAAGTCGAAAACTATAAAAGATACGAGGACGCTGATTTACACGGAGAACGTTGAAAGATGATAGACGCTTTTGACGTTGAAATGACGTTTCTACGCCAAAGTATGACGATGATAGACGCTGATGAAAAGAGGGAAGTTGACAGAAAGTTGAACGATGATTCCCATAGACGACCATTATAAAAAAACGACGGAAAACGTTGAATAACGTTAAAAGTTGAAAAGCTGAAAACGTGAAAAGTAATAGCCTGCATCGTCTAACGATGACGCACGTTTAGAACGTTGAACGATGATTCTACGATAAAGCGTTGAGAAGTAGATAGCGGCCGAAAAACGGGGCGAAATAATAAGAATAATAACTAGAAAAAGCATTTCCATAAGAAAATGCACAGTGAATGCTTCCAAGCTGAAAATATTCCTGAAGAGTTGCTGAAAGTAACTGAAACATTTAAAACAGATGAAATAGCTAAATCATCTAAATCATAGTTGAATGTATCTAAGGAGAAATAGGAATTGATTAAACACTGCTGAATATTTGCAGAAGAAGCTGAAGTAGTTCAATTTCATATGGAGGAAACACGAAAAAGATTTGCTGAGATTAACAAACTGCTGAAAATCAATTAATTAATTTGTTGAAATATAGCTAAACGTTTTGAAAATATTTAATACGGCTTAAATTTGCTTCAGAACAAGTATTTGGATTTGAATTGATAAAAGTTGAAGCTTTGAAGGAAGTGTGTGCAGATAATTGCTGAACAGTAAAATAGTTTCATTAACTGGTTATAATTAACTAGTCAAATTCACAAAAGCGATATTTAGGCTAAATAATTAGATTGGTGCTTTCATTTTGAAAGTAATTTGAGGAAGTGTGTGTCCTAACTTGGTAAACTGGAAAAAGCGCTCATTAAGTTGTCCTAAATAACAAAAAAGCAGTCAAAAGCAGAAATTAAAAAGGTTTGGAGCTTAGTTAGTTGCACTAAAAGTTTAGTATTCTTATTTTGAAATGACTTACAGGAAGCTTGTGTGAGTAATTGTTAAATTGTTTCATTAACTAGTAATAATAAACCAGTAATTACTGGTATAGACTTATTGCTGAATTTGAATTGACCATTCAAAAACAGAATTTGTTCTATTAAAGCAAAAAAAATTTGTTTAATGCTTTTATTTTAAAACAATTTAGAGATGTGTGTGTTTATAGCTAAACTTTAAAATAGTCTCATTACTTGTCACAATTAACCATTCAAAAACAGAGTTTTTGCTATTAAAGCTAAAAATTTGGATTGGTACTTAAACATTAAGATTGTCTTATCATCTAGTAACAATACACCAGCTGAACGCAGAAATATTGCCCTTTTTAGCTAAAGATCTGGAATGGGGCTTTTATTTTGAAAGAATTTGGAGAAACTGTGTGTGCAGTATTTTAGTCTAAATAAATAGTCATGATAAACCCGTTGAAAGCAGAAATATTGCTATCTTTAGCTAAAAATCAGGATTTGGGCTTTTATTTTGAAAGGATGTGGAGAAGCTGTGTGTGCTTAATAGCTAAACTGTAAAACAGTCAAACTAACCAGTCATGACTACCCATTCAAAAGCACAAATAGTGCGATTAAAGCTAAAAATCTGGATTGGTGCTTTTATTTTGAAAGGATTTAGAGGTTGTGTGTGAGTAATTACTAATCTATAAAATAGTCATTAGACAGTCATAATATGTGTCATTCAATAGCAAGAATTGCCCTATTAAAGAAAAAAATTTAGGTTAAGCCCTTTCAGAATAAAATCACCCTAATAAGTGTGAGTGGTTATTTGCTGAACTCTAAAGTGTCTCATTAACGATTGGTAAGTATTCAGAACCAGAAATATTCTAATCAATCTTGCCATTAAAGGTAATAAATTGTAATTGGTGCTTTTATTTTGAAAGGATTTAGAGGAAACGTGTGGGCGTAATAGCGTAGCTGTCAATTAGTCTTTAAATAATCATAATTACCCATTCAAAGGCAAAATCAGAGCAGTTAAAGCTAATAAATTGCATTGGTGCTTTTATTTTGAAAGGACATAGAGGTAGCATGTGTGGGTAATTACTAAACTGTTAATCTATCTTTAAAATAATCATAATTACCCATATAAAAGCAGAAATGTTGGTATTAAAGCTAATTATTTGGCTTGATGCTTTTATTTTGAAAGGATTAAGAGGAAGCGTGTGCTTAATTACTACACAATCCAATAGTGTAGTTGAGTAATCAGTAATATGCATGGAACTGCTGTCTACACTGAGCATCAGGAGTTTGACCTGTTGGTGAAATCTGCAGCTGCGCCGTCGCCATGGAGACGAAAGGCGGGAAAATCAGGCTCACTCTGCTCTGTAAAAGCAGAGTTTCACCCTGTATAAACAGGATTGTTCCAGCTAAACCATAATAGTTATCACAAAAATTATTTCATTTTACGAGTCCCAAGTCTTCAATGAGCAAATGGTGTGAATTTTATGTTTGAGGACAAATGTTTGTAGCCGCAGTCGCAATTTCAAAATACTTCTCCTCTTGTTTTTCTCCCTAGACGTCTGCCGAAAATTATCATTAGCGTCTATGGGAGAAATTCAGGATCTCTCTGCGCTTTGAGGTTGATAGCGACTAAAGTATAGGTCTGAGGGTATATCCAGACACATCATTAGAAAGAAGACAAGTATGACTACGATTTAGTGAAGTAATTACGTTGATAGAGTAAAAATTGTGGCTGTAGTGACAAGTTAGAGACAGAAGTTCTGTCTTAAAAAAGCGCACTTTCTCACTGTAGCTGTGACATCACGCACTCTAACAGACGCAATACACACTAATGGAAAAGCTGAAAATTTAACAAAAACCACACGACTCAGGGACTTGTTGGGGAGATACAGTTTGGTCAGAAGGTAACAGCAGTGATATATTCTGGGCTTCTCTCTCTCTTAGGCAGTAGTTCTTTTTGTGTCAACACTTTTTCTCTTGTCTGCTTTTTTTTCTGCTGTTTTCACTTTTGACCAATCCCATTTTTCCCAGATGCTGGGGTCATGATGCAGTTTATCAGCAGTCATCAACTTACAGTAATTGTACACAGCAGTGAACTGGCTGTACATAGTTCACAGTTTTGCTGTAAGGTTATTGACGTAGGGTTATACAACATTTCCTGCCATTTTTATGCTATTCCTGTTAATTTGAAATTATGAGATAAAATGAGACTGTAGATTAATCAACACCCAAAGAAGTAACGCTCTCCTCCCTGACACATTTATGCTATCATGCTGACTGATTGTTGCTGTCACACAAGTAAGCCCTTGGCATGAGTAAGTTGGCTTGTGCAAATAAAGTGTAAGACCTGAGCTGCAGCAGCTCGTGCGTGTGTGTGTGTATGTGTGTGTGTGTGTGTGTGCAAATGTTTTTCCTCAAATTTGTGTTTGCCTCTTAATTCCACCGTCTCTTCACTTATGATGAAATATCTAAATGTGTCTGTGTTTCTGTTGTAAGTGGTCTTGATTTTAAGGCTGTGTGTGTGTGTGTGTGCATGTGTGTGTGTGTGTGTGTCTGCGTGTGTGTGTCTGTGTGTGTGTGCGTGTGTCGTCCCTGTCACTGTGGGTGTAGCTTTGCGTGCATTTGAGTAAATGGATTGAGGCAGATGATGTAATCGTTTTTGTCCAATTGTATGTGCTAAAGGTTTCTGGGTGTATGGCAGATACACTGGTGCCCTGTATGTGTGTGTGTGTGTGTGTGTGTGTGTGTGTGTGTGTGTGTGTGTGTGTGTGTGTGTGTGTGTGTGTGTGTGTGTATGTGTGTGTGTGTGTGTGTGTGTGTGAGAGAGGTAGAGATAGAGATAGAGACAGAGACAGATGCTCTAGATGCATCTTGTTAAAAAAAGGTACTCAGCTTAGCAAAACCATTAGCCCTAATTGTAAAGTGCAGTATTACAGTTATGGGTTTTAATTGTTAACATAGAATAATGTAGCTGAGGTTTTAAAGGGGACAGACCAATCATCTCACAGACACCTCATTATTTAAGGACCCACAGACTGATTTCTTTGTCAAGCACTCACACACACACATGCACAGCCATGTTGTCAGAGAACTAGGATTTCCCTAGTAACTAAACCTCTTTTAACCTCCTCAAGCAAAGGACTGGATGATGGGATGAAGCAGCAAAATGTTCTGATAAGAGCAACCGTAGACCTCAATGATCTTTGGCAGGAGGACAGGTTTGGGGTACAATGCACTGGGAAAGTGTGTACAGTGGGATGTGAAGGCCAACAGTAGGATCAGTTTGTATTGTCATTATTATAAATTGTATAGTAGGCCCAGCAATTCAGTCCTCTGGATTGTATGTGAACTGCTGGCATGTCTTTTACATTTTTTACAGGTTTATTTAAAATGTTTCTACTCTTCTGCTTGTGCATTCTTTGAAACATGCTGGTGAAAGAAACTTTTTCCTTTGAGCTCTGTTTGTGTCGCCCTGCACCAAAGTTGACACAAACTATTCTTTGCGCCTCTGTCCTGAAAGTTTGGAAAATGTGACTTAAAACATACAAATGGCCTTTTCATCTTCTTTGTTATGTGACCAGTCATTTTAATAACTTACATCTGGCAAAGACTTTAGAAAAGTGAACCTTGTCTCAAATGAATTCTCGAAGCTTCTTCTCTGACCTAATGCATTTCTCTGCAGACTTGTTTCTGGGATGACAGCGTTTTAAACTGCTTTCTCTTTGGGTTTTGTGCCATTTGAACACAACGTCTGTTTGCTTCCTAAAAATGCTTTCTGCAGCATCCAGTTCCTGGTGCTGGGAGACAGTCCCAGGGCAGAAAGTGTGAAGGCTCTCCAGTGTGTAGGACTGTAGACGATCATACAGTACCTAGCAGGCAGTGCTTCGTTGTGTTTTCACAGAACCAATGAATGGAAACGAGCAGGTGAGATGCTTTTCATTCTCTAGAAAAGTATCCCGCAGGCGGGACGTCTCAAAAGGACTGAGGCTTGATATGTCCAACACTTCTAACCAAAGGTTCTGACCTTGGTCTCACTCAATTCCTTTGTAGAAACGTGTCCATAAAATGCTACATTTCTGACATATAGTTATGACAGCAGTGTTTTCTTTTTTCCTGCATGACACGGGTTCCGCCAAAACATTTAAAATCTCCACTGATGTTTGGTTTCTTACTTTACCATAGAAGATCTTCAAAGTGAGAGCAATCTATACAGTAATATAGAGATATTGGTTCTTTCATCCTTCTTTGTACCTCTTCCTTCCTGGCTGGAAGTTGAGTCATGGCATCTAGACGTCTGTCCGCACCAGTAATACCTTAACAGCCGTTGGGAGAAGACTGATAGACGACAGCACGAGGCCCCATGACGACTGTCCTACTTCACTGTGTGTGAGACGCTGCTGGTTTAGCACCAAGCGGCCTTTTAGGTGCTCGTTGGGCACAGCAGGCGAACTGCAGCAGCGACAACACTGTCCAGATGGGAGGTTGTCGAACACGGCGACAGCATTAGCTCCAGCCAGCTGGGACGGTGCTGAGAATGCATGTGGAATCCACTGCCTCTCTGCCTCCAAGCCGGAGCTGGAGCTTGTCTGTACACATCTATAGGTAATCTCAAACGCTACTGGAGTTTGGAGATGTTGCTGTCAAATATGTTCAAGATTCTCGAGCACTTTTAGGTCTTGCCTACATCCCAACACAAATTTATATATATATATATATATATATAGATATATATATATATATATAGATATATATATATATATATATATATATATATATATATATATATATATATATATATCTATATATATATATTGCGAACTTGATTGCGTTCATATCCTTGCCTATGACACAGGCGGTAGCGGAGACGCTGTGGGTACAGCATGTGCAGGTGAAAGGCAGAGGAAGGTGAAGATGGAGTGTTGTATTGTGTACTTTGTCTAGTTTTGAGTCTGAGTTCTTGTGATTGCTCAACGCTTCCTCTGCTGCATCCTTCCTTTGCAACTTAAGCATGTATGTGTGTGTGTGTGTGTGTGGCCGTTGGCCTTCTGTACATGTGTACATGCATTGCACATGCCACAGCAGCCCAGGATGTCTCCCTGCTTCTGTTTATGCTAGACTGCCTGACCTACCCAATGCCCCAGAGCTCGTCACAGGACTCAGACAGAGCGGTGCTGATGAGGCGTCACACCGTCTTTTGCCTGCCTGCGTGTGTGTGTTTTAATTATGCATGACTGCATGCTTATTGCCGTACTGATGTTTCTTTGCATCTTTGGGTTTAATGTGACGCCTTCATTTACCCATCCTCTAAAGTGTGTGGGTGTGCTTATTCAACCCAATCCTTAAGCTCAGTTCCTTTCACACTTTTAGGTTGTTACCATGATTTTATTAAGTTTTGTTGTTTGTCTCAAAACAACGCTTTTACTTTACTTGTGTATTAACCATTTAGGATAATAAGATGTGATTGTCAGAATATAAATGGCATTTAACGGTTTATGTAAAAATTTTGTGGAGCATTTAGTATTTAGTCATTTTATTCCTCACAATCCAATACATTTTTAAAACCGGTGGCCAGATGTAAGGATGCAAAATAATAATAATCTGATGGTTTTGGTGAGGAATTATTATGATATGTCATAACAATCATAAAAATCATGAATGACTTGAGCACACACCACCGAGGCCTCACCTACAGCTACAGCGGAGGAGCTCTGTGCTGTCGAAGCCAACATGTTAAAGCTTCCCAGGATGCAGGACCGAGGAAGGGAGCAGCCGAGCAGCCGGAGTGATGCCAGATAACGCCAAATGCTGACATGAAGCAAAGCAGTGCAGGGTGCAGGGGCAGTCTGCCAGCCAGATAGCCACCAAGCAGTAGATACCCCTTGAGTGCCCTGCATTATCTGCCTCCTGTTATACACCCGGCTGTTTAGGTAGCATCATCAATACTGGTTTTTATGGTTATAATCAGCTTCTAGCTTTTTGATAGCTGATCAACACAAGTGCCAAAGGACCTACTGTAAATCACTTGAACTGCATGGGCTTCTCTTGAGTGACTTTTATTGTGTATAACAAGAATGGCATCAGTGTTTCCTTTGTTTTCCTCTGTTGTATTTAATTATCATAATAATGTTCACAGACAACATTAGACATTGAATTTATTTGTATATGTAATATGTTATATACATACATATATACATACACTACACACACACACGCACGCACGCACGCACACACACACACACACACACACACACACACACACACACACACACACACACACACACACACACATATATACATATATACATATATATATATTACACTATACATATATACATATATATATATATATATATATATATATATTAATATACTATAGATATATATATAATATATATATATATATATATATATATATATATATATATATATTATATAGGTTATAAGACGATCCTGAAGCCTTGATTCGTTAAATGGGATGAATATGGTTAGAATGTGTTCGGTTTTTGTTTGATTGACTTTGGATTACATGGACACTTCATCTGTTCAATACTTTGAACCCTTGAGCCCCATAATCTTATTTAGCATGAGATGATATGGTGTCATCCATCTGTTGTGTTCGTTATGCTGTTGATCCTCCTCACCGAAGGGAATTGTTACTGTTTTTTCAGATTTCCATGTGGCGATAAACATAGTTCTATATGTATGTATGGGTCTTTATAGCACATGGGGATAGATGTAGGTCACTCATCAGGGGCTAAACGTACTGAGCCCCCACGTCAAACAGTCATTTAAAAAATAATGGACACCTACAGTACTGTAGTCCTGCACGTTTTTAATGAAAGAGTCAAACAGATCAATGTCTACTAGGAACAGGTGGTTCCTCTCTTCCAGGTTGTTGACCACGTGCATCTACTTGGCAGTAGCACGTTATGGAGCGGTGACTTCTTAAGGCTATTTCTCACTGGTTGAATTTTCTATGGGAAAAGATGATGAACAAACTGAGAGAATAACTGTATTACTTACAGATGCATGTTTAATTACAGTATATCACTCTGTTTTACAGTTACATACTGTAATATGCTGATGTCATCTAAAGATGACACCAACTCTTTTCTTCGTTTTGTTTTTAAAACCTGGGTGATCATCTTTCTTTCAAATCTCTCCATACTGTACATTTCTCCTGTAGCTGAGAAAACAACAAGTGCTCACAGTTTGTTTATGGAATTAATTTCCAGTGGAAGGAGACCTTTAGTTTTTAAGTTTGTCCCTGTGAGTTCTGCCTCGTCATTCCCCAGGGAGCTTTTACTGTGATAGATTATTAAACAATTCATAGGTGTTTTTATCATTGAACTGTTGCCTTAGAGTACTAAACCCTCATGTGATTAAAGCCTGCCATTAAAATGATTGTCTAATGTAACCTCTTACCACAAACTGGGTAAATGCATGTCATTGATCCACCTAAAGGATGGGCTTCATGTGGTTGTGGATGTTAGTTATCATATGCATTACCCTGTCAAACAAATTGTATAAGCAAGTGTTAAAATCCCCGTTAGTGCAATCCTCTCTCCATTAAATGACACAAACTGCTTTGTGTTTATTTTGATAACATCACATCCCCTCGCTCCAGCTCTTTGTTGTTATCCCTGTATTCCAAGGTGATACATGACAGACAGGACAGACGTCACACAGGCACAGAACACTCTGTTTCCTTCTTTATTTATGGTAATGGTTACCCTGGTGACAGTATCCCTGTGGTTGCTAAGGAGACCCAGCAGCAGAAGCAGCCCTGTTGTCGAGCAGAAAGGAGCTGTTACTTCAAATAGGTCGACTGTCTTGCATTGTTTCCCTTCGTCTGCTGGATGACCCAACGTTTCATTCTGTCTTCTCGTATCGTATAAGTTTCAAGCTCAGCCCATTTCTTCAATGCTTTAATGTTATCATATTTAATGATAAGAATAATCTGGGAATCTCAGACGATTAACATTATTGTATGACATTTTTTCCCATTTCCTCTGATTTGTAGAGTATCAAAGCCTTTTTACCGAGTGTGTCCTTAAAGAGACATTAAACATGGATTTTCAAGAAAAATGTTCAAGGTTTTTAACTTGTTTACAATATGTTTAGCCTGAAACCAGAAACACAAAGCTTAATGACTGTTCGTCCTCCCTCCATCTCTAGTGGTGGATTATAATGGAGGATAATGGTGGATTTCAGTGCACATTCACGTGAGTTGCACATTGCTTGTACCCGTTTCAAATCAAATCTCAGGTTTTCAGTCCAAGTGGTGCCTTATTGCGCATTCTTTGAAGTGGGAATATTTTTGTACTGTGATTTATTATTGATTATGTTACGCAAGGTTCTTCTTTTGTGTTCCTGTTGTGAGCCACATATGTAGCTTTTATCCTGCTGATGATATGGACAATATAAATCCGTTTTGACCCTGCTAAGGCTCTAACCAGAGACCAAACCATACCTAGAAAGCTGATCAGCGTGAAAAAAGAAAAGATTCATCAATTCGTTCATCTCCCTGATGACATCATGCCCAAATGTTCTTTGCTTTTGTATTTACTGTGTAGCTAAAGTGAAATTCTGCTGACAACGTTGTCGTCAGGCAGCCTTTCTCAAACCTTGGCATTTCTTGCTAGTATTAATGAGAAAACATGGCAGTTTTCCATGTTCTACTCAGTAACCAGGTTCAAAGCAACAGCTTGAAACAGACAAATATATGCACAAATGTTACTGCTTAAAAAAGGCCAGAGTAAATTCTAAGAGGGTTTCTTGTCTGAGGTGTTCAGTAAAGAATTTCATTAGTGATGCGTCTTCCACCAACTGGCTTTTTTACCTGCCAATTCATCCATTCAACAGTCCAACCAGATAGTTTCCTGTTCTCGCCTCCACACAGACAGATGGATGCCCTGAATAGTTCCAGGAAATGGTTGCATGTCTGTCCTGTTGGATGGACTTACTATATTGGACAAAATCAACTGGCTTTGGACCATCCTTACTCCCACTGAGTCTCATACCACGTTGAGTATCTCAGTTTGGACTCGCTACCAACACTCCCACTCTGTCACGGATCGGCAGATAAAGGACCCACATGCACAGCACCGAGGCAGGATAATGATCAAACACAGGTTTATTGCTATAAGCGGAGTCAGACGGTCCAGGTCATACACTAAAGGCTCAGCAAAAGGTACAAAGGGGAGCAGGCGATCTCGAGTCCAGTACGCAGGCGAGGTTCGATACACGGAAGATCTTGGCTAAGGTACAGACAGGGATTAAGCGAACTCACGGTCAGGTGGTTAGTCCAGGTGCAGACAGGAAATGACGGTACAGGCAAACAGGGAAAATACGCGACGAACACGGACACGAAACTCATGAAACTAACAAAACTCAGGAAACTCGAGATACTCAGGAAACACGACAATCTGGCAAAGGACTATGGGAACAGGTGGTGGCTAAATACACAGAGTGATTACGTAATTACTGACAGGTGTGGATACTGGGAACAGGTAAGTGAAAGCTGACAGAGAACAGGAAGTTTAACAAAATAAAACAGGACATGGCGTGACAACAGGAAACAACTAGAACAAAAACCCAGATCATGACACACTCGAATGCAACGCCTTATTTGAAATGGGTTAAACATTGTTAAAATCTCATTAAAGCTCCATGGCACTGAACACAGTTCTCCCTCTCATACCCAGTCAGCGATTCTAAACGCATTCCTTTAATGGCATGACCTTTGCTTGCTCAAAATGCAGTGGTGAGCTTTGCATAAAATGACCTTTTAGAAATGACCTCAATTCAGAGCTTGTCACCAACATGAATGAGAAACAATTTAAAATTCATCACGATTTCAATTATTGATAAAAGTAATCATACAGTCAGGCTTTAAGGCAACTGCAGTTGTTCCTCCATGTTTTTAATAATGTGAATAGCTTAACTTGAAAAGTCTTATTGTCTTATCACCAAGAAGGTTCATGTGGTTTTCTCTCTACTGCAGCCGTTATGCGGTATGGAAAACATTGGGCCAGTGCAGCAAGTGATTAAGACTTTCAGGCTTGTTTAATGATTGCCACCAGTCAGCTGGTTGGTAGACTCCATTACCCAGACTCCCCAGAATTACTTTTTCTCCTGAGCCTCTTTTAGAGTTGAAGACCAGTTGGCTCCCACTTCCTAACCACCTGTTCAGAATTGCAGCGTGTTCAGGCCTATAGCTCAACGTATGCGAGTCAGGGCTGAGGAGGGTAAACCCGCAGTCACAGTCTGTGGAAATTAGCCATTATATTATCATAGACACCTGGAAAGAGCCTCCATTGACCTGGCAAGCTTTCACGGGGTTGTGTTGGCTTCATCATGGACACCGAGCCAGTGGGAAATACATAAAATGACACGGGTCTAAAGCCTCGCACCAGGCCAGTACTGCTTTGTACAATGTCTCCCTGTGATGAGCCTCATAATCGGCTATAAATGTTCTAACACAGAAATAAACAAGAAAAAAACTAAAATCTGTGGGTCACTTCTTCCCTGAGCCACATTTATCAGTTTGAATCCACATTATCTAGTCCTCGGCACCATCCTTCCATCCATCTCTCCCTCCAACCTGTCCATATTTGTTCTCAGCGGAGGTTCTTCTTTCCTAGTGTTTTGTCAGAGGTCTGATGGAAGTCACATATGTTGCTCTCAGCCAGAGCAGGTGGATAACGGTTGGAGGAGAAAACACTCAAAACACTTTATCGACTTTTTTTATCCATTCATCCAACCCTCCATTAATCCATTTATCTCCCAATTACAGACATTGATTGCTTATAGCTGTCAAGGTACAGTATTCATGTACCTTGTTCAAAGAGCAAATTGGCTATCAATTGAGAGGATCAATGTAAATGTTATATTATTTATAACAATGTGTTGTTTTCTATGTTCAGTCATGGTTTATATCATTTACTGTCCCTTCATCCATTTAAAATATATTTTCTTGATGATCCATATATTGGTTTTTAGTATGAGCTTGAGAATTTTAGCTAATGGACAGCAGTCTTTGTTTTACTTGACTTTTCCTTGACTTCTATCTTGCTGGTCTGCCTGTGGTGCTCGAGTGATGGGCCCTGCCATTTCCAGCGCTGTCGTCCTCTGCTCTCTCAAACCGACCAACAGAGCTGTGGGTACATGACGTGGACCCTCGAGAGGCATTAATATGAACTGTCAAATGATAAATGTCCTAATTTATTGATATTTATAATAATATCATAACCCACAGATTACTGATAATAATTAGTGTGTTGGTGAACAGCGTTAAGCCTGGTGTTAGTTCTGTAAAGCCCCTTTTGCTCAGTGTCACTGTCTTTTAATTAATCAAGGCTTTTCTTTAAGAAATGAAGGAACCCAACGTTGAAGTCTCCTCAGTCCTCTGGACATCCAGGGTTCAGGAGATAAAAGCTGAGGCTGAGTTCTGGACCGTTTCTTTATTGCTCTGATTTTGTGCATCGTTAAAAAATCCAAAAATAACTCTATTACTTACACATAACTGACACCAAATCTGTTTTAGAAATAGAACTACTGTAAGCCTGAGCCATGAGCTGAGTCTTAATGTATTTGTTGGTTCTGAGAATACAAAGTCCGTAGACTAGCATTACTAGCTGCCTAGCAGATTAGTATCTGTGAAATCACAGCTGATTGCGGTGTGTGTGCGTGTGCGTGTCCTCGTTTAAGCACTTTGGAACATCATCTAATTCCCTGCTTTATCCGCTGAAAACATACGTAAGTGACCTACTTCAGATATTACTTTTTATTATTTTTTCACAGTTAGTTTTAGACATTTCTTTGTAAATCCCTCTGGATAAGGGTGTGTGAGCGGGAGGAGAAAGACAGAATGTGCGCATTTGTGTAGAAGAAAGTGTGTGTATGTGTGTGTGTGTGTGTGTGTGTGTGTGTGTGTGTGTGTGTGTGTGTGTGTGTGTGTGTGTGTGTGTGTGTGTGCGTGTGTGTGTGTGTGTGTGTGTGTGTGTGTGTTTCTGTATGGTCACTCTTCCATCTTGTCTGAACTCTTAATTAAGACACTTCCTACTTGTTCCTCTGTCTTCCCCCGTTTTCCCCCTTCGTCTTTCTTTTTGCTGCAGCTGAACGAGGTCATCGTGAATCAGTGCGACCGCCTGTCTCGCCTCTTGAGCCCGCTGTGATCTCCAACCTTTCAGCCACTCCTGGAATAGGGGAGGACAGAGCTGAGGCAGTGGATGTGACTGATGCTGGTCCTCTAGCTTGGACTGATGGGAAAGTGTTTGCTGGCTCCAGAACAGCAGTTTGGACTGAAGCGGAAGCCGGAGTGCAGACTGGAGCACACGGCAAGGTGTTTGCCGAAGCTGGGATTATGACCGGAACCAGTGCTTGGGCGGAGGTTGGGGCTGAATGGAGGCCTCTAGAAAGGCGAGGGGGTGACCTGCCAATCGTGCCCAGGGAACCGGGAGCTTGGCTGGGTCGGGAGAAGCTGCAGACACGAGCAGAGGGCAAACGAGACCAGGCAGCCTTCTCATCAGTGCTCAGCATGCTGGCAGAGACAGCAGACCTGCAGGGAGCAGAGCTGGGAAAACCTCTAGGGCTGCTCTCTAAAGCTGCTTGGACCAAAAGCTCCTCTTCATTGTCATCCAAGGCCTCCTCTTCTTCCTCCTCTACGATTAAGGCATCCTCTCTGCCTTTCTCCTCCCTTACAACAAAAGCATCGTCATTGCTTTCCTCCTCCTCTCTAGCCAGTAATAAAGATAGTCAGACACCAGGATCAGATGTCTCACCGACTGCCATCAACAGCAGCTCCTCCAACAGCAACAGTAACTCCAGTCTGGGTATTGTGCTGTGTTTCTTGTTTCTCAGTACATGTCAGTATTTGTCTTTGCCAGTTATGTAATCACAGCCTCACCTGCCTTGATTTACGCAGAGCAGGTCACCGGTTCATCCCCAGCCATAGAGACAGACAAGCGTTCATTCTCATTCACACTCTCACCTACAGACAATTAGGAGCATCCAGTCAACCACTGCATGGCTTTGGACTGTGGCTGGAATCAAACCTGCTGTCTGACCTTATCTGTGTGGATAAAGATATGTCCAATTTTATCCAACTATCCAAGTGTGGATTAGGGTCATGACCTAAAAACATTGCTTTTTTTTAAAAGTTGTATTAATATTTATAATGCAACTGTCAACATCTTTATAAGGTAAATGTATTTATTGGGAAGAAAGGTCTTGGGTAACATCATCAGCCTGACATTATCACAGTCCTTATCACCAGCCTCATCATGGCCATGCTCGTCCTATTTAGCCATTATCACAATTACAGTTTCTCCACATGCTGTACAGAACGCTTTATCTTCAGTCAGAAAAATGGCCAGAGCTCACATATCTTGTAATCCGCCATCACTCTGTCTGACGGAGCGATGCCTCTCTCTGTTGTTCATCCCAGTCTGCTGCATGTCTGGAATTGGATTTTTATTTCCTATGTAAAATTGAAACTTCTGTGTACAAAAACCTGATCAACTTCCCATCATGCTATCTTCTCTCACACATACAACAGTAATAATGTAGCATTGATCTGTGGTTTCACAGAGCAAACAGATTTGTTCTAATGGCGACTGTCTCCTTCTGTAGAGGACTCCATGAGCAGCCTCCCAGCCTGGGACCTCCCCACTGTCCCCGAGTCGCTGCTGTCTACGGTTGGCGACTATGACATCACGCTGCCTGCCAACGTCACCAGCCCTTTCTCCACCCACCAGTGGAACACCACCATGCCTGTGCGCACCAGAACCACCTCACGGAACACGACCGCGTCAGTGACGATCGTGAACACCTCAAACGCGTCACCCACCACATCAACTTTACTGTTGTCCACTGCAGCGAGAGCACGAACGCCGCCCGGATCAACTATGGGCTCACTGACCACGAGCCAGGACACTGTGACCAACGACAGCTTCCAGCTGACATCGGTAGCCATGACAACGCCCTCAGCGACCACGGCTATTGTGATTGCAGGTGCAGAAGTGACGATGCAGGCGCTGATCACTGGGCGTGCGGTGACATCACCCCTAAATACCACCGCTGCTACAGGCGTGCATCAAATTACGAGCCTCCAGCCGACCATAGAGATTGGGACTCCACCTGTGATCACCACTACAACCACACCTGCCCCTACCTCCACCACCACCACCTCCACCACCACCACCACTACTACCACTACCCCTGCACCCACTACTATCACTACACCTGTAACCACTACTGCTGCCACCACTACTACTACAACCACACCCACAACGACCAAGGTAGCAGACACCACTGTGTTCATTCCAGTCCATACTACTCCACCTCCTACTACGACTACAGAGTCTCCATCTAGCACTACAACAGAGGAAATACCTCTACTATGCAACGTAACTGAGAAGTACTGGGTCAGAACAGGTATGATAAGTCCTTTTCTTTTGTTTGATTCTTGCCTTATTGACAGCTGGGACAGACTCCAGCGTGACCGTAACTTACGACGGGCCATTGTTCTGGTGTTCCACAGTCATGATGAATATACTTGAAATGCCATTTCAGAGGCTTAGGCACAATGTACCAGTTATGTGACCCAGATTTATTTACATGCACAAAAATTAATTAAAACTTGCACAAAAGCCAGGGCAGATTGTCCTCGGGCAGAAACACTTAGATTAACAAGCAGCTGGAGACTGCAGCCTTTGCTTACATTTACAAGAGATGGTGTGATGTTACGGGCAGGTTGTGTGTGCTCCTTAAGGAAGTAAAACACTGTGGTGTGGAGACAATGACGATCCGTGACCATGCCTTCTTTTACAGTTTTGTCCATCGAGCTGCGTAGGAACCACATGGACCTGATCCTCAAACAGAATCTCTTTAAAGGGCTGAGCCATGCCCTGCAGAGAGCCTTGAATGACTCCAGTGCCTCGGCACAGGTCAGTCTGCTTTACACGCTCTGTAATCTATCATGGGGTAACTATAAATGTAAAGGCTGCTTGTTCCAGCTCGCTGGCTTGGAACCGATGATCGATAGCCAGAAGTCACAGGTCTGTAACTAGTAGACAGTGCAAGAAGGATTTTAGGATTTACAGTTTACATTTGAATGCAGCACCGTATAGAATTGACTGTTATTGAGCAGAGACACATTGTTCTTGTTCATGTAGTCAGTTTTATGTAGCATTCATCATTTTTTTTCCTGCTCAGTCATTTCACAAGGACTCATCTGAATGGCGCTAGATGAAGTCAGAGTGGTGACTAATACAGACAGGGTTCGAGTCTGAATAGGAGCGACCTGTTGAACAGCCAGGCCGTGTTTGTGCAGAGAGCTAATTGTTTGCATAGAAAGGTTATTACAGTCATACTGTACAGGGCTAATCTCTCTCACACAGTCCATAACATTCAGTCAAGTTGTGGTGCTCATTGTTTATCTGGTTTTCCCCATTTCTGTCCCAAACAATAATGATCTCATCCTTTACCTTCACATATGCTTATGGATCAATATTTGCGTTCCTCCTTTATCTCCCTAATGTGATTGCTCTTTCAGGTTAGGTCGACTGATTTTCTGTCGGCCTGCCTGGTGTGTCCATCCACCTGCTTCTCCTCTGCCTCTCTTTCTTTTCCCTGTCTGTCTCCCGTCTCCATCCGACTGCTTTTTCTATTTTTATCCAGTTGTTTGTGAGCCTGCACTGGCAGTGACTCAGTGTCTCTAAGCTCCAGTCCACTTTCATCTACCCCCTGCCACATACATAAGTGCACACAAGACACACGCACACAAACACACACAGCTCTCATGCTCTCTATCAGATAACAAAGGCTATTATTTGGATCAGCCTGTTGATGGACAGTGGGGACAACAGCAAGGTATAAAATTGAAGCCTTAAAAGCCACGTTATGTAGGCAGTGTTTTGAGTCGTTGTTTGTGGGCAAATACTGCCTTCAGCAAAGACAGAGGTGTCAGGCAGCACACAATTAGCATGCAGCAGTGTTTGCATCATTGGCCAATGTGTAATCATAATCAATCATAATCAATTGCACAACTGGCTCGTTTTACGGACTGTATCTCTAGAAAAATGAGGGCAAGATCAAGATAGATTGTGCCCTATAGCTCAAATTTATATGTTCCCAAAATCCATCAGATTGTAAAAATTGCTAATTGATGGTATTATTTACCACCACAGCACTTAGAAACCCTAAGAAAACAAAAAAAAATTATTTTAGCTTCAGTGTATCTGTGAACACATTCATATGCAAACAATCAATCTATTCTGGCTTCAACTAAAAGCTTCCTAATCTGGGATTTGTTGGTTTTTAGTTGTGAAAGGTCTTAGCTTTTGTGATTTATGCTACATAAATATATAAATAAATAAATGAAATTGAATTGAATTATTCATAATTCTAAATCATGAGACATCCGACTGTTGTATTAATGTTGTATTAATAGTTGATAAGTGTATGATGTTTGCCGATTACGCACAGCTTCAGAAGAGCACAGTGGAACATGTGCTGTGTACATTTATACATGAAAATCCTCTTGAATACTGTATGTAATTTTAAAATCCTTCATTTCTTTGTTCAATAGTCCCAATTCTATCTAAACTTGAACACACACTTGCTTTTTGTCACAGTGATACCGTTTGTCTGACATGGGCTGTTCAGAGTAGATAGTAAACATTTTCGGGAGACAAATTCTCACATTGTCCCGGTTATTTTTGGAGAAGAGTCCAACATATCTGTTAAATGTCATTGTTACATCAGTCACTTGGCTTTGATGCAACAGAGACTGTTGAGGTTGGCAAAGACATTAAGAGCAAAAATAAAAAAAACAGAAACAAACTACCAGCTCATAAAATATCTGAAAAGAAATACAATTGAACTTTTCAATCCATCCCAGAGGTGAAATGTTTAGATTAACAAAGAGTTGGTTTTAAATGATTGGCTGAAATACTGTGTGGGCAGGTGGAAAGATACTTGTATGTAGAGTTTTAATAACAGAATAAATTATGTTTATTTCTAGTTCATGTGTAATTACTGTACAGAAGAAAAGATAAGTGGTGAGAGGAGGGGGAGAAGTAATGAAATAGATTCCCTAAGAGGGATGCGCTTCTGATTTTGTGAATAAGCTCAGCCAGGGGCGAACAGGCGCTTCCAGAGCAGAGGAGGTGCAGGATGCAGGAGAAAGGACAGGGCCACAGTAACAGCTGCTTGGTGTGGCTGAAAGTAGACGGATAAGGAAAGTGGGCGGCGTACACTTCCATCAATACAAACCTTGACTCACCGCGTATTGAGCTGTTCATGGACACAGTTTGTCAGATTTATGGCTTTTGAAGGCTCCAGCTAAAATACTGTTTGCCTTCAAGGCATATTTGGCCTTAAAAAAGTGATGAATATTCATAGTCTGGTGCAGTGTAATCCATCCAACGTTTTGTTTCTCTCATCTGTATTGTAATCCTGTAGGAATAATTGCAGTCTGAATGCAGGATGTACACTGTATGCAAATAAGAGCGGTTAAGGGAGGTTCTAACCCATAATTACATCTAGCATTTGCCCATCTGTCTGACTGGCACAGGTGGAACGTGACGACTGCACCCCCCACAACGTGACGCTGGGCTACTATGTGACCAGCGGCAAAAGCGTCTACATCTCCTCCTTGGTGGTCGAGGCACTCAATCTTTATGGCTTTGACAAGCTGCTGTCGGACATCAGGCAGCACACCCCATTGGTCAGAGCAGTGCTGGTTCCCGTGGCAACCTGGGTGCCCACTCCAAGCATTCACCTGCAGCTGAAAACAGGTGACGCAACCTGCTTACAAGACAATGTAAATCAGCCTTAAAGTCCAATAAAAAGGCATGCTTGTGTTCACGGAGGTTGAGTGTATAAGTATAAAGACGCGCAGTGGGTGGGGATAAGCAAAAAAGAGGAAGAAGTGAGAGCATGGGATGGAAAAAAAACATGGACAAATTTAGAAAAGTGTGATTACGTGTCTGATCTGTCTCACTTCATACCCTAAATCCCAGAGAAACTCCCATGATTACAGAGCAACTGTGGTTTGTTCCATTCACTTAGACAGTGTCCTAAGCATCTTAAAGGAACATGTACAAACACACAGTGACACTAACAGAAAAACAGGCACACTGGGAGTGAGTCTGGTGGGAAGAGTAAAAGGGAAGTTTGGATAGACTGGTTTTTATATTATGTGCAAAATGACAGCTTCCACTGACTGAAACTCAAACTCAACTAACTCTAGTGACATTAAAACTCACTCACATACAGAAACACAATTTTTCATCAGACATTTCCACTATGCTTTATTCTAAACCACCTGGTGGTTTGTCTCGTCTGTCGATTCAACCTTTTAATGTACAGTCTTTAGTAGTTTTCTGTCAGTAGCCTCAACTCTCTGAACCCTTCCCTGCTCTGTGCAGGTGAGATTGATCAAAAATATTAGTAATGGCACAGAAGTTACAAGCATCCTTGCATACATTATTTGTTAGTGTAAACTGTAAAAAGACTCTTCCTACAGGACATTTGTGTACAACTGTGCGCTGTATGAAGCAGCCACTTGACGCAGGAACAAAATCCATGTCTGGCTCGTTCAGCTCCTAAACCATAAATACACAGTGAATGGCAATTTACCATCCACCAATTTGCATATGATTAGTAAGTGGGTCAACGCCTGCTACAGTACAGCATGTGTTGCAGACTGAGACCAGCGAAGAGCCGTGTTTTAGGAGAACAGATCCGCACCACAGTCTGAGATTTAGGTCAGAACATTGTTCCTGCTGCAGACCTTTTCGGAGGTTTTTAAAAATGAAGAGTGCTGAGAAAGAATGGAGGGCGACTGCAGTAAAAAGGATTACGACAACATTAATAACATCCTGCATAATCTGCTGATAGACTCAATATTGTTCAACGCGTTCCTCACCGGTGCTGTGACGCTCTTCCTTTCTGTTTTAGTCTCATTCTGGATAGTGGCAATAATCCTCTTTCTCTGTCTCGGTATTTAGGCTTATTGGTCACACAGACAGCATGAATCCAGAGCACTACTTTGATTAATACCTGAAATAAAGCCCCACATACAGGTTTAAGCTTGAGAAAAATGAATAGATGGTGTCAGGATAAATACTCCTACTTCAGATTTTTCTCAGTAGTTCTTATCACAAATCAGTCTTTTTTAACATTAATATTTCTCGGGTCCCTATGCAGTTGGCCACTTTTTGCTTTATTTGTTTTGTTAAACCCTGCTTGTTTGTAACATTTTCATAAGGTGTCACTAAATAGAAAAATGTTCCATGCGGTCCATTTTCTCTGGCTGCGTTCTTATGAAGAAAACACAGTTAATTAATGTGATAAAACTTATAAATTAAATGTTCTGGTGGATCATTATTTAAAACGTAAATTAATTGTTTTCTTTAATGCATGTCTTGTGTCAGTGCTGAGGTTCGTTGGCCCGACAGACAACATCTACTCCTGCAGCTTTGTTCAGATGTTGGAGCAGAGGCTGGAAAATGCTTTTGACGAGGCCCAGGACAAAGTGCTAGAGACCTACAACAGGCTCACTGTGGAGGTACTGCACAACTTCATAGAGATATATTTTAGCCACCTGTTTGCACGCAGCATTGTAATCACACTAATAAGAACAAATCAAAGTCTTCACAGGAGCTTTTACCTGCCTGCTGCTTTGTTGCTGCTGTGATTCACAATCAAAGTAAATGAAGACATGAAGCGCATTTTAATGTATTACTAAAAAAAAAAGTACAGACAATTTGGGTGTATTTAATAAATGACACAACGCTTTAGTGCCAAAGAAGCAATCGAACCTCCTTCAGTGCAGTTTTAACTTGAAGCTGTTTTTGCCATTGTTTGGTGTTGAGGTCTCTTGCTGGCTGCCAGACTATTCTCACGACAACAGGACATACATGCATACTGTATACCATCAGGATCATTAAGTAGGTCTCAGCGAGCAGAAGCAGATAGAGGTTCCATTCATAATTCATCCTCTGAAATATTAACGCTCAGAGAAGAGTGCGATGGGAAATCCTCGTATCTCGTATCATTATCCACTTTACTATGGTGACTCAGTCGCAGTGTTTCCAGAGCTCCACACAGTTCTTATATTAGATGGAAACATTGCTCATTCAAAGTGTCATACTGTGTCTGGAGCCGTTATGTATTCTTTATGGGCGTTTCAGACATTTGATAACGTTTTTCTGTGTGAAGCTTTGAATTATACATGCACCCGGCGCTGGTTGTTTATGTGGTTGCTGTCAATAAACACTATAATACACATTCTAATATCGCACCTGTGGGGGACGTAGTTATTGTTTGATTGGAATAAAGTATGAAAATGTGTTTTTGTGTTTGTGCTCAGATCCAGAGCGTTTCCCAGGAGCGGGGCTCTCCAGCCGTCACCCTGGTGTACGTGGTGAAGAATCAGGGTGTGATGCTGAATGGGACAGTGTCCAGCGGCCTGCTCAGCCAGCTGACTGCTGAGCTGGTGGGCTACTTCCTGTTCTACCCACCCTTGGTCATAGTTGAGCGTAAGTAAATCTGTGTCAGTGAGAAAAGAGGCGCTTGGCGTTGGGTCAGTGATTCCTAGGCCCAGCAAACGCACCATCACACACAGTACGGGAGCTGTCAGCAGTCTGTGGCACGGGTTGACTCAACAGCTTTACGACGCACATTTATGCAAACAAAGCAACAAAGGCTTGATCTGCTCTCACAGCTACAAATACAGACTTGGCTAGCGTCGTCTAATCCATAATCACGCATGTGGAGTAAACCAATTAGAGTCCAGCCAGAATGTTCAGTATTTATTTGTTTAATGTGTCTCAAAGACACCCTGTCAGACAGTCGTGACGGGTTTGAATCGAAACGGGTAATTCATCTGTGGAGGAGTCAGTGCGGCTCTGAGTCACAGTTTAACATAAATAGACGACTCGCGTGTTTGAAGCCACTTTTTAAGCAGATGCAGCCTTTCACAGTCTATTTCCATGACACTGTCCAAAACAACACTGTTTACGGCTCCTCTTAAAGGTTTTGTCTACACTGACCGTTCATATTGTAAACGTTCTACCACCTTGACATTATGTTCCCCTGATGGATGTTATTTTAGTTCACTAGTGGCAATTCAATTCAATTCAATTCAATTCAATTCAATTTTATTTATATGGCGCCAAATCACAACAAAGTTATCTAAAGGCACTTTACAAAGTTAGGTTTAAGACCTCACGCAACTAAACCCAACAAATCCCACATACAGCAAGCATTTAATTTGACAGCAACAGTGGAGAGGAAAGACTCCCTCTCTAATGAGGAAGAAACCTCCAGCAGAACCAGGCTGGATGTGGGCGGCCATCTGCCTCGACCGGTTGGGGTGAGAGGATAGAGAGAGAGAAAAGCACAGCAACAACAACAAGCAACAACAAGCAACAACAGAGCACAGGCAGGACGGATGGACCAGGGACTGGATACAGACAGGATGGGCTGGATCCGCAGCTGCCCATCACAGACACCAAACTTTGAGATACCTGTAGGTGAGGACAGAGTGGAGGAGAGAGAGAGAGAGAGAGAGAGAGAGAGAGAGAGAGAGAGAGAGAGAGAGAGAGAGAGAGAGAGCAGGAGAGAAGCACAACTACTGGAGAGAAAGAGACAAGGTTAGTTGAACATGGAACAATGATGGGAGGTTATTGAACAGAAGAGGTAGAGGGAAACAGAGGAGCTCAGTGTATAAATTAAGTCCCACAACAGTCTATATCTATTGCAGCTTAACTAAGAGATGGTTCCTGTGACTAACAATCATTGCCAGTGACCTGAACCATCTCTAATATAAGCTTTATCAAAAAGGAAGGTTTTAAGCCTAATCTTAAAGGTGGAGAGTGTGTCAGCTTCTCGAACCAATATTAGGCAAGGAAGATGTTTACCCGGTGCAGACTAGGTGGTCATTTATAGTTCATAAAGGGACTTTTTAAACATCTGACTGTTATTCTCCTTCCATCTTGCTTCTTTCCTTTTTTCCCTTTGCTTCAGGTAAAGACCACACTGATGCTGATCTAACATTCACATCATATTGTTTCAGTAACCAAACCTAAACTCAACTGCTGATACTGTATGCCTGAAAATCATGAAGTAGCTATATTTTCATCCAACATCCAACGTTAAGGTCCAACGTTATCCTCTGTGTTGATAAAGGTTGACTTGAAAATAGACATGGTGCCCACAACCCCACTTGTTTTTTTTCTGTGTTTTTTCGAGCTTTTCCATGTACTGAGCTTGAATCCTTGGGGACGTTTGCACTCAGAACACTATTTTCAGCCTTTAAAATCTCAGTCAGTGGTTGGAGTCGAAATGAAAATGATGACAGTGAAGCTACAGATGCAGTTTGATTTAATTCCTACGCAACTGGACATTAGAAAAGCCCAGTGTCTTCATGCCAATTTCTAGTCATTACATAACAATTGTTGTCATGCTGATGCTGCTGGGCTGAGACAGGTTCACATGGCAAATGCAGGGTGCCTTCAACAACGCTGATCACTGAGAAATACTGACTACACTGCAGGGCACTATGATTCATGCCTTTGTGTTCATTTGACCTGCTTCTCAAGAGTACCTATTTGCATTAGTAAGATATTATGTCAAAGCAATCACAAAGCTCCGATTTTAAAACAATTGTATACAAAATATACCAATCAATATAATTTGTTAACTCTGATGAAAAAACGGAAAAAACTGGATTTACATTTGTTCATATAGTTCATCTATGACATAAACCACAGTGTGTGACTGCAGCAGCTCACATGAGTCGTGTTTGTCTTTCACACCCCTCCTGACAAAACATCCAAACACTAGTAAAAGGCTGCAAAAGCCACGGACGGGCCACATGAGCTCTGTTTGTATTCCATCCCAGACTCCAGTGCCATCTGTGAGCTTGTGAAAGGGCAAACAGCTGCATAGCTCCTATCGTCTGAATTGTGCCACAGGCAATCTGTTGTCCATGTCCCCTGAATGAGCTAATTTTAGCTTGGTGAGATTAGATTAGAATCTATTTGTGCATGCTCTCAGCATCCAAAGGGCTAAAACATCACACTTCACACAGTCACATCTAACCCACTTGGCATCGCTATGGAGACTCTGTCTGCTTCTTTTACTCATCCTGAAACAATGAGCAACCGAACGCACACCACAGGTTATTCATAATGTGACGTGATAAAACAGTCTGTAAATATTCACGGTCAAGCTGAGCGCCCTGACGTTTGTTGGCGCAGACAATCGACTGTAGCTGTACTGAAAGCACTAAGAGATGATCGATGCGTGTAAGCATAAACGCCTAAACATTGATTCTCACTATCAAATTAAGCGCCGAGCAGCGGTGCGAGCATCTGCCTGCATGGCTGCAGCATGTCACCACTTAAATAAAGAGTGTTCTGCCAAATAACCAGAGCTGCACTGTGTGCAGTATTCAGTGGCATATAAAGACAGCCCCAAGGGACGATGAAGAAAGTCAAATTCACTTATTTGGAAAATTGAACATCATGTAATACATAATTGTCAGGCTTTCTGGAATGACTCAAGCATCAGCAGGAGAGTGGCTGCTTCAACAATGACCAACAAGGACATTCTGCTCAAAAGATAAACATTTCTATTTGAAAAAATACTATTCATTACAACAGACCATCATCATCATGAAATAATGCTCCCTATCTAGTCCAGTCCTGCTGTTACTGGACTTTTCTTTTGCAAAGGTGAAACTACATAGTAGTGATTATTGTGTTCAGTGGTGTTTTGGGCACTTTGGATCTAAGTGGAACAGAGAGAAAGTCAGGAAGTCGATGTGTTAGTAATCATAGAATTACAGACTAATCTGATTCGTTATAAGCATCATCTTTTTTGGGTTATGCAACCACGTTTTCCAGCTGGCGTGTTGATGAACTGAGTGCACTGGATTTGTCTGCTCCTCTAAAGGGCACGGGACGTGTTTGAACCGTAATGCGGTCGTAACGCTGGTCTTAAGGGTTTATGTGAGCTTGTTTAAGTTAAAGGGGGAGCTTAGTGAATGGAAATGCGCTCACGTACAGATGCACCAGGGAGGCGGCTGCAGACAGTCAGAGCTGAGCTACAGCGTTGGCTGGTATTAACGCCCAAAGTTGCCGCAGCACCATTGACCGAAGCCCAAGGCGGCGCTCGGCACACGGCCAGCACGGAGGAGTTAGGTGAGAAAGATGGCCAAATGGGCAGATGGGTAATAAGGAGAGAAAGGTTGACGGATGAAGCGGACGCAAAGGGACTCCAATGAACTGGGGGAGTAATGATGGGTGGAGGAAGACAGGAGGAGGCAGTTGGATGGACAGAGAGGATGTTTAAGGAAACAAAGCGAAGCGAAAGCTCCTCTGAAGAACATACAGCAAAGTGATAAAGTACAATTAAATTTGTTCTTATTTTCATGTTTAGGTATATTCACGTATGCTCCTGACAGTGTCTTAGTACAGTTCTTTCTATTGTGTGCTAGACCATCCTGGTCTTATTTGTGACTATTGCGTCTGTAACAAGCAATCCATGGTTACTTTAGGACATGGTTTGCTGGTGCTGAGTCTGTCAGGTTATGAAAGCGCTGTCTGTCCAGGAAGGAGATTATCTGGCCTCCACAATCACACAGCAGAAGTCTAGCTGAGAGGGTTTAGAATGAAATGGAGCAAGAAGTGAAGAAAAACAAACGCACAAGTGCAGTACAGGGCTATAGACCTGCGGAAACCATTCGTTGGGACAACATCTGAGGCTGAGAATACCAAGTGTCATCAAAGCTAAAGGCAAGATTTATAACGTGTTCTTAAAGATGATGACGACCACTGACTGACTGCTTACAGAGCATGTTCAGAAAATGTTAAAATGGGACAATTTCACAATACTGTAAATACAAATGTAACCATAATCCCACATAATGCAGAAAGGTAAACATGTAACCCTGTCTCTGTTTTCTCTCTCCAGCACTTGAGTACCACAATCTCAACACATCGAAGGCGACAAAGAACTATTGGGTGATAACGGGTAAATAGCCTTTGTCCACACACACACAAACACACGCAGGCAAACGTGCTACTGGGTGATCAGCGGTAATCAAGAGCTGCATCGATTGGACAAAGCAGCAGTTAGTTAAATGCCCCAGCATGCTCTGTTGTGCAATTCAGCACAGAGCAAAGGATCTGGTTTTCCTTTCTCCTGCCCGACCTCACTTCTTATGCTCCACCCCCCAGTCGTTCACTCTCTGTTCAGAGTGTCTTTAGCTGCTGTGTTTCTGGGAAAAACCTATTGATGTATAATTCACGGCTTCCTGACTGGGACAGAGAGAGACATCACTCTGCATCACATCACGGCCGTGTGTGAATGATGTGTGATGAGCGTGCGTGCGTGCGTGCGTGCGTGCCATATTTTATCTCATCTTATGTGCCCTCGCCTTTGCCTTGCATTTAATCTGTCATCCTCTGTTTTCTTACCAAACTCCTCTTTGGCCTTATTGCTAACGTTCTAAATCCCTCTCGGTCCTGCTAATCTGTCCTCAGTGATCCAGGATGTGGACAGCTCCTCTCTGGAGACCAACTACCAGAGCTTTGCCAGTCTAATGGAGCAACGACTGGCTGAGCTCTTCCTGGTGGCCGGAAGGCAGGGCCCTCGGACAGCTCGGTCCCGGCGGGCAACCACAGTGGGGATGTACACTGTACAGGTAGGCGGGAGTGGAATGTGTTGATTATGGTCCAGACGAAAAATGTCACAGTTCTCATTTCTACAGAGTCACAGTTTCAGGTTACATTATACAGGTAATTATAATTCACTTATATTTTTACTGTAGTAAACCCTTAACAATGGCCATCATTTATCATTTACTGCTAAAATAGTTGAGGAAGATCCTGTGTTCAATTCATATACTGTGTGGCCATATTATAATGTATCTTATTGTATTTAATTTTACTACTTGTCCTTTAGTGATGATACAAATCAGACTAGAGACTGGCCCATGAACATGAATCAGTTTCTCAGAGTCTCTTCAAATATTGCTTAAGATGCCATTGAACCATAATTATGTATATTGTTGGCAACTAGCCAACAAGGCTCTAATGTTCTTATCGATAATTCAGTGTTAAAATGAAGCTCAGTTAACTCCAGTGTTTACATTAAGATTAGAACACGAGAGAAGAGAGACAGAGAAGTTACACTGGGTGACGTGAGCTAAGATCATCCAGCCATTTCACAATACACATCCTTTCTCTTTATGACAAACTCAAATCTCTCAGATTCCATTAAATCATGTGAAGTGTTGGTTAATTTAACAAAGGTGTCTGATGTATGATAAAAGTAAAGTGAGACTTGGACTTCAAGTCTTCAAGACTGAGCAACTGAGCCGATTTAGATTTTTGATTGGACACTACTTTAAATAAAGAAGGAATTTTTGATCAGCTAACATGCAAAGGTAAAGGCTATTGTATGAAAACTGTCCAGAAATTATCTATTGAACTGATATTTACTATTTATTTATATAAATATTTATTTTGCTGACGTATTTGTATTTAGTGCTATGGCTGCGGCTGTGTCCTTGTAGATGGTGAGCATTCGCCGACTGTCCGGTCCTAAGAACACAGCAGAAATGACCTACTATGCCCAGCTCAATGGGGAACCCATGAGTGGAACCACTGCTGCCAAGACCCTCAGCAGTCTGGACTCCCAGACCATGGCTCTGACACTAGGATACTTTGTACAAGTGCAGGCTGAACGTAAGCTCACACCCTACTTTAAACGTTAAACGCAGGTCTTATCCACTGTAGAAATGGACTTCCATTATAATAAAGTAAAAACACATCATTGTTTCTTATTCTGCCAGACGTACTCTTCTAGACATTATTCACCTGCGCTAATATCTAAAGAATTCTAATACTAATAGTCCTACTTATGCTTTGTAAGTAATATGGCCTTCATATGCAAATGAGCAGAGGAACCATGGTTGGTGGGATTTTTGCTTCAGTCAGAAACATGATGCATGTACTTTATAAATATATATTTATTTTATGTTTACAGTTAATGTGTTATCTAAATGTTTCTAGTTATATTTATTATTATTTCACAAATTCTACATTATTTAAATAATAGGCAGACAGTACTTACTGTACTTGTATGTACATGAGACATCACATCGGACAACACCCCCAGCTGAAGCATCCTGTGGGGTTAATATAAACTGAATTGTAACAGTGTAGGATCTGGCATTCTGCAGAATTTTGACTTTGTATGAATTTCCATGAGTATTTTTCACATTGCACATGTACAAATTCTAAATCAAAAATGGTGTTTTCATATACAGGAGATTGTCGTTGTATCTCCTAGTTTTTCTTAGAATCCATAATTAATAATAGGAGAGATACTGCAACTATGAGCAACCTCTGCAGGTCCTCAACAGAACATAGTGTTCCTTTAAAAAAGGAATTGAATTTGAATTTAAGGCTAAACTACATTGGGACCTATCACAAAAAGACCGTTGGCAATCAGTTCAGTGAGACAGCAGTTCAAATTATTTGGAGGTTATTTCAGGTAAAAGCTTTGGTCATTTTTGTCTTATTTATTTTCTGTCTGAGCACTAGATGCTGTATCCATTTGAAAACCAGTAAAGCTTTATTTAATATGTTATATTGTTTTTTGTTTCTCTGAATCTTTGAGCTCTTACTCTGTGGCTAAAAATCTCACAAATGTCTGAACACACAATAATTCACTGTTGTGTGACGTCTGCTTCATCTTCAGCTGTTGTGAAGACGCCTCCCACCAACCTGTGGATCATGGCTGTTCTAACGCCTGTCTTTCTGTTGGTGGTGGTGATCGGCATGGTGGCCTTCATTGTTTGTAAGAGAAACAGGGTCATCTTCAAAACGGGGGCCTTCAGAAACTTCAAGACCCGCTCCAAGGTAAGACCCTCAAACGGGCGCTGGCACCTGCTCCTTATAGTCACCAAATATTTCCTCTGTTGGTATCACACCTTCTAGTCTTCTCTTCTGTGTTACTGAAGTTTTACCCCCAAAACAGTAAAATAGGACACAGGCTACTGTAAAATATCAACTAAGATTAGAAATGAAAAAAAGCGAAACATTTAACAATTATTTGTAGGAAATAATTAAGAACAAAATTCAGTTCTGTGTACTTTCACTCAATTTCTCGTTGCCCGTGGTTTATCATGCAAACTGAAGATTAATCAGCTGCGAGGCATGGGCATGAGTCAGTGCACCACAAGTGAACCTACAGCAGGATAATGCGGTTTCACAATAAAAGCTTTTACTCAGCTCATCTGAGGGTGAAATCTGGAATAAACTGCTGTGTAATTTCTACCAGCTGCTTTGTTCAGGTCAGATTGCTCCCATAGTGCAGCACATGACATCAGCGGCTTGTGTCACTGCAGTCAGTGAGGTGACAAACGAGCAACAAGCAGGTCAGCCTCATGTGAAATGGCTCCTGGCATCGCTGTGCGTTGCTCAGAGTTCCACCATTAACTGCCTGCTCCAGTGAGGAATTCCTGTCATTGGCTGCACGTGCATTTAGGAAACCACCCACTGGGCTCATTCTACTTACTGTAAGGTCTGACTCGGGTCAAGCTGAACGTTTGATACCGAGCATGAGAAACTCCCACGTGGTACGAATAAACCAATGTACAGAATTCAGAGTTTAAAGTAGACTTAAAAGCTTTGACTGTCTGTAAAATAGTCCCTCCTCGACTGAGCAGCAGTACAAAAAAGCCTCACTACAAATATCTGTTATGTTTCTGGTACATGTATGTGTACTACTGAAAAATGTTCTAATGGAGCAAGAAATGTGTCATAAACCTGCAGCTTATTGTTTCTTAAGGTCACCAAACTCCATACATAATATAAAAAAATGACTGGTGGCACTACAGTGTATGACGTTCTCTTCATGACCTTGATCGTGCACGTGGTCGTCGGTGTACAGTACAGACTGCACGTTTTACTGTCCTCATGGCAAATGAACTGTGTGCAATGAGTCACCAGCAAACGTTTTCTCTTTCCTCGTTACAGTAACATGCAATAAAATGATTCCAGCTGCTTTACGTGGTTATCAGCCAATGTTTCATATATAATTAGAATTTATATACTGAATGATTTGTTTTAAAGGCTGCTCCTAAACACAACTACAGTATGAAATAATTATAAGCACACTATAATGTAGTCACAAATGTTGTAGCTTTAAATAGGATATGTTTCAATTACACTTATGAAATAATAATAATAAAAAAGTTCATTCCTACTTCATAATGGTTGTATAAGCAACAAAGACGATCTACAGTAACATACTACAGTATGTGTGATAGCAGTTGGATTGTAAAGGAACAGAGTTGAGTCCATCAGAGAAGAATTCCTTATTTACAGTAGCTCTTTCCAAAAGATTTGGTAACAATGAAATAATAACAAAATCTAACCTTCATCATTAAAAGCGATGTGATTGTCTTCTGAGATTTTTGTTAACTCGTGAAACACTCTTTCTGTGTTACTGTTAACAGAATCTATCTTCTAATCTGCTCACCCCTCCCTGACCTTGCCCTAACTCTTTCCTTCTTTAGACCTCATATCGAAGGGAGGGCAGTTACCACCACCAGGTATTCACTGAGAATCAGACTCAGTCAGTGAATGAATGATGGATGAATGAATGAATGCTTCATAGTTTTGATTGATTGGTACCCCACTACCTTTTCAGCAGCTTGTTGCTGAACGTGCTGGCTGTCATTGTCGCTGGGTAAATTCTTGCATGTGGCTGGCGTGCTGTGCTTTGACTTATTCCACTCTCCTTATTGGCTGTGAGGAGATAAAGGAGGAGGGAAGAAAACGTAATAGGGGTGTAAAATGGCTAACATGTTCCTTAAGATTGGTGTATATTGAGTCAATGGACTGACTTAACAGGGAGCGGCTGGCTTGTAAAAACAGGCAAACCACTAAGAGACATTTTTAATGGTTGCAAATAAACCTCACCACCAGGAAAGAAGCACAGAACCTGCAGACCTGAGCTCATCTTTATTCTGTTGCATTCATAAAAACTGATTCAAGCGCGTGTCGCCTGCTGACAGTGACGCTCCGTCAGTTCCTCGCTCTTTGAAGCCAGCTGCTTTATGCATTAATATGAAGCCAGCCTGCTTCCACTGTGGCTCAGCAGGGACCCTTGATGGACCCCAGCGCCTCCTTTCAAAGGAGGCTCTGCACTGTGCTTGCGACATTGTAACAGTCACAGATGACAAATGGAAAAAGTGATGAAACGCTTTACAATACAAAGACATGCAAAGGGCATCTCTGTGGTTACTGTTGCTGTGGTGCTTATTTTGGTCCAGCGTTTTTTATCCCTGTCCCTCAGGAGGCGACGTGAGGCAGAACAAGGATAAATGAAGGCTTGGTTGTGCTGATGGGCAACATGACAGCTTATAACCGCGCGACCAACCACCGTCCCTGTTTACTGTGCGTCTCCTTATTGTAACATTAACATTTCAATATTCTGTCTTTACAGTTCTGTTTGCTTTGACTACCATTTGTAAACATTAGTTTTAACATATGCTGCGTTTTGGAGGCGAGCACATCAAATATTAAAGAGCGCTGAAATGTGAGATTTTACAAGTGGTGCTGGCTACAATCGCTGTTTCTATCCACAGCTGTGTTTATTCTTTCTCAGTTGTAAGCGAGGAGAGTGCGACAGTGTGTTCTCTTTCAGTCACTCACCTTCAACCACTTCATCCTTGTGAGGGAGCAGGTTAAACGTAAGCTGTCCGTCACAGGGCCACATAGCCCCTCGGATAATATGCAAACGCCACAGGAAAAGGCGGTGATTCTGTGAATCGGGACCACGTGAGGCACAGTGCAGACTACACCACCGTGTTCCCTTATACCTGCTGTACCTATGGTGCATCTACTACTGTACCCCTTCACCCCAACCGATGGAGGCTGACGACCACCCACATTTAGCCTGGTTCTGCTCTCTTCCTCTACAGAGAGTTTCTCCTCTTCACTACCACCAAAGTTTATTTTTATTTTACATACATTTAAATACAGAATATCTCTTAATTACAATTTATTGACTTTTGATTACTCTTGTTGTGAACTGATGTTATTTACAGGAAACACAACTGAACTGAAGTGAATGTCATACTTTTCTCTAGCACTTAGGAGTCCACATGTTGATTGTTGTAATCATAGTAAAAATGATGTGGCAGACGGTAAGAGGCAGAAGAAGGGCGGTGAATCCTTTTTTCACAGATAATGATTTCGGGGCTGCAGTGGACCCAAAAGGCAAATTTATTCTGAAAAGGCAGTTGGAATACATCCACTTTATTACAGTCGCTTAGCTTGAGAAGCTCTGCTTGAAATTCAGATGCCTTTTCTCCGAATCAAATGAGTGCAGTGGAGTTGTAGTCCATTGTCTTTGATTCATCTACATCTGTCTACATTGGAAATACTGTAATAAATTCATTTTCTGCATGGGGACGATTTAGAGAGATACGTGTCATTTAGGGTTTATTACTGTACAGAACAGTGTTGACAAAGACAAAGGATGAACAGAAGCAAACGTGGCACCATGTCACGGCAGCCCCAGAGTTACTGCAGGGAGAGTTTATCCCTACAAGACGCTTGTTTGGAGGGTGTTTTTGTGAAATGGATCCAAAAACAGAGGGTCTCAACCCCTACTGGGCGTCAACACACAGAACCGTTTAACTGAGCAGAATTTGGAACCAAGCCTTGAGTCGGTGTCTTGTACGTGCTGCTATGAGTCGCCACCAGAAACAAGCTGAAGCTGCCGATCAGGACTGTGGTTTATGTCAGGCCTTCATGTGTTTAAGCGCTATACAGTGACTTTGCGAGTCCAACTGGCTTCATCAATTTGCACGATTCTCAACCAGAACGTTCCTCAAAGTGTTTTTTTCCTTCCTCTGTGCCTTGTAAGCAGCAAAACGTCACATCTCTGCCTTCCACGTTAAACACTAGAGATTAGACAATAGAAGATCAATTTTTTATTTTCAAGTCGTTCAGTGGAAGCACAGTGCAGTAGTTGCCACTTAGTGGCTCAAAGATGTTTTGCATTTTGCTGCTTAATGCCTCAGCCTGCTCCACCGAGACCTTATCTAACCGGCGCTGGCCCATGCAGATGTGCACCCCAATCTACAGTACTGTGCTGTGTGTTTTATCCTACCGCCTCTTCAGGATGCGGCTTTGCATGCAGCCATGTGTTGTGATCACGCCATCTACCCCACTAGAGGTGAATTTAAATCAGTATGGCCACAGGGGAGCGGAGCATATCTCGTCCATCTGCTGTACTTCATCATGCCGCTGTTTGCTCTTGCTCAAAGTTAAAATTAGAGGAGCTTGTGTTTCACAGCACGAGAAAGGAAAAAAGTGCAGAAGATTTTCCTAGTGTTGTGTTCGCACTCTCTTTATGATTCCTTTTAGTAAAGGAAATTGTTGACCACCGTGTTGACGTGCTGTCTCCTCCTCTGCTTCCTTTCCTGGTCACTGTTTGAATCGGCTGCGGAGAAAACCACTATTCACGTCTTCTGACAGAGGGTTCGGAGGCTTGGCTTCATTTAATTGAGCTGCTCACACAAGATGAAAGATGGCCATTTGTTAAGTCAATGGGCCGTCGGTGGATAAGAGAGGGAGGTTGATGGACATACAAAGAGAGGATGGGTAGAAGGGAAAAAGCAAAAATAGTTTGAATAGGAAAGAAGGTTATGTGATTTGAACCGTAGAACAAAGACCTTGAAACTGTAAAATACCAGTTGAGATTTGACACGTCTTTTTAAGGCTGCACCCTGCGGCCCTGTCAGTCCTGTGTGATCCATACTGGTTCCATGCACACGGACTCATCTTTAACAGTGCTCCTCTGTGTGCTTTCTCCTCAGAGATCCATGTGGATAGTGAAAATTAATATAGATATGATTGGCCCGTGCAGTTCAGTGAGTGTACTTCCCCTTCGCCTGCTCCTCTTTCTTTGTTGATCATAAAAAGAGACACACACAGTTAAACTCACCCTCAGCGTGTGAACACAGGCCGTGGGGGAATGCGTTCCTTGCACTCTCCATACATCTTTCATGCAAAAGGATTCACAGCTGTCACCGTGCAGCACATCATTGAGTGGCTGGAGGACGTATGCAGATGCACAAACACTCCACTTATGTATTAATGCCTTTGTCCCCTCTGCCGCGGCGTAGTGTACGCGTGTGCACACGTGTGTTCCCCAATGCCCATGCGCGTCCGCAGCCACGTGTGCAGGAGCGGGCTGACGGCACAGCGGTGTGTATGACTGATGAATTATTAAGAGCGCTGTCAGCTGGATGCCCACATTACCCAACCTCACATGCACTCAGACTTCAGCATGCATCATCAAGTGCATTAGGCGTCCCATTTTAGAGCTGCCGAAAATAGAATAGGGGAAGCAAAAATCTGGGATTGGTCTGTTTTGCTGTGTAACCTGAAATGGTCTTCTTTATTCTCCCTCCTGTTGTCTGTTAGTAAATTAAAAAGCGCTTGGTGATACACAGAATGCGTTTGGGCTTGGAGGAAAGCACATCTTCAGCTGCCTTTTTAATCTTCTGTTCTTTTACTGAATCCCCTGACTTCAAAGGTGCCATTAATCTGTATTATTTATTTATTTCTCCATAGTTTTTTCATTATGCCAACCATGGTGTTTGGAGACTGATAAAAACTAGTTGAAGGAGGGAGGCCCGGCCAATTACTCTTATCTAAACCGGAAGCAACACTTATCTGGATGTTTCTTCTTTAATATTCAGCAGAGCACGACGTGTTAGTCGCAAACAAGTTTAAGCTGTGCCAACTCACGCTGAAAAGCTCAATATCAGGATCTTGCTGCTAATCAAAGGGAGGTTGTAGTAAATGTGAGCAGCAGTATGTAAATAGAAATAAGCTCCAAAACCTACTGTACAGTATGTGGAGGTGCTGTTCTGTTAATGCAGTGGCAAGTTTATGTCCTTCCAGACTACGTACTTCCAGACTAGTTCCTATGATGTTGTTTAGGTCAGACATTTTATATGTGAACCTGACTGTGGCAAATTACTTTGCTGTTGTGGGCTTTGATTATTGTTTAAATGCTTTGACTTTGTACCCGTTTCAAATACTCTCACCGGATTAGCTGGTGTTTCTCCTAAGTGCTGTGTATTTTGTGGCTGCTCTATTTCTCATTACTGTGGGCTGTAAATGGCATTAGCTTACAGTATTTCATTCTCATTCATCCTGTTCTACAGATGCTTGTGTTGCCTTTTTGCATGTGCTTTATGCCTTTGTGTTGTTGGTGGACTATCAATCAATGAATGGATTGACCTCAAAGGTGCAAGATCCTTTACTCGAGTGCTGTTTCTGACTGTTTGTATGTTCTCTGTGTCTTTGTAGCCTGTCCAAGGCTTTGATTACGCCAAAAAGCACATGGGTCGGACCGATGAAGCCATCTCTGTCACTAAAGAGACGCTAGTGTTGGGTTTGCCCGTACGAGATGCTCCGCAGTCCCTGTCTTTGGATAAGAAGGCCCACCAGGACGGGACCAACAATAAGAGGCCTCCATCTGCCGACATACACAAAGGAGGGTAAGAGAGCTGCTTGAACAGCATACAGTCGTGCTCTGAACATAGGCTCTTGCTGCAGCAGCAAGCAACAGCTTTCAATACATTAGTGAGAAAGCAGAAAAACTAACTAATTACTAATTATTATGACTAATTACCTTACGTTCAATGTAGCTGGAACAATAGGAAGTCTGAAAAAATAAATATAATGAATTAACATTCAAATACCAAGTATGTGCATCGGAGTTTGAACCTATCTATCATTATGCTGAGGAATCTTACCTTTTATATTATGGCAAGTGAGTGAAAAGACATATTGTTTCCAGCTGGTACTGTAGCCTCATGACACGGGACCTGGAAAGATCTCAAGCAGCTGCTTCAGTCAGTGAACACGCTGTGATTAAAATCTAAGAAAAAATCTTTTCAGCAGGGCCTGCATATCCGTGTTTGTTTGTGCATTGCGGTGTTAAGCCAGAAAGAAGCCGACCGTAAGCAGTTCAGACTCTGACAGATTGACATGATCTGAAGATAAGTCTAGTGTTAACAAGGAGCAGAAAATTAGGATGTGGTGAAGTGCTACTGGTTTACAAGGAGGGATGTGAACTGACGCCAGCCTGTGCTGGCTTCTTAGAATTAAGAGGAATAAGGAGCAGAAATAAATAATTGGTGCCGTGTTTCTGAGCTTTTATCAGCCGAAACCTTAGCGTTTTTCTGTCACTGCAAAAATGAATATATATATATAATCAGACCAAATACTGTCATTATGTAATTTCATCGCATTTTCATCACATAATACAATAATTGTTCCTAGCGGATCAAAAAAGTATGTCTAAATATTATACCTCATTGATTCACTTGGGGAAACGGTATTCTCTACATCTGACTAGACATATTCAGAAAGCTACTGTGAAGTAACTCACTCAACGAGCTGTTGGGATCAACTGGGCCTGAACTGGCAACCTTCTGCTTCCCAGTCCAATGCTATATCCACTGAAATATAACAGCAAAAATCTAATGTATAAACATTATATAAAATTGTACAATTTGTACATTATTGCTTTTTAAAGTACAAATTCTTCCTTCCTTCAACAGTTCTATGAGGAGTGCTCTGGTGGCTCAGTCAGTGTAGCTTTACATGTGAAGCAGGAAGTTGGCAGTTTTTACCCAGTTGTTCCTGCTTGAAATAGAATTTTTTAGTGGTTATTATCTTATCTTTTAGTTTATATTTTCACATAGCCATTAACTGATAAAATAGTTAAGATGCAAATTAAATGTAATTAAATTACATAAATGATTACATTTTAGTTGGTATACTGACCAACCTGTTTCAATCAAAGGTTATTTGATGTTTTTTGCGTATGTGCATGTTCACATTGTGTTTATTTGAAATCCTATTTTTCATATACAGTATATAATACTTAAAAATGCTAGAGAATCATTTTTTGAGTGCATCTACACATGCCTGACAATACTTGTGACAGTAAAACTGTACATATTCAGTAAGTACATATCTTTTTTAAATTATTATTAATTAAAACCTAAAAAATAAAATATTATAATAATGATAAATAATAATGAATTGTTTTAATTTAATTCTGTATTGTAATATTTTTGGTGGCTTCTGAAGCCTGAGCCAAGCGCCCAACACAGTAGGAAGGATGTGATCAGTGTTTGCAGTACTGTAGTAAAGTGAGGCTGTGTTCTGAACATGAACAATCATTGGAGCTGCAGGTTGTCCTGTTTTCTGATGAAAGGAAAGGATACAGACTGAATGCTAACCACAGGGGAGTGGACGGATGGAATCGCAGGGAGAGTCGTTTTTCTGCACACTGCGTCCTCCAGAGAGCTACAATATAAGGCACAAAGAGGCAGAGAGGCAGTGAGAGGAACATGACTTTCCAACGCTGTGATTATTGATTCTGCTGCTCCTTCCTCTGACCTTCCCCAGCAGATTTATATGGAACACACACACCACATTTCTCCCTCCTTCCCTCAGGCTTTTCTGGCACTTCATACCACACGAGCTTCACTGTGACTTAGCCAGCCAGTGGCTGCACGCTGCACTGTGTATATGTTGTTAGCCTCGCTCGTGGCTCTGTAATGTCCGGTCTTGCTGATCTTACACCACCTGTAGACAGGCCTGTCACAATGCGGAACCACTGTGGCTTAGGTGCCTCGAGGTTGTTAGTGCGCATTGCGTTTGTGTTTCACTGAGCATGTGGTTTACAGAACAGTGTGTGTGTGTTTACAGTAGGTCTTTTTAAAGGTTAGGCATTAGGCATTTATTAACAGAGGTTGTTATGGCAGAGGTTAAGTAAGGGTTAAGTAATGCACCATGTCAAAGAGTATCGCTGCAACTATATATACAGTAGACACAAGTGAATGAGTGTGAGACCTACAGTACATTTACCTGTACATGCATTGTACAGTGAGCTGAACTCTATCAAGGCTGTTGGCTGCTGAGCAACCTGCCCAACAATGTTAGCATTGTTTCACTTCTGCATGTCTTTTATATTTAATTCATTCTTCATTTAACACACAATGACACAAGTAGAGAACAAGAATCAGAATAAAAGGGTTATGTGATTACAACAATACCTTAAACATTCAACACGTGCAACCAGTTCATTAGAATTCCACAATACAGGCAGACACATCAACAGCATAGGTGTAATATTGTGTCCCTGGTTAACAAATCAAGTCAGGTTTTTTAAAACACAATTGCATCACTGCTCAGGGTGATTTAATATTCTGACCACCTGGGACAGAACAAGCAGCTTCACTCTGTCACCCTTACATATTCATTTGTTGCCCTTGTGACCACCTGAATTTGAAAGTAATAGGTGATGGGTTTTTAAGACCTTAGAGGAACAAAACCATATTAAAAAGGACCTTGAAAAGAAGCTACATGCTGTCAAAGAGATCAAACAGACTTATGGACAGGAAGGATGTATGTCCCACCTGCCCTACAGTGAACTGGAGCTTCAGTGTCAGTTGATTTCAGTTAAATTTACAGTTTAACTTTTTATAAAGCATTAATTTACTACAAAATGTATCTTTAAGTAAGGTTTTCAAAAATACAGAAAACCGAGAAAATAGGTCATTGTTAGGAGGTCAGACATTATTGGTAGAAAATGTTATGTTATGGTATGACCATGATCATTCTTTGCTTCATTAATGCTACTTTTATTCAAGTTATGATTAAAGTTGTTGAAAATTTTGTGTTTTCTGATTATAGTCTATTTGTATGTAAGTAGAGACTCACAAGCCCTACCCTGTCTTCTTCTCCTCGCCTCTCTGTTGCTATGACGACTACAGGCGGTTGCCAAGTGAGGAGGAGGGCTCAGTGTCAAGTAAAGGCTCCGGGAAGCTAAACACCAGCAAGAGTTCCTCAGCCCGAAGGACGGCCACGGGCAGCAGCAGCAAGAACGGCAAGGAGGAGCTGCACAAGAGGAGCACCAACGGTGAGAAGGAGGAGAGAGAGGAGCACAAAGGATAAACAGCCAGACAGAGAAAAGAGCTGGTTTCACCACATAGTCACATCATTTGACGTGGAAGGTGGTGGTCATTATAAATAATATTAATAATAATAACAAGACACAGACACACTCAGCTAACTCATGCACATGATGGCTAAAGACACACACACACACACACACACACACACACACACACACACACACACACACACACACACACACACACACACACACACACACACACACACTCTACACTCTACTCTACACACTGTATACTAGTGTAGTAGCCAAATTACTAGAGGCCCTTTAGGTTTTGTAATGAGGTGTTTTCAGTTAACTCCTAGAAGATTAAAGCAACACTTTCTAGAGAATATTTCTTAAGCATCAAGTTATATTAAAGTCAAAACACAGATCAAAGACAGCAGCGGAGTTGGAAGGAGATGTGATAGCATACTGTCACCTTAGGTATGATTCAAATCCGTGGAACCCACAGCATATGGTTTGTGTATTTGAAAAATGACTAATCACTAAACGTGTGTGAAACTCAGAGGGTTAGGTTCTGAAGTGGAGGCGCTGTGCAGCTAATAAAAAGCACCAACACGGTATTATGTTAAGTATTAAATGACTATAGTCTGGGGTAACATCAGGACAGGCTTTATAAGCTCTAGCATGTTTTAAAAATCAGCTGATGAATCTATGTAAGTGTTCTAGATTGCGAACGAAAACCTCTCATACTTTTGGTCTCAGTGGAGTCGCATAAAGATTGGGCATACAGACGTTAAAAATAGTGAGTCTACAGCAAACACGCTAAGACCCCATTGCAACCATTAGGAATGGACACATTAAAGTGCTGTACGAGCCCCATGACCATCGCTGGGATCACTAGTGATCAGTACCAGTCTATGCATTTATCACCTCAACTGTTAAATGTATGAAGTTTTGGATAGGCTGCTTCAAAATCAATGTGTCCATCATATAGTATCACAAGACAACTTGGACCCTGAACATAGATGCTCTGGTTATGTGGCTGCTACCCTACACACAGGAAGCATTTATTTTCACTGGTCTCACAACTTTTGTTGTGTTTTGAACCTTTCCATAAACTTACAAAACCTCTATGAGGGTGGTGGTGAGTGATGGTGACCAGTCTGATATAATTCACCTTCTCTGATTGATTAGACAAAATCAGAACAATCAGAAAATTCTCCACGTCATTTTCAGATAAAAGAAAGTAATGATTTAAGAAATTAGGCTTATGACACGAGCATTTTAGGAAATGGTGCCAGAGGACAAGCTGCAGAAAACATGATCAATACGTCACTCGAGTTACTCTCCATTCTTTTCCTACAGAGCTGAGCAAGCAGGAAATATAGACGATACCTGGAGGCTTGTGTATTGTTCTCATTGAATACAATGTCCAGTTGGAGAAACAAAAAGCCTCTCTCATGTTAATCAGTTTGGCAGATCTCCGAAGTAAAGGGCACACACAGGTCATCCACCACAGTAGCACTTTGATATTAATCTCCTACAGCACATTTGAAAGTTTTTTTTAATAGTGATTCCATGCATAAATAGTCTCAGGTCCTCAACAAATTATGGAACCATCACACTTTTAATAACATTGAGGCAAAATAACATTATGTTCTGGCTTAAAGAGAAATTTGTTCAATCTGGATAAAACGTAGACAACAATAACATTGTAAACAATAACAATACAATATACAGTACAGTACTGTATATGCACAGATGTATGTGTATTAATGTATTGTATGTATACAGTAAGTGTACAGTGTGCACGTGCCTACATCTAACATCTAACATAACAGCCAAATATAGTATAGCAGCTATTTAGTTATGAATGTGTCTGCCTAAGGTACTGTATGTCCTTATTCATTTATTTATTTTGTACCTAATGTTTGCTTAATCAATGTGATTGGTTTCAGCAGCTGGTTGTACTCTCTCTCACCCCACCCCACATGCACAAACTCAGCCTGTCCACCCATTCTGCGATATCGCATATATTTACGATGGAATAATAAAAACATGGAATAAACCATAATCGAGAGGAGTATATGTATTTCTCATATACTCCTCTGGAAAAAGCAAAACTGCTCATCACAATACGACATTTAGCCTAATACATGCTGCTTGTTGAACTGCTGGCCAGGATAAAAAAAAAAACAAAAAAAAACAAAAGACATAGTGGTTCAGTTACAAATAGTAGTAAACATCAGAGTGTTCAGCATAAACACATGGTTAACGCTGGCATGATGAAAGATGAAACACTGATTGTTGCCTGCACAAAGTAATCTGCAAAAGCTGTTCATTCAAAACAGTTGAATGAATCAACTCTCCGAGGAGAGGAGGAGAGATTTCACTTTCATTTTTTCATTACTGTTGAGAAAGAGCTTGGATAGGCAGAAGTCGTTCAGAAATACACTGTAGGCTCTACTTCAACAAAGACACATGAATATAAATCTAACAAGAAACATCAGAGAAGAATAATTGCACAAAGACAAATCAAACTATGGATAATTACAAATAATTCAATGAGTTAAAATAAATCAATACATACACAATTTGATAAATACAGTAGACAAGTCAACACATGATCAGTGGGGTCATATATTTTTCTCCATCTAGAATTGGTACTGTAGAATCTGCTCCAGTCAGACACAATGAGGTGTAAACACAGAATTAAGGAATACTATAGTTTATTGATTGTACACTTTCATGGCAGCAGCCTGTGTTCAGTGTTGTTTATGTTTGTTGTCGTGGCTTCTGAACCAGTGTCTTCTGCGTGTGACACTGGCCCTGACCTTAACTGTCACAGTCTGAGGGCAGCACGACCTCAACAAAGAGAAGCCAGCAGAGATGCAGCCAGGATGAATGGTGGCAACATGTGTTTCGAACTGAGTTAATGACAGACTGTTGTAGGCCTACAACAAAGCACACCGCCATATGATGTCAGGCGCACAATGAGTCACAGTGGACTCAGTAGAGCACAGCACCGTCCATCTGCTGCTGCATCCACTGCACATCAATACAGCTACTTTAAAATGAAAGGCCACATAGAGCTATGATTTCAGAAATGATGAGCCTCAAAACACACCAACACAACTGATGATATAAGGAAACAAAAGGCTGAAACGGTTTAAGCATTAACATGACTGCAGCTCAGCCTCCCTTTAGCAAGCTGTATAAGTCTGCTATGACAGTCCTATGTCTCAGAGGACAAAATGAGTCAGTTAAATAAATGCTGCATCACCGATCGCATCACTGTGCACAAAAACAGCCCGAAGCTTGATGGGAGCAAAAGCCTGGAGTTGATTGTGGTAAAGAGGTAAAGAGTTGTGGGGGGGGGGGGGCTCAGGTACTGTACCATAGAGCTACCGAAGGGCTCATTAATCTTTTTCAGAGCACTGAGTTGCACCGCTCTCGCTGCACTGGTTGAATGTCCCTCTGCAGTACCTACAGTAGTTATAACAAGCTATCATCAAAAGCGTCCTCGCCACATTCATCACTGTGTGGTTCTCAACATATCCTGCCCACAATGGTTCCACCTCCTATACAGAGAGCTGGCTTGATCTCAACCATCAGTAAACATTGGTGGCAACAGCTTAGCTGGTTCTGCATGTCCAGTACAGTAACCACCTAATAAGCAAACAGCTCCAGATGAATCCGTTATTGGCTTTACAGGTGTTGGTACAGTGGGTGGATGTTGCTACGTACAGACAGAGACAGGCTTGTTGCCATTGTTTGCAGTCTTTGTACTACTGTAAGTAAAGCTAACTGGCGTTTGGCTCCAGTTTCATATTTACTACACAGACATGACAGAGGGACTCATCTTGTTGCGTAATCCTCCACCAGAATGCAAATAGCCACATTTCCCAAAATGTAGCTGTAATCCTTTAAATGCACTCCAGCAGAGGACAGGACACAGATCAAGTCCAACACTCTCATTTGACACAGAAAATTCAATTTACTCTAGAGCGTGCCCAAGACTCATACATACATTAAAGAGCCTTTATCCACAGAGCGGCAGTTAGACTAACAAGACAAGGATTGCTGTCTGAAGTATAGCTACATTGTGCGCTAATTTCCTGTTTGCCCTTGTGGTCTCCTCAGACCCGTATGAAGATCATTCGGGCTCACTGCGTCTCATCACCATTAAGCCCATGACGGCCCAGCCAACGTACTCCTACCCCTCCTCCTCTTCCCACAGCCAAGACTCTGTGGTCGTCAATGGGGAGGTGAGTCCAGACGAAATTCTCATGCTGCTGTAACACGGGGGGATGATTTTGAAAAGACTTTTGACATGAACTCATCAATACATTATTTTTCAGATTGATGTTGCAGTAATGAACACAATTTCAAGGCTCTCTTATGCTCACCCTCGTTGAGGCGAGTCTGTTACGGTCATTGTCCGGTTTCAGGTTTTATTTGGTGCATTTTTGTGTCCTCAATCGATCTGGTGCACCCCAGGAGGCCGTATCAGTGTGCAGTATTAGGTAGCACATCACCATCGAGTCACACAGATACTGTACTCATAGTACAGCAACATTTGCTGCAGAATGGCAAGAAAAGAAAAGAAAAGAAAAGAAAAGAAAAGAAAAGAAAAGAAAAGAAAAGAAAAGAAAAGAAAAGAAAAGAAAAGAAAAGAGAAGTAAAGAAAAGAAAAGAAAAGAAAAGAAAAGAAAAGAAAAGAAAAGAAAAGAAAAGAAAAGAAAAGAAAAGAAAAGAAAAGAAAAGAAAAGAAAACCATCCCAGTCCCAACAGAGCCTCCATTCTTTTTCTTTTCTAGATTAAAAATATCAATGTGTTTATCTAATTCTGCACGGTGTGCAGTATTGGACACGTGGTTTAATTACTGTCCACAGAACTACTTAAAGGTAATAAGTAAAAACTAGAAGCAATTTATAGGTTCAGTTTTAAGCTTATGCACCCCTGTGTAGCCAAGAGGCCCGTATAGTATAGACAAACATTTAGTAGCAACAAAAACCAAGAGGGTTTAATAACATCTTTTTTGTAGGCAAAAAACGTTGAAAGCTATTCATTTAATTCCCGAGCTTCAGGTGACTGTTATCCTGCCCTTTCCTTGTTGTAGGATTAACATAAAGTTACCTTTGGGACTTGTTGTACAGATACAGAGTTTACAGTACCTTTTAGCTGTTGCTGCAATTAAACATCCCTTTCTCGCTAATGCTTCGCTCACATTCCTTCTGATTCTACAGTACCTTAACCTCTTGCAGCCAAGACATCAAATACCCAGGCTAATGATACATTTACATCTCAATCTGGTAGTTAAGAGACTAGAAAATCTTCTGGGGGGTCATCTCTCTGGTTTTCCAGTTCATCTGTAATTGATTGGTGCAGAAAATATCATGATTAGGGCATGACACTCTCTGGGATTGTCTAACTGCAGGGAACATTTGTTGAAACATATTACTCACATTATCGCTGTACAGTAGCGAGAAACGCCTAAAAAATACCTCAAATGAATAAACAATTCCCTATGAACGGAATCCGTTGTGGCCCCCTAAGCATACAGATTCAAGAAATGTAGTATCTTCATTGTTTGCAGGCAAACCATGTTGGGTTAAAGCAAAAATCCGACATTGAGCAATACAGGAACAAACTGCGTCAGAAGGCCCGGAGGAAGGGCTACGGAGAGTTTTCACTGTCTGAGAGCGGCAGCCATGGTTACAGTCATCGCGAAACCAGGCACAGTCGGAACAACAACGGAGGCAAGGAACCAATGACTGCAGAGGAGAAGAGGGCCTCGTTTGCAGGATGTCATAAGAGGTGAGAGCGAACGGATACAAGAGAAGCAGGAGGTAGCTGTAAAATACTGAAATGCACACGGCCGTAACCTACGACCTCAACTCCTGCTCACTGCAGACTATAAATGCTGAGACAAATCACACACATTTTGACAGTTATATAAAAATGATAATCACAAGTTTAAGGATTAGACATCAGTATCAAAGCACAGGGGCCGTTTCATTATTGATGACCTGATTCTATTTTTGCTCCATTTCAATCCATTATCATTCAAGATGTAAACAATTCAACCAAGTGCTTCACTACTGAGTCATACTCTGACTGTACTTTATTATGAAATTGTTATAGGATGAGTATTTATTAAATAATTAAAGCACTATGAACATTGTATTTTTGCACAAATAACTGTAGACCTGCAGCTGTAGTTGCTAAGCAACACATTAGTGTTGAGTGTTAGGTAAATTTGGTGCATCATATTTTACCTGTCACAGCTCCTGTTGCTTCTCTTTGTCATTAGCCTGTTTTTTCAGCCTGTACATGGTTCATTATCTGTTTATGTTTGTCGCTTGGAATGGAAAAAAGCAAAAGGATTCAATTCCATAAAATTCATAAATCTGGATTTGACAATACACCATATACCAGTTTTTGAGGTACAGTAACTGCAAACTGAAAAAGCTTACATTACTCATTACTTTTTACATCGTACAATTTTGCAATTATGTTGGGTCCATTACAATTGTTTTGTTCAGCTGAATTCTGTCACTCTGTATCACACCAGATCTTATTACTTAATTATATCAATGTCAGGGAATTTGACAGCACATTTTTATCTTCATATATGTTTATTTTAAAATATCTATTAGCTAGTTACATTACTGTATCTCACTAGCTGTCCTGATATCACAGCCCCTCCAGGCCATAGTTCACTGTAATAACATTATTTACAGTACATGTCCTGTACCATTAAATACAGTCTAATGATTATTCATAGAGGAGACAAAATGTTTTATTATCTAGATCCATGTTGTTTTTTTAATTGACTAAAATATAGACCGAACCATATAATTATTTTCAATTCCAATCTGAGCTCTGTGGAAACCAAACATGACCCAAATTCATAACGCTAGATTCCCAGTCCTGAACATGAACCTGACCTGAACCCTTGACCTGAGCTTTATTTGTTTTTTTTTTTTTTATTGAAATTACCCTTCCTAGGCTTCGGTTTTGGTGGTGGCCGTGAGTTTCACTGTCAGTGTTGTGAAGGAAGGCTTCTCTTCCTGTCCCCCAGGTACTCCCACCCACGGGAGCCCACCTACTGGAGCAGACAGTCTCTAAGCAGCCCAAGCCCAGTGGAGACGGAGATGGACCTGCTGGTGTTAAGAGAAAGATCAAGAAGGGGCATCCGCAACAATGGATACGATGTAAGTAACTCGATTAAGAAAACAACATGAATGAATTATCTTCAGTTTGATCACAGAGACGGTAAAAGGCCAAGGAGGTACATCTGGTCATGTTAGATGCAAGGTCCTCCCTTACCTTCCTAAGGTCTGTAAATGGAAGCGTTTATTACTTGAGAAACAGCAGGACCATAGATAGTGTGATTCTGATACATACGTATTTCCACTAATACAATACAGTAGCTCAGGTCTGACCTGTGACCATGTGCTTCATGATAGGTTTAATGATAAACTATAGATTAATATACTTTTGTCCAAGTACGCCATTGGCTGTGGCAAAAATAAAATAAAACTCAATTTAAATAACCTTCTGAGAGCATTTCTCACTTTAATCCATTCTGCCCTATCTCTACTGTAATTCAGATACAAAGAGTCACACGAAAGAGAGGTAACAACGTACCCTTTGGTGAACTTTATAATTCTGCAGCTAATGGAAACAAAGACACAGAAAGTAAAAATGAGAGGAAGGAAAATGACCAAAGAATTAGAAAAAATACTAAAACATAGCAAACCATAAAGAAAAGAAGAAAGATGGGGAAAGCAAAAGATAAAATGGGGACTGATCAAGAGAAAGAGTGAGTGGAATCTCTGCATGCTGCTCCTCTGCTGTGCTGCACCAACATCAGCTGTGCTACCTAGCTGAATGTCAATGACTCTGAATATGATTATAGCCTATTTAAGGATTCAGATTGGAGATTTGACAGCGTTTAATAGCTTTTGATGCACCAAACTGTTTGGAACAACACAAGCAGAACAGAGCATGGATGCTTACGTGAACACTAGATGTGTATCTTATCAATTTGACTTCTAAATGGTTTCTAAAAGGAAGCGAGTGCGCCGTGTGTCTGTGTTCATTTGGGCTGATCATTGGTTTGCTTCTGGTTAGTGTGTGACCATATTTACAGCATGTGTAATATTTTATTATCTTCAATAGAATCCTGTTAAGATGACATTATCAGATTGTGTTGTTGTTCATCAGAACAGTGATGAATAACTGAAGTTTGTTATGTGAAAAGGAGTTGACATATTTTAACAAATCTGCTATTTTCTATCAATAACAGTGTAAAATATTTATTATTATAACAAGGAGTAATTCATGTTTTTTTGGCATGATCAGGTCACCGCTGGTTGTTCTGCCATTTTACTGTACCCAACCCCCAACTTAATGTGTATTGTGGTAATGAACTACTGTAATTGTACTTGTAATGTAGTACAAAGTATTACAAAATAGTTTGTGTGTTTTGTTAAGGAGCTAAGAGGCAGGCCTGTTTATTCTAAACACACACACACTGCCTTAGGAATCTACTTTATAATATTTATGATTTCCTAACTTCCTTTTCTGAGTGGGAAACCAAAGATCCATGCAGCTTTCTGACATTTTGCTCCTCTTCACCTCATGCACAAGCTGATGAAGGCAGTCTTTTGTTGGCTACGATTCCTTCACAGGGAGAGCCGGAACCATTTGAGGAGACCAATGTTGACCGTCTGATGAGCTCTCTGGGTTTTGGGGGCGGATCCACTGGCACCGGGAACAGCAGCTTGGGGGTGAAAGCTCACTGTGGCTCCGACTCCTCCACACTCAGCTCTCAGCCGTCCATTGACGAGGTCCGCACGCAGATGCACATGTTGCTAGGCAACGCCTTCAGCTTGGCTCCTCCGGACCATGACCCACCTTCCCCTCCAACTAAGTAAATTCACATTGTTTTTTAGAACATCTGCATTATTTACTGTACAGTGCTGCGTAGGACAGAAAAGGGAGAGATGCTGTTTGCAAACCCACTCCCAAGCTCTTTGTAGAAAGTAGACTACATTTATCTGAACACAAAGTAAAACTGATTCTTTAACTTGTTAATGTTGTTGTCTCTTATTAGCAGCCGCCGCCATCACTACCACCATGCCCACAGTGCATACAATCCGTCCCACACCAGCCACTACAGTGATGGGGTAACCAGTGCCCCAGGAACCATGAACCATCCATGTGGAGGCAGGCAGAGAAGTACAGGATACGACGACATGCATCAGTGTAGCCTGCCCAAACCAGTAAGCCCTACACAGAGCTTAAAAGCTAAGGCTTCACAGTCCGCAGACATGTGTTTGGGTTTAGAAATGAGTTTCTCCACCTCCACTTCAGCATACCGGAGGATGATGGAAATTGATGTGTGTTGCCACAGCACTGAGGACGAAACTGACCAATGAAAATATCAAAATCATGGACAAAGACACAAGTTTGAAATAAACAAATTGATGTGATCAGTTAGATATGAATCTATATAATATATCCACATTGTGCTAAGAGTAACAGCACGTGAGCCATGTATTCTGATGGACGGGCACATCATCGGGTCAGTGATTTTTTTCTGTCTTTGGTTTATCACAGTTTCCACTGTGCTGTTTAGCCTCGTAGATTTGTTTGTGTTTCTGCTTGATGCAAACACTGTTTTACACAGTACAACACCTCATTACACGGTGCCACTAAGGTAGAATCCTAAATATTACCTCATAAAAAAAGAAAAGTCTTTGTTTTGCACAAAAAAACAAGGTTTCAAGGGTTTTACGATAGCGGGTAGCAGGTATGGTGGCGTCCAGATCCATTATATTGTACTTTTGAAAGTCAAACTGAACTTGACACAAATGTTTCTGTCAGGCCTAATTACCAGTTCTATCAGCATTTTGACGTTAAGTATCCATATTGTGCATATTGTGCACTCTGATAATTTAAACATATTTGTAAAGTTTGAACGTCCTGAAAAGCTGCCACTTATGAGCAAGAGAACAGTTTTGCAGAGGTTGAAGAGATCAACCCCCCACTAACAAAGTTACCTTGTTCATTTTAAATTTGTTTTTGAGTTTCGTCCTCCACGTTCTTCCCTACTCACACATTTATCTGATTCTTTAGACCTTTCAGGACTAGAAGCTGTGAAATGAGCTTGTGTTGTGTATTTGCTCCAATGTTATGGGAGTCAGATGTTAAGTCCATGTGTAATGGACCTTTGATGTTCTTGTAGGGTTTCCGGTTCACTCAGCTTCCTGATATGGGCATTGGTTCTCCCCCGCCCCTGATTCCCTCAAGACCAGGACCACCACCTGGAACCTCTATAAGACGGTACCCATCCCACTTCTACCAATAGGCATTGACTCATGCACTTCAAAAGCAAAATCTATAGAAAACATCAACATCAAAAATAATAGGTCCTTGTAAGTAATAATGACAATTGAAAAATAACCAAGAAAGGTCTGTATCCTTTAAAAAAGAAAAGATTTACAAAATCTATGTGGAAGGGACACATGCTGTAGGGTTTCAAATCAGTCATAACTCCACAGCAAATCAAAAAGCAGTGCTGAGGCTGATGCCTGTGTAAGAAGTATAAATAACTGTTAGCAGAAACTGCACAGGAGAAAACAGAATGTTAATCAGCAAGATTTGTAAATTGGCCCTGCTCCTCCACTCTCACTCCATACCACTCACCTATCTCTCAAACCCATATGTTAGTCTGCACCACTTGAACCCCACAGCATCCTGATTTAAATGCTGTTGCTGTGAGCACTGTGTTGCTGGGCACTTTAGCACTGCAGTGCAGAGCAGCCACTGTTGAGTTTTTCTGAGTGTTTTTTAGGGACAACATTGCCATCTAGTGGTCTGGCACACAAAGCAGCTTTCACTGGCTGTACAGTAGTCAGGAACAAACTAAATGTTCTGTAGGAAAGAGAGAGAGAAAAAGATTCCTGTTTTGGAATCTTGATTTTTATCATAAAGTTCTGTTCTTCAGCAACAAGAATTGGTTTTCCTCTTGAAGTAAAGTCCAGTCAATCAGAACTGAGCCAGTTTCGAAGCGCCTTCAGGAAGCAAAGCTAGTCCAGAACCTTTGGGAGTAACTTCTTCTTTGGCAGCAGTTAATATATTATGTTGACATTCGACCCTCCTCTGGTCAAACAGCTCCACTCCTGATGTTAGTCTGAAGCCTCGCGTGCCAGAGGTCTCAGACCTGCAGGTCCAACAGCACAGTGGCGCCCCCTATCTGCCATTGTCCAGGACCCCTTTTCCAGCTGTTACTGTTGATCAGTCCATCAGCACCTACTCAGGTAAGATGGAACGTGAAGGTACAAAATATGCAGTGGTGCAATTGGATAAATCCTTTTTACATCTCACAGGAAACCCAATAACAGCAGTCTACGCTATATCAGCGAACCGCCCGGGTTACTCAGACTACTTTGTGATGTCGCCGCCATCATCGTACCGAAGCCCATCCTGGATGTCTTATCCTCCTGAGCCAGAAGACTTGCCGAGGCAATGGAACGACACGCCGGTGAGACAGCTGCTTTCTACAATAAGCTCCACTCAGTTTCATACATGATCAGCTGAAACTGCTTTTCTTGTCCTCCTGCAGAACTCGCGTCACCTTGAAACCATCTGCTGAATTCATCTGCCTGTGACACTGAGTGAAACTGCCAAATGCTTGGTGGGTCACTTTATTGCTTTGCTGATGCTAAGTATTAGTGTTATAATAAAAATAAAACTTCTACTGAAGTTTTTTACTCAAATAAAATCATTGGCCTGGTTAGTTGACTTTGCCTGATTTTCTGTTTTCCTGGATAAATGTAATACGATGTGATTACATGTGAGAATGTGAACCACTTTCCTATCAGTTAGCAAATTTTTAATTTCTCACAGTACAGCCAAGGTTAGACAATGAACAAATCACAAACCACCTGTCTAATAACTGTTAAAGCAATGCCTCTGTTGTTACAAAGAGAAATTAAGACAAGGCTAAATAAAGAAAAATGCTCCTGTATTGCTGTGGCAGGACTCTGATACATGTGATCATCTTCTGATCCACAGGAACATCCTTTGATGAGCAGAGGGCCTCCTTACAAACCAATCACTAAAACCTCTCTGGAGCTTTAACGCCACTTCTTCACCTCGTCCTGGTCATTCTCCTGCCTTACCATTACCTTTGGACCACTTCTTCCCTCCACACTGCCTGCAGCAGCTGCTGTCCTTCATCTGCCCCCTTCTTTCCATCTAAGCTTTGAGTCATCCCCCTGTATTCTAAAAGCCCCGCTCATCTGTTCAAACCATTATACAGTAAGTCCCTTTATCAAAGCATAGCGTTAGCCATAATTCTCTTTCTTATATCCTGCTCCCTGAGCCCCCAGACTCTCACTGGCACTATGTGGACTGCCTCTTCTGTTTTAACCACCACTCTACAGCCAGAGGCTCCTCACACTGCTGAACGGAACTAAGGGGAACAAAGCTGAGCTGAGTTAAGATGTACTGAGCTTCCCTGCCTGGAATCACATACAGTACATGTGGTGTGGATGAACAGGGTGACTACAGTACAATTCTTTCCCCAGCAGTTATCAAAAAGAAACTGCCATCTATCCAGAACATGATGGCACCCAGCAAAACATTCAGAGTACAGCAGTGCCCCAGCCATGGCCAATATCTGCTCCTCCTGGACTGGGCTGGACTGGACTAGACCATCCTGGACTCGCCCCTAAGGTCCATCATGAAGCCAGGAAAGCTGGACTGACTTAAAACTGTGCTTTTTATTTCGATCAATCCAAATTCCTACAGTGTGTAAACCATCTAGGACTTGGTAATATTTGTGTTTTTAACTTAATTGAGGAAAATTTATGAAAAAAGGAAAAAAAATCTCGTCTTGAACTGTCTCAATTTTAGTTTTTGGATATTTGTGTGCTTCTGTCTTTTTTTGTGCATTGATTATTATCAATGGATTACTGTACAAAAAGATGTAGTGAGTGTTTTGCGTTTACTCATCTTAATTTAAGGCAAAAAAAACATTACAACCTTTGACGCAGAGAAAACGGCGGCTTAGATGTCTGTGGCTGTGATGGCATTTCTGTATTTAAAAAATAATTTCTTCCTTTATCATTTTCCTTCATCAATTTCAGCAATGGAAAAGATTTAGTCTTTATTATCTGTCGACTCTCTGAGTACAATGTTTCTGTCCATTGACCATAGACAGACCTGAGTCAAGTGTTCATAATGAATCCTTAATGACGAGTTCTGTGGTTTGTGGTTTACTTCTACGTCTTTGTTCTTCTACTCATCACAAAGCCACATTCCAATCTGTACATTCATCATGAAATTAATTTGGTTAAGATAGAGTTAAGTTCTGATTTGACTCAGGTCTGTTCCGATTATGTAAACACGCCAGTATTTTTAGGAAAAAAAACCAGTTGTTTTACCTTAAGATGTTTACTGTATAAGAACCAATGACTTTTGTTTATTTTATTGTTGATGAAGTTGGAATCAGTACTTGATCAAAGGACTATGATATAGTACTGTTCAAGAGACTTGCTGGACTTGCATAAGTAACAGTTAATAGTATTACTGTATATATCAGATGATTTATTAAGAGAGATTTATGCAAATAGTCTTGAAGGAAAAAATTGCTTGATGTTGTTCTGATGCCATTTTCTTTTCTTTTGGTTTTGTTGCATTTCCAATGGACTGTTTTGACACTTTGAAATTCTCTCTATCATCTTATTTCATAGTCCTGCTAACATACTGAGGAGCATTAAACAGAAGTGAGAGAGGGGCAGGATCGACAACCAGGAAGGCATTAATTGTCCATTATATCTAATCCTGCATTTCCATTCATAAAGTTAAAACTAATCTTAAACTGTGTAGCCATAGTAGTCGAAAGGATTTCAAGTTTTAGTACAAAGAATGTCAAAGTTGGAATTATATTTACCCTCATGTCTTTCTGAGGAGAACTAAAAATCTGTGTGCACACCGTACATTGGACTCCTCATCATTTAGGTGATACTAAAGGAGTTTATAGCCATATGAATAATTTCACCAAGTGGACATAAAACAGATATACTGTACAGTGCAAATGATGCCAAATGAAAGATAGTGGAGAGGAGAATAGAGAAACAAGTGTAGAAGTGTAAAGATGAATGAAAAATACATATACAGTAGTTTAACATGACATGAGCACTTTTATATTCAGACACCAAATCATGAAACAGAACCGATTTAATAAAAAAAATGCTCTTTTAGAGCATGAGACACAAATTTAAAGACTAAAGTCACAATCAGAGTTAAAAGAATGTTAAAATATTGTATTTTAGCAAAATGCAAAACACTTAAAGCAGGGGCCAAGGACCTGTTCATTGTATCGTGTAAGCAAATTCAAGGTCTGTCAAATGAAACCTGCATTTAGAAAACAGCAGAGATAACAAGTTGTCTTCCTTTACTTGGAACATTTGCTGATAAATTGTTCCTTGTCTGAATCGACACCTGCATATGTTGAGTTTGATGTGGATACTGGAGAAAAGATTCTGGTGGTGTGGTGTTACAGAACCACAGAATTATAGCAGCATGAATGCACACGGTGCTATTGGTGTTTAGCATTTTCATTGCTGGAACAGCAACCATGATACTGTATTTTAAATCACACTCTGTGTATAGTCCCATTTATGGTTGAATAAAGAACCACTCCTATTTATTATATTTTTTGTCACTCCATATTAAGAAAGCATGGTGGGCTTTTGACTCCAGTCGATAAAAGGAGACAAGGACTTAATTCTATGCTATAACTTGATGTGCAATGTTTGTGCTTTACACGGGTAGTGGCAAGATGCTTTTAATGATGATGGACTCTGAGAGTTACTGGCTGTCAGTTGTTTTTCTTTCTGCTGTTTGAACCATGTCGTGATGCCGGGACATCAAGGTGGCTCTGATGATGTCATACTATCAGAACGTGGATGTTGATGAGATCACACTGACTACAACCTTGAACGCTGTTGGATGCAGAGAAACTTGGTAAATTAAAACAATAAAGACAAACAAAATTTTTGACAACTGTATGAGTGTATTTGTCTACAGCAGTGACAGTGTGATTGCTGTTAGATTTTGTATCCACTAGGAGGAAGCAGCGACCGTCGGTACTCGTCACCTTCAGACTCCACAGTGCTTCAGTTTTTCTCACCCTCTGGAAAAGCCTAAATCAGTTAATGAAACATATTATTTCTTCATCTTTATGAGTTGTGTCTGGTAGGAGCTGTGCTCTGAAGGAATGAAATTCAATTTGTTCTGAGGTGAGGCAGATAAACTAGACTAGACCAGTTTGAATAATAAAGCCATTATTAACTCTTTAAGCTTAGTTTTATAAATTTACTTATACTCACTCACTCACTTGCTTATCTTCTACCTTCTTCCTTCAAAAGGCACTTAAAAAAAAGCTTTAAACCCTAACAACAAAAATACAACTAAATAGAGTACAATTATGTACAAAAACTCCCTCTTGAGCAAGCAGTAAAAACAGGGGAGAAGCAAGAAGTGATAGAGAGAGATGGTACCTGTAGAAACGTACGGTATAGGAGACAAAGTAATAAATTGTAAGATGAAGAATGAAAAAAAACAAACAGTAGAGGAGCTGTGTACTGTACCTTCAGCTACTCCTAACCGATTGACACAAGTTTTATCGTGACTGATACTTGAAAACAATTAAAAAAAAACAATCATACAAAACAATATTAACATAAAAAATGTAATTGTGCAGCTCTATTAAATTTTGTTGTATTATTTGAGGGGCTGGGGGCTTGTTCGGGCGTGTGTATTGAAGCTCAGCATGATGTAAAGGGCTTTGGAGCGCTCTTACGGAGCACTGACCAGTCTGTGTTTGTGCTGGCTCAGGTGTCTGGTGTTTGTGATATTCTTCATCCTGTCTTGGCTTTGGTCAGCCTGTCTCTCCGGTATTAATCCCTTGCGAGAACTTGATGTTATACTCAGCTAAAACCTTCCCAATTCAGCAGCTGCAGAGCACTTTTCCCAGTGGCCTGTGTATGTCTGTGTCTTTGCATCCATGTGTGCAAGGCCTGTAGCTGCTGCTGCCTCAGCTCTCTACACCTTTGACTTTTTGGCCTGTGTAGCTGCACTGGTGTAATCAGTGCAGTTTAACTGCACTATGTTACATCTGAGTGTAGTCTGGAGGTGTGTGCATGTGTGTGTTCTCTAGCCAGTAATTAATGGATAATCTCTCTAAGTGAAACAATTGGGAATTAAAAAAGCAAGTTACTCAGCTGAAGATCAGAGCAGGATTTCAGGGCTTACTGTACACTACTCAGAGAGATTGGAGAGACCCCTCCCCCACCCACGCACACTCACATCCTTGTACTTCCATCAAAGTGAGAACCTCAAAAACTCAATTCTCACCTCAGCCCTAGAATCACATCTTAACCCTCAAACAGGCCTTCAAAGAAGTGAGGACCGGCCGAAATGTCCTCGCTTTGTTGAAATGTCCTCACTTTGGTAAGAAAATACACACACACACACACACACACACACACACACACACACACACACACAAACACACACACACACACACACACACAGCAACCTACTGTGTCACCAACTGTGACCCCAAAATTGCTGTTCAGTGTTTTCTGTCAAGTCTGTCCAGTTCTGTCTAGTGTTTCATTGTTTCATTTCCTAAGGGGCTTTCTATTTTCTGTACTTAACACTGCGCGGTCGGCTGCTTCTACCTGCTGCTGCAGTCACTAATAAGAGGGAGAGACACAAACAGAATAAGAGGTAGAGAGCGAGCAAGACATATACTGTAGAGGACAAGAAGCAAAAAGAGAATAATACAGAGGGAGAGCGGAGAGGATTGTTTAGCCTGAGCTACAGTAATTAGGTTTATAGAGGCTCTCCGGGGAAGCATTATGAAAGTGCTATCTGCTAATAAGGAAAAGGAGACACTATAATTACAGTTGTATATACAGTACAGGGGAGAAGATGCTGGGAGGGAAGTAAAGACGAAGTGGGTAAGGAATCATTATACCACTCTATTCTCACCCTCCGCGGGTGGTCTCATCCACTTTCCAAGCTCAGGTCCTCTACCAGAGGTCAGGGAGCTTGAGGGTTCTGCGCAGTATCCTTGCTGTTCCTAGGACTGCACTTTTCTGGACTAAGATGTCGGATGTTTTTTTAGGGATCTGTTGTAGCCACTCCTCCTCTTTGCACAGTCTACACCTTGGGTCTTGTCTGGTGTGATAGATCTGGGCCTCTATGGCTCTGGTGCTCAGGGCCTGCTCCTGTGCGGCCAGGATGAGTGCCTCTGTGCTGCCCTTCAGCCCAGCCCTTTCAAGCCATTGGTAAGATTTGTTGAGATCAGCCTCTTCAGTTATATTCCGGTGGTACATCCCATGTAAGGGCTTGTCCTCCCATGATGGTCCCTCTTCCAGCATCTCATCCTCTGCCTGAGACATTCACTCAACACGTCATCTGTCGGGGCCTTATCCTTGATGTACTTATGGATCTTGGATGTTTCATCCCGGATAGTGGTTTTCACACTCACTAGTCCTCGGCCTCCTTCCTTGCGACTAGCGTACAGTCTCAGGGTGGTGGATTTGCGGTGGAACCCTCCATGCATGGTGAGGAGCTTTCGTGTCTTAACATCTGTGGTCTGTATCTCTTCCTTTGGCCACCTTATTAATCCCGCAGGGTATCTGATCACTGGCAGGGCGTATTGAGCTGGCTTCTTAGGACTTGCTTTACTCGTTGGAGGTATTTGGCTGTTGCCGCGTTCCTTGTTGCCTGTTCAAGGTTGCCATTCGCCTGTAATATTCCAAGGTACTTGTAATTGTCCTCAAAGTCTGCTATTGTTCCTTCTGGGAGTGAGACGCCTGCTGTGTGGATTACCTTGCCTCTCTTTGTCACCATTCTTCCACATTTCTCGAGCCCGAATATCATCCCAATGTCCGAGCTGTAGATCCTGGTGGTGTGGATCAGCGAGTCAATGTCTTGCTCGCTCTTGGCGTACAGCTTGATGTCATTCATGTAGAGGAGGTGACTTATGTTGGCCCCGTTCCGGAGTCGGTATCCATAGCCAGTCTTGTTTTTTTATTTGGCTGAGGGGGTTCAGACCTATGCAGAACAGCAGTGGGGACAGTGCATCTCCTTGGTATATGCCACATTTGATGGATACTTGGGCAAGTGGCTTCCCATTGGCTTCAAGGGTGGTTCTCCACAACCTCATCGAGTTTGCAATGAAGGCCCTTAGAGTTCTGTTGATGTTGTACAGCTCCAAGCATTCAGTGATCCATGTGTGTGGCATTGAGTCATAGGCTTTCTTGTAGTCGATCCAGGCTGTGCACAAGTTGGTGTGTCGCATTCTGTAGTCTTGGGCGACTGTTCTGTCTACCAGAAGTTGGTGTTTGACTTCTCTGGTATCCTTACCAATGCCCTTCTGTGCTTCGCTCATGTATTGACCCATGTGCCCACTTATCTTAGCTGCGATGATGCCTGACATGAGTTTCCATGTTGTGGAGAGGCAGGTTATTGGCCAGTAGTTGGATGGAACTGTACCCTTTGAGGGATCCTTCATTATCAGGATCGTTCGCCCTTCGGTTAGCCATTCAGGGTGGTCCCATCCCTTAGCAGCTGGTTCATTTGTGCTGCCAGGTGCTCATGGATTGCAGTGAGCTTCTTTAGCCAGTAGGCATGTTAGGGCACGGTGCTGTCCAGTTTTTCATACCTGAGACTCTTTGTTGGATGTCTGCCACTGTGATAGTCACTGGGTTCTGTTCAGGGAGGTTGCTGTGGTCTTCGATCCACCAGCCACTGGCCATAGTTTTTGTGTTGTATCTCGTCAATGCTTTCCAATTAGTCTTGGTTAGTTAGTCTGTGAGCTTTTGTGTCTAGGGGGCAGTTTCTAAGATGGTGGACCCACATGCACAGCATAGGAGACAGACAGGTGAAAGGTAAGGATTTAATGCACACTCGTGGTCAGGATACAGGCGAGGTTCAGTACACAGAGGCAGATCGGTGTTGGCACAAAGAAGTAGACAAAACGACAAAGGTCACAGCGGCAGGAAGGCCGAGTGATAAGGTCAGGCTATGGTATAGACAGGGAGAATCCAACAACTACTTTGGTAACCAAAGACGCTGACTAACGCTGGAACAAGGTACAAAACATAATGATCTGGCAGAGGACTGGTGTGAGTACAGGTGACTAAATACTGAGGCTGATTACACATTAATGGCAGCTGGAGACTAATGACAGTAAGTAAAGTGAGAACTAAACCTGATGTGACAAAAAGTATGCACAAAAATAAATGGGAAATGAACATACAAAAATTGTGGATTGTGACCTTTTTTCAGTTTCTTTGTACAGTATGTTTAGCAATTTTAATACTTGCTTGAAATGCATCTCTTTATTTGTAACACTCGATTCGCTAATAGTTTGTTAGAGACCATATTGTTATTTTACTGTGTTTTGACAAATTAAAGAGACTCAGCTTTTACTGCAGGTCCTGGTCCTGGTCTTCATTTGGTCCAAGTCTGAACCTTATTTGACAAGCTAGTGTGTACAGCTTTAATAACACAGTTTGTTTCAAGAGGTCTTGGACCCCTAGAAATCAAAACCAAAACCGTCTTGCTTGACTATTCAATATATAACTAAATCTATATATGTCAGAAATGACGCACAGTAGATTTTTCCCATACAATATATCACAGATTTCTGTTATTAAACGATTTCTGTGTGTAGCAAAATACCAGAGCGACACATTTAATTCATAGTTACTGTACATCACCCAACTCGTCTCAAAGTAATTTTAGATATAAAACTTACACAACCATTGCTGCCTCAGACTGTGAACTCAATAATCCTCCTCGTCTGTGCAGCTACATTTACTCTCATGCCCTTTCACTCAGTGTGTGTAGGCGGCTGGAAACAGTCTGATGGTCAGAAATTCTCCCAGCTGCCCTCTGCTCCTCTGGTGCCCTGAGCCAAACGCACACACAGACAAGTTCACAGCTACACTGAGGGTAAAAGCTTCACTGTGGGTTTGTACTGCAGAAATGTGGCCATGAGGTTTAAGCCTGCATGTGCTGTGATGATCAAACATTTACTCACACAATGACACTTCTGTTGGGCCCTAATCCACATGCCCCATCATCATACAATAAAGTAAAGAGTTTTTATGCACCTTAGGGGCAGCTTCCAATCTAGAAGCTGGTTACACAGTGGTTGCTTAACTTCTTGCTTACCCTGTGATCAATAATCCCATTAGAGGCACACACACTGAATTATAAACTCAAATCCATTCCATTCTCAATTCTATAATAACTTTGTAGGAGACAGCTGCTGGGTGCTTTTATGATAATTTTGTCAGAATATTTAACTCAGAAACTATAAGGTGAGATCTCTATCTTTAATCAAGAGCGTAGTTTTTCAATTCGAGAGTGCACTTTAGCAATTTAATGCTAAGATTTTGTCATGCTTGCTTTCTTTGCTTTAAAAATGTCTCTGCACGCGCTCACATTCACTCTGCTCACGTTCAAATCTTTATTCGCGCTCCCAGATTTCCAGCGCTCATGCTCAAATCCTCCTCCTCGCTCTCAGTTCTTGCTGCTCGCTCTTAATTTGTCTTACACGTGCTCTCGCTTCTACGACCCAAGACAATACTATCAAAAGTCACCAGCCAATAGGAGGCCAGGGCTGCTGACCAATGACATTATCGCTTACTTTTCCCATGCGCAAGAGAAGCAATGAGAAGGTAAAAGGAACACGGTGATGGTATTTTGGCTAAAACTCCAATTGAAAGCAGTAATATCACTTATTATAGAAATTATAAACATCGTTGAGCTATTTTGTATTTAATTACATCGCTAACTGTGGTAATCAGTTAAGCTAGCTAAACGCAATTAGATACAAAGCATCAGTCCAACATGATTTTTTTTTAATAGGATGTATGTTTGTCTATCTAGCTCTTGCGTTGGTTTCAGCACAATGGAGCAATAAAGAGACATCAAACCATTAGTAAAGCTGTGATTTTTGATATGTTTAAACCTGTTTAGCAAAACTGTTTAACTTCATCAGAACACAGGGCCTTATGCAGCGCCCGTTTATTACACTGGAGGAAACCGATTCATTGTTTTAATGGATGTGGAAGGTAAAGGGGAGATTAGTGATGTTTGGAGTTAACTGGGAAATACAATGTATTTTCTGAGCTGAGCAAAGTCCAAGGCGACTTGATTCTCCAGACAGATGTAAAACAAATGTTTAATTCAATTCCCCACACTAGCCGCAGAAAGAGGTCAGACGAAACGCGAAATACACAAATCAGTTGACGATCTACACAGAGAATCTGCCGTTGTTGCCGTTGACTTCAGCTGGTGTCTGTCCTGATCCATCGCACCCGATGATCTGCAGTAGCAATTGATCACTTTTTCAGTCTGACTGGTTAAATCAGTTTAGCGATCTAACCCTGGTGCTGATGTTGTTGGGCTTGACCTACACTTTACAGGGTGACAGGTTTATTTATATTATACTATCTCTCTGTCAGACATCAACAAGTCTAAAGGCAGCCACCTGACCCCGGATGAATTTATTTATTTTCTCTGTACCAAGGTAAAATGAGATTATGCAAAAACAGGTCAGCTTTTATGAAAAATAGAATGAATGCATCATAGCATCATACGATGTACTAGTAGTCCACTTTGTGTTTTGTTTTTTGGGGGGACGGAGGGTTGGATTTGTGGTCGGGTGTGGTCTGTTCTGTGTTCGTACGTTGTTTTATACCGAGGGTCTGAGAGTAACGTGATTTTAAATATCTGTAGATCCAAAACAAAACATATTGTAGAAATTGACAATAACGTTGACTTTTTTTAACACACGGACTCTAAAATACCTGTTCTAAAGTCACATTGCTTCTTTTCCGCATGGGAAAGTAAGCAATAATGTCATTGGTCAGCAGCCTTGGTCTCCTATTGGCTGGTGACTTTGGATAGTATTGTCTCGGGTCGTAGAAGCGAGAGCAAGCGTGAGACGAATTGGGAGTGAGCAGCAAGAACAGAGAGCGAGGAGGAGGATTTGAGAACGAGCGCTGGAAATCTGAGAGCACGAAAAAAGAACGCAAATCTGAGCGCCAGCAGAGACATTTTTAAAGCGAAGAATAGGTATTTAGAGCAAGCATGACAAAATCTTAACATTAAATTGCTAAAGTGCACTCTCGAATTGAAAAACTACGCTCTTGAGTAAAGATAGACATCTCACCCCATAATAAACAGATTTTTTGCTATTAGGAAGCAGCTAAAATGTCTGATCAATGTCTAATGATTTCTCTGTAGTATGAAAGAACTGATGTCTCATATTGCACTGGCTGATTCAACAAGGACTGTTTTAGTCTCTCCTGTGGCTTATTCTGGCTCTGAGGTCCTTTTTAATTTTGATATATTTGTTGATTATAATTAACACTGTTGTACACAAAGGCAGAGCTGCCTTTCATGACCCTCAGGGCCTTTACTCTATTAACCCTGGTTGTTACAGTTGTGTTTACACTAAATAGCCCTGCACTGGTAATTTCAAACATGCAAATGCTGCCCAGTAGATGGCACTGTGTGATGTACCGTAGAAACCAGCCTCTTTTTGCCCCATGATGTCCCTGAGGCGCTCCTTCTACTGCACTTCACCACCTTATTCCTCTAACCAGACAGTCACACATTATCTTTTCATCTGTCACTCTTCAGCTCCCCCCACTCGTCTCCATCTATCTATAAGTGTAACACTTTATTTTATCCTCCTCTATTTTTGCCACTGTGTCCTCAGCTGGAAGGAGCCTAATGCTCTGACAGGAAGGTGAAGTGCGATCGTATTAATTGGCGTCAAAGTGTTACCTTTCAGTATCTGATTGCCTGGGCATGTCTTCACACACACGCTCACAGCCACAAAAGAATGTGTTGCTTTGCGCCGAAGGCTGTATTTACTGTAGATCAATGCCAGTAACCTTGGATGGCTTTTGAAGTATAGAAAAAACAGCGTAGTTGTTGAAAAGCCTAATACCATTTGCAAGCAAACTTTAATTTTCATCACCTATTTAATGATTTTCAGGGTCATGGAGTTTATTCCAATAGGCAGCGCTGAAGAAACATGGGAGAGAAGAAAACGCATAACCTTCAGGCTAAGCACATTTTTATCTGGTTCCTCTGCATGTGTTCACACTGCAGACAAATAGACTGTGAAAAAAGTGAAATGTTGATGTGATGTCTTTTTCTGTTAATTTGGTAAACCATTTACCTGCTCTCCGTATACTGTAGAGTTTAGGCTTTTCTACTCAAGGTTTTGTTTAACTGATGACTTGTAATTCTGTGAACAATGTTGGTTTGTTTCTGATTAGTCTTGTGTGAGACAGTATCATTTTGTCAGCATTTGCTCCTTCACGTTTCCCTGATTGGCTATGACTTTAATTTCTTAACTTTGTGCTAATGTGATTGGCCATCTATCTTAAGAGGTTAGGATGGGTGGATCAATAAATTTTTTTGACTCCTGAAACTTAAATAATGGAAACACAGCTCTAAGGGGGAAACACAACTACAGATAAAAAGGGACACAGTTCGTCACATGTACAGTAGAGCCATGGTGGCAGGTTAGTGGATAAAATAAATAGAGGAGCTCAGTGGGTGAAGAACGCCCCAGGCAGCACAAGATCAAACAGGAAAATTACAGAAACTAGAAAATTGTCTGAAGATAATAGAAGATCATTAGTGACTCTAATCAGAGCTGTTTCTGTGCTAAATTATGATGTTTTCTAAATCCTGACTTAAATCTTTGTACAGGTTATGGTCACATAGTTGTCTAGGTCTGATTTTCTTTCAAGAAAAATAAAATTAAAGGGTACGTTAGATATTGCCCTATAGTTGCTAGCTCTCTAGGGTCAAAAGTAAGTTTTTTCTATAAATGTTTGACGACAGATGCCTGTGGTACTGTAACTAACTTGTTAGCAGGGGTTGGTTGATTTGGTTTAATATGAACGTGCTGATTAATGTTACAGGCGAGGGTCAAACTGGACTGGAACTATTTTCTAAAACCCACTCACTATGAGTGGGAAATGGGCTACAAAGGCCTACAAACCGTACTAGGAGGAAAGACCCAAATGCGACCCACAGACAGGACTGACAATAAATGGTTTAATAATCAAAACATACAGAAAGGACAATACAAACTAAAGTCACTGCGTATGCAGGCTAGGGCAGAAATATGAATGCAAACTAACACATACAACTCACTGAGTAAAAAAAGATCCTACTAAGAACACAAAACATTAGTGATGGGTCCGGCAACGCCGATGCGTCGGCGCCTGTGTCGAGCTCATATAGCGAAACACTGTGTCCGTGCGCGCATCGCGTTGGGAAAGCACGTGACCGATACAGTTCCTGTTTCAGTCACTGTCTGACGCGCCAGACTGTGTTTATAAGGAAGCGCATGTGTCGGGATGCATCTGCCGAATGGAATCCATGAGCGTTTGCCGTTCATCGTCAAATTCATCTATAATTAATCTCATATCGGAAAATAAGGTGTATTTTTTTATTTAATTTTATAATAAAGTGAAAGTGTATTCATAAAATAATTAATTAATTTTTAAAAGTTTTCACTTGAGCTATCTGAATTCAGATTAATTTCAAAATGACTCTTAGTTTACTAATAACAGTATTTTATGCAGGTTAAATGTCACATTTGTTCGACAGCACTTTCCTATTTAAACAAAACCACCTCACAGTGTGTTGACCCCAGCAACACTTCTAGACCCCAGATTTAAATCACCCTGGTTCCTCCAAGTGCAATGAGGCCGTCAGTAGACTGCAGTCAGAACAGCAGCTGTCTACACCTACTTCAGATATGTTATTTAGCATTATTTGTTTCTTGTTGTTTGAAAATCTACTACTTAGTACTAAATGTACTAAAATGCCAGTTTGTTGTTTCTAGATAACCTTTGGCAAGATCTCCTCATTGCAGTGGGGAGGCAGACCAAATTTGTTTAAAAAAGGCATCCTCATTCACAACATGTTAACTTAGATTGTCATGTTATGATACATGTCCACTTTATCGACTGTATCTAAAAAAATCAATTTTAAATTTAAATGAAGAAAAGAAAAAATACTATGTAACATACAATGGCTTAAATTATATTATTGTATATATTAGGTCATCAAATCAGTGTCAGCTGAGTCCGTCAACTAGGTTGCCTGTAGGGATTTCCAGCAGGTGTCAGTATTCAGTGACACAGTCTCGGCACAGAATCAATACAGTTTTGCAATGTATCGAAGCACTTCATGACGCCTCATCTACCCATCACTACAAAACATGCTAGCAACAAAACCTAACACACTCCGAACTAACACACAAACCTGGACAGAGAGCACGATGACACGACGACATGTAACATGCAATGCACAAAACACAAGGACAGCACAAAGACTAGACAAACCTTGATCAGGGACAGGACTGGACCACAAGACAGAAACAACGTCAAACAACAACCTCCATGTAACACCTATAGACAACAAGGGATAGGGATAACGAACCAACAAAGACTGTACCCAAACCAGAAACTTAAATACTTTCTAAAACAGGTGACTCTAATTAACCTAATAACAGGACATGACATGACAGGAAATGAAATCTAAGAACTAGCCAAAAGGGCCTTAATGCCACGTGAGCCAGAGTGCCCTCTGGCTCACGTGGCATTGGGATTTTCAATTTATATAATAATAATTTCTTATTTTGTTTAGTTTATGTTTGTTTAAGTTTTTAAGGAAATTCATGCTGTTACGAACTCCCCCTGTACCGATTCCTAGAATAGAGGGATAGAACCCAAATGCACTGACCCAAACAGGACATAAAGGTTAACATAAATGATTACAGAGCAAACAGAAAATCCCTGCTTAGCAGGAAAACTAACTACAACTAAAGACAGCACTGTTCTACAAGCTAAACTACCCAACTAAACACAAAGACACCACGAAAGTACAAACGTCTTTAAAACTCCTTCGACACTCTGTAACGGCTGAGCTTACAGCTTGACACATCAGCAACGAAAGAACTAAAGAGCAGGGCTTAAATACACACAACACCCAGGTGAATCACATTGACACAATTAGAACCAAGGACAACACAGAAAATGACCAACAAAACCCACAACAAGAGTCCCTCATCCGAAACGAAGGGGCAGTTGTTACATATAAAGTCATTACTGCTCAGAGTTAAAGGGATAGCACTACAACTATGACTCTTACACCAGTCTTCATGTGTTGTGTCACAGATATGGTTTGCCTGCAGCAAAACAGGTAATTAACATGGGCAGTAGCAGCTAGCATACTGTAGCTGTTTTCTGTGTTCCTGAGCTACAATTTGCTACAAATGACACATGCTACACTCACCTACACGTACATAGAAATGCAAGGAAGAATGTCTACCTTTTTTTTTAAAACAACACATTTGTTTAGGTTGCTTGAAAATCTTGACAAACTGGATACTTGTTTCCATATGTTGCACCTAAAAAAGACAAATTCCTTAAAACACATGTAAATTCACTGAAGTGAACTTTCAGGCACTGATCAAGACAGAGAAACAATAACACTGTGCCACATCACACTCTCTCATTCCTATATTTGACACGCACCAAACATGGATACACAAAGACCAAAAGGCTGGTGTTATGTTTAGCCTTGGAATCTATATGGTCAAATATCCTTTGGGTCCTGTTGATAATTATTAGGTTCACAAAAAGTCCAAGTTTAAAAAGTGTCAGGTTTATTGTGAACGGAGCAGCTGCAGGTTTTCCTCTGGTGTGACAGATAGTCCCCAAAGATTCAGCCACAAATGGTTAGAAATGACTCATATTTCCTGTGATAAGTGACATGTTGTAACAAGCAATAATGTTTCTGTTTCTAATCATATATTGTTAAAAACTTTACTATGCTGAGGAATTTACTAATATGTTAAAACAATCTTAACACATGTATTCTATGTTTTGGTGCTTGATGCATAATTACTACATGATTAATTGCAATAATACCGCAATGATTAATATATTTCACCTGGTAACTGAATGCACACACTCACCAAGCTTTTCCATCTATCATTCCTTTTTTTCCCTTGTGGTACAGACACAATCCAACATGACAGAATTTATTGGGCTCAAAATGTGGAAGAGTGGTTCTGCAGCTACGAGGCATCATTTGTACATGTGGCCCTCATACAGTTGAGACCTTAACCCTACTGAGAACCGTTTGGATGTGCCGGAGAGGACGTTAGTCAGTGTTTGGATCCGATAATCAATAAAAGAACTTAGCAATCAATGCAAATCTGAACAGAGATAAGAAATGCAACAAATCTCTTAAAATGGCACTATAAATAAAAGGAAACAGTGGTTTGTAGTAACATTTTTATTATTATTATTCTGCAGTGTACTTATTTTTCTTGGATCCATGCACAGGCTTTATTCTGTTTTTTATGTTACAGTAAGTGCAGCAGTCCAGTGTTCTACAGCATTTAGCCCTCTGTCAAGTGAAACAGCTGGACTATAGTTTGAAAACTGTCAAGTAAATTAAAATTCTTTTGATTATTTACCAGGTCATTACCAGTAGCCTCACATTCATAATGTACATCCCCTCCTCTCAATCCCCTTTCTATCTCATACACGGTCCTGTTTAAAGGAGGCTGCATATTGTGTTTCTACAATATGGAGGTCTCAACAGCTTCACAGTGTACAGAAAAAAGAAAAAAGTAACTGTTGCCAGTAATGAGGGATTTACTACGTGTGTGTGTGTGTGTGTGTGTGTGTGTGTGTGTGTGTGTGTGTGTGTGTGTGTGTGTGTGTGTGTGTGTGTGTGTGTGTGTGTGTGTGTGTGTGCACGCTCTAATAGTCACCAGAAACAAACAGAAACATTCAGATGAATCAGGAGAGGAAACAAGGCTCCATAATTGCAGGAAGGCGGTAAATGGATTCCTCTGGAGACTCTAAAGTGAATTGCTGCTTGCCTCAGAACCACATGAACTGTCTGTCACTCCCTTTTTTTCTGTCCCCTCTGTTGTTTCCTTTGCCTCATGCTTCTGCGTCTAAACCTCTTCTTCTGGTAAATTCAATTTCTCTCCATCTGCATCTATTTTTCTGATGTCCTCCTTCCTTTCTATCTGTGTAATGTCCACACCTTTCCTGCTGAGACCCGTTTGGTTCATGGCTGGTTCAGATGGGAAAAAAGTAACAGTAAACAGGAAAAGAGGCAGAAAATGAGAGATGCCACATGTCTGCTACAGTCAAAACACAAACAAAATCAAAAGTTGATTCAATTTCTAGTAGAACTTCTTGACTATTACCTTTGTAAATTATTATTATTATTATTATTATTATTATTATTATTATTATTATTATTATTATTATTATTATTATTATTATTATTATGACAAATTTGTCTCTTTAGTTTTCCATCATGCAGCTGACAGAGCTGGAGGTTGGAGCACATCAACATGCAGACATGAGGTGACATGAGGTGACATGATCAGTGCATTCAGAAGCAGCGATTATGTAATTAGGTAGGAAAATTATTTAAATAACAACAGGATCATAGAATCTTAATGGAGTAATGGACCATGAAAAAAGTGAAGGCATTAAGAAAAAAAATGCAGCCCTCTAATAAACCAGCCCAATTAACATCCACTGCAGCTCGGTTTCCATCACAACACAGACTTGGTGACAGAAAGCTGCATAGGCCAGTGGGATTTGAAGTGGTAAAGTGTCTTTATTTCAAATTTATTTTCAATCCTCTTTTGCTTCACTTTTTGCAGTTTCATATAATATGGCAGCCAAATGTTAATCAAGACTGAAAAGAGCATCTCTGGCAAAGACATATAAGTCACTCATAGCATTGATAAACTCATCTAAGAAACTGTGGCGATTTGGTGCTCTGCGCCCTAAGTAGCAGGGAGTGTGGTTTTCAGTCAGAATGTTTTGATTTTCAGCTTTTTACTTTAATTCAGATGGAGGATTCACCCTGTGAATTCTCCGAGGGGTCCAGCAGACAGAGCCATCAGTGTGATGGCTCCGTCCACTGCCCCAGACAGTGCACCATAGCTGATGGACCTGAAACAGGAACTGAAGCTGGAGACAAACATGAACTGGACTTGGACGAGGAACAGGAGCTGAGGCTTCACCTGGAGTCAGACGAAAAGCGTGTCGAAGAAAAAAGAGATGGACATTAAACCGGAGTTGAGATGTGAACTGGAGACTTGGCAGACGCTTAGACACATTTATGACACCGGGGAAAATTCCAACATGTGGCGGCTAAACTGACAGGATATGAGCAAGCCCCCCGCCTCTCACTGTGGACAACTCCAGAATAGAACAGAGGCCAGCCCCGCTGAGTTGGTTCCAGGCCCCAGGCTGTGATGAGGTGAGCCTGCCTGATTATTCAGTGCAGATTCATAGCTGTCAGGTTGCAGATTTTGAAGTATGACCTGAGTATTTTTTTTCTCTAAATGAACCCAGATTCAGTGGCCAGGCCAAAAATTGAGTCAGAAAAAGAGAGTGGACCCTCGTGGAGTCTTTCACTGTCAGTGACATGACCCCAGACTGCTTCGTATTTCACAAATACATAAAAGTCAGCAAAATGTATTCATGGGGCTGGAAAAAGAAGCAGGGAGGCAAAGTTTTTTTAATGGATGTGAATAGTATATATCTCTCTATACCATAGTTGAGGTATGGAGAGATAGATGCGGTTAAAAAAAGAATAAAACAAGATGGAAAAGGAAGGAAGGCCAGCAACAATAGCAACATCTCACCCAGCAGTTTTCTCTGCCTCATTCCCACAGCTGCGTGCAATTTTCTTTCTGATCTGCAGATTTTACCATCAGGCAATGATGTCATTAGCTGATCGTACGTAGGTCAGATGCAATGATGTGGATCTACTTTTTCCTACAATCCCTCTTTTGTTTTTGCCAGCAATTTCTCTTAGGTCTAATGCAGCCAAATGAAAATGATAAATGGTGAAAATGGATCAGAAAAAACAGTACTGTTAATATGCTTAAGAATGATCTGATTATGTAATAATCTGACTGAATAATAATTAAATAAATAAATAAATAAATAAATGCTGCTTTTTGTGGTTGTATGCAGCCTCTGAAGGACTGGTAAGCTGCTCAGGGCTGAGGGCTCTGGCACAGACTCAGATGATAATGGGTTTTCATTACCAGAATGGCTGTATAACCTGTATATGTTGTAGATGTTGGTTAAAAGGTGATTTCTTTTAGAAACTGTTACTGTAAGCCCACTTCTACAATGTAAAACTCAATGTAATTCCATTTAGTATTGCTACATTAGTAATCAATGGGAGCTGTTAAATGACTTTATATTAAAACCCGAAGTTGTAACTGTGGCTTCGTAGAGAAGCTTTTTAATACTACATAGTTTGAAATAAATTATAGCAGCTGAAGGACAGTCATGAATTAGTACTAAACACTTTCAATTAGCTGGTTCAAATAAATCCTTTGTGTAATCTGATGTAAATAACTGACAAAAATTTAATAACTCTACAAGCATAATTCAACATTTCTATCTTAATGATGATTGAGAGATGAAATTTGTTTTCCATTAACACCACTAGCCCGCAGAAGTAATTTATGCTGGATTACTGTAAAAGAAGCTGTTGAATGGTGGATGTTTCAAATTTTGGAATTCGTTTTTTGGAAGACCTTGTTGAGTGTCCATCATTGTTTCATGTGACTAATACCAAACATAGTTTAAAACAAATCTACCGCCAACACAAAAACGATTAAATCTGCTACTGTTATAGGAAAGGTGACATGTTTATGAAGAGATATCTCCCTTTGTATTTTTTCCCTCATACTGCAGTGACTGCGAACCAATCAGATATGAACTGGAGTCCTTTGGAGGAGAAAGGGGGCGGCGACCATTTGAACAAAGCTAAGCGAGACGTGAATGTGCCAAGATTCAATTATGTCAGTGGCTTGATGTCATGTTTTGTAAGAACCTGCTGTCTGCATGGTTCGGGACATAATTGCGATTGTCTGTGAGGATGATAGATGGCAGCAAACATTTCCCAGCACTGGAGCACAAGTAGAGATTTGCATTAGGGCTTTAGTTTTTACAGAACATATGAACATAGAACCCAAATGCAGTAACAGGCGAGGATGGGCAAATTCCAATTGGCGTTTATTTATAACACACAGAAAATAACAACAAACTGAGGGCCACTACGAGAGCAGGGAAAAGGTTTACTAAACAAAAACTGTAACAGAAATACACTGCCAAGCAGGAGTTGCTACACAAACCAATAAGGAAACTGAGAGTCACTGATCTAAACAGGTTAAACTAAAAATTGTAAGCAAGTAAAAAAACAAACCCTTCTGAACTGGGCTCTTTGCCTATCAACCCCAAAAACACTAATGCAACAAATGAAAATCACAGAACTGCACACAAACAAACTCACACGTAACCAACTGTGGCACAATAAAGCCAGAGATCGAGGTTAGACTGGTACGAACACAAGGTCCACCATGAAAACACACTGAAAACTGGAGGAGTCTTCAGGCGCCACTTAAATAGTCCTCCAGTCAATGAAGCTCCTGGACGGAGTGCACCCAAGAGACCAGTTGCTTAGTGCCGCCCTCTGAGGTTGGGAGAAGATTCAGAACATTAGTCAGCAAGAAAACTCATTACGTAAACTAATCAAAGTGTTTATTCAGTCAAACGGTTCACTCATAATTTAGTCATCTCATATATGAAAAATTAATACGGCAAATAATTGAAGCAACACACTCCCTTTCACCTTCCTGAAAAGTATGATATGATTAAGATAAAATAAAATGGCAATCCAAAATGTCCTCTGATCTGTGTTCCAGTATATGTTAATAAAAAAACAAGCAGAGTCTCACCCCTGAAAACTCAAACTGTCACAAAATGGGTTAATACATGGAGATGTCCATTTTTGTTTCACAGCTTGTCACTAATATGTTTGCAGAATACAAACATAACCTGCTTAAATGAAAACCTCACAGATTTTTTGTGGGGTTTGACCAAAACAACCTCGGGTAATATTTAAGAATGAAGGGACTCCCATATTGCCCCATAATGTCTATGCAGAGAAGTTATCATTTATTCCTCTGGTAAGGTGCCTCAGCAGATGGTTTGCTGTGTGCTGTCACAATGGCACAATGGTGGAAGGACCCAAATGCACAGCGAGGCTTGAGTAAATGAGGGTTTTAATACACAGGTTGGCAAAAACAAGATCCGACAAGGCGTAGGCAAAAGACGTGGTGAAAAAACAGGCAGAGGTCAAAGGTGAGGTTAACAAGGGCTGGAAGTAAAGCTGGTCTGACTGGATATGGAAGCTAAACAGAAAGTGGTGACAAAATAAAAGCGGAAATGACTAAGACAGTGAAGTAATTGGCTGAGGTTGTGACATGGGCTTAAAATTACAACTAGTGCTTCCTGTTTTACTCTGTACCTGCCCCAGCAATGGTGCCAGTAGCCAGGATAGGAGGTGGGTGGAGACAGCCTGCTGGAGCGCAACTGCTCAGTTTGCCATTGTTTTTTCTGGCATACGTGTACAGCACTAATATTCAACGGCCGGAGGTCCTGCTGTAGATTGTTTAAAAGACAGTAAGTACTTCAGCACAGTCTGATATTCTTGGTTAGTTAAATGAGCCAGAGTACAGCACCGCCGATTTACACCATGTGGAGGAGGAACTGGCACCTGCAGCAGAGAGCCCAAAGCCGGCATCGGGCAGAGCCAAAGGCCGGCATCCTACGAAAGACCGCCAGATGCATCGTCTCTCTGCGCCGATAGAAGCACAACTGAATATCCCAGTGCTGCAATAAATCTACCGCTGCCGATTCCTTTTGGATGAAGCTGCGGATTTTACTGTTGACTGTACTGTATATGCTGTGATCAGGTTTTGATTACATTTGTTTAGAGAAGCTCGAATCTAGCTAAAAAAAAAACAGAAAAAACATCCAGGACAGAATAGTCAAGTAAGCACTTAGTAAGTAATATATGCGACCTTTTATTGTTATGACTTGCGCTGTGAAGATTGACTAAAGTTACGAGCTGCTGTTTATGCTGTTTAAGTCTGTCGGACATAGCGTTAGCCTACGTTGCTAATGCTAGCTTATATATTAGCTCTGACTGGCTGGCAACAACTAATTCAATATTACTACTTCATTATGTAGGCAATATCAGCTTCACCGCTTTCTCTGAATTTCTCTGCATAGAAAATATAGAGAAATCTGAAAAAAATTTGCAGGTGAGGCAGGACAGTGTACTGTGCCTTAACCTGAAGGGTTGTTGTGAGCAAACAGGTTCTTACAGCTGTCGTCCTTTAACACAGGGACTCACCACGATGCTGTAAGACCACTGATGGTTTTCAGTTTTCCAAAAGATTGTGCTTACAAATTTTGTAAATTATATTTTTGTTGTTATCCTTATGAGGAGCAAACATGTATTAAAACTGATTTCTATAAAAGGAAAGCTCTATTTAGGCTAAATCTGACTAAACTAAACTCCTCCCACTTCTTGTGTCTTGTTTACACTTCAGTCTTTGTTTATGGTGTCATGTGACTTCTGTTTCTGTTCCTTGACCTGTAATCGTTGTCATTTCTTGTAAGTTAGTATTTTGGGTTGTCCTCCTCATATGTTCTTGGTTTGTTTTATCAGTGCATGCTTTGATCCCATATGTTCTACCCTGGTTTTATGTACTGTATACAACTGCACAAACGCATGGTTTTGTGTCTGTATGGCACAAGCTTAAGTAAGATTGTGGATTTTGGTTATGGTGAGAAAAATTTATTTTATTAATTTACTTATTAAGATTTATGTCAACTGTTCTTTGTCATTCATGCTTATTTGTTGCTTTTTTCTAACATAGCTATTATACAATAAATACAATGTAAATATAACAGCTGTATTTTTGTACAGGTGGGCACATCAACTTCAGCTGAGACTGGGTTTGGTGTATGTTGGTGTTACGGTGACAAGAAGGATGCTGTGACCTGACTTACCCTACATCAAATGCGCTTGTGCAGATTGAGTCTCATTTGTACTGCATACGAAGCAACACTCTTGAAAACAGCACGTTTTGTTTGGTGGCTTAAAGCCCAAGGTCAAGCTGTGCTTCCAACTTTAGGCAATGTGTACTTGAATGTATCCAATTGGATGGATTGAATGGATCCAACATCCCACCATGACCTCTTGCCTTTGCTCTCACCAAAATAATTTGACAGCAGCTACAGTAGTAGTATAGTATCAGCTGTGTTTCAGCTTCGTTAAAACAGCTGCAACTGTTACCAGTTGTTAACAGACTAAGATCATATTGTTATCTCCACCTCACACTCTAACAGAGCACTATTAGTAATGCAGACTGGTTTAAGGCTTTTGGTCTGAGACTGGCATTACACAGCAAGTAGTGTTTTAACAATTCCAAGCAAAAAGAGACTCGCCACGCTGCTGGAGCTTCCATAATAACCACAGCCATTATTTGAATTGTTCAGTGACTGTGGCAAAGTGTCTGTACTTTCTATAATAACAGAACCTGGTGCTAAAGGATGAGGAATTTTGAAAAGCCCTCCTGACTGTTTCCCAGTGGAGCAATCATGCTGATGTGATTCAGCTGCATTAGCTGAAAGAAAAGAAGGATGTGCACTTTATACATCAGATGTACTGTATATATGATCACCACAACATTTTCTTCCAGATCATATCAAAAGATTATCTATCCTGGGACATTATTCTTTAAAAGCTGAAGAGGAAATTTACAGATAGTGAAGCAACCAATCTTCTGGCCCCTGGGGCAGGCGCTGATATGTTTACCCATTTAACTCACTGCACAGTTCGACTCACATTACTTTCCTGTGTGGGCTTTGCATCAGCTCTGAAATAAGCAGCTTAACCTGGTTCTTATAGCCCACGGCGCTAGCTCAATACAAATTCATTTGGTCATGCCATTTAGAGGTAAGCTCTGGGCTGGGTTGTGGATCAGAGTGACACTTCAAATTTATAAGACAAAGGTGTTTTCTTGCTGTGGGAGTGGTGGTAGATTTTTGTCAGGACTGATTTTAGAAATGATAAAAATCCTTAGGTCGTGTAAAACAGTGGAAACTGAAGTTCTGCTTTCTTTTTTAGTGGAAGATTCCCTGTGTTGAAAAACGATTAACATGTATGAAATGTGTGAGTTCTGCAGATGCAACCCCACAGGACTCTGGTGTAATTATATACTGTAAAGTCAGTCCAAGCCTTAAACTGTAGATCAAGACTGTACATTAAGTAATGTACATTTAATACTCAGACGTATTGCCTCATCTTTTATTACTGAAGTTATAAACGCTCTAAACTGAATGATTGAGACAGTGACAGACTCTAAACCTGCTGTGCACCTGCACACACTCACACACACACGCACGCACGCACGCACACACACACACACACACACACACACACACACACACACACACACACACACACACACACACACACACACACACACACACTATGATAATCAATAAATCATGTGATTTTCCTTCACAAAGAAGGCCCAACCCCTGGTCAGAGGAGCCCAGTTGGGAGGTCTGAAGGAGAGCTCAAAAGAAAACAGACAGACAAAACAGGATATTCACAAACAGAACAAAAAGACAAAGACAGGACAAGGTGACAGCACGAGAAACAAAATAAGTGCCCATGGGCAAAAACCATGCTCTCTGAGAGGCCGGCAGCAACTGAGACGGGAACTTAATTTTAAGTCCTACTTCGTAGCAAACATTTTTAATCAAAACATACACTAAACACTAATTAAAAATTGATCAAGCATAGTGAAATTACTCATATTCTAGATATATATCTACCTCTACTTTCCATTCACTCCAACCAGTCGAAGCAGATAGCTGTCCACCCTGAGTCTGGTTCTGCTGGAGGCCTTGTTCCTTAGAGAGTTTTCCTCTCCAGTGCTGGTCAGAGGGAGGTATTGGGTTTCACTGATGCTCTAAATTACAGAATACTGCTTAATTAAATTGTAAAAAAATATTTACATGTGCAACAATCTACACAGTTTATTGATGAGAAGGCATCACTGCTGCAGTCTTTGAAGGCAAAGTGAAATAATTCTCTCCAAAATACAGTAAGAATGGCTAGGAATGGCAATGAGATGTGGAGCAATTATCGCATAGCTTCAGTGTCTATCTTTCTACGTGTCACACACTGGCCCATCAATGTGGAAATGTTAAAATGTCACATATTGACAGATTTAATCATCAGAATTGAATCTTTTCAGCCTTGTAATTTGAAATGTCTACAAATGCCATGGGAATGATATATTATAAAGTGACACAGAGGGACTTATTCAGACTGCTGCCTTAAATGTCCTTCACCAGTGCAATCAGTCCAATGCTAGGATCATGCAAATAACTAATATTTGTTTGCTGCAGTAAAATTATCATTTATTAACTGGTATTAACATTGAATTATCAAGCACATCATTGACTTTGTGGAATGGTGCGAGTATAACCAGTAAAACACCAGTAAGACAAAAGAGATAGTGATTGTGTGATAAAGACACAACCTCACACACGGTGTACATCCAGGGCTTGGACATAAAGTAGAGACTCTGAACAGTTTTAAGTACTGTACCTGGGTGTTCACCTGAACCACAAATTGGACTGGTCTAAAACACCAAAGTGTCCTCCACCTGCTGAGCAAACTGAGGTTCTTTGGAGTGTGCAGGCCCATGTTAAGGACATTCTTTGACTCTGTGGTAGCCTCAGTCATCTACTATGCTGTGGCCTGCTGGGGAGCAGGCAGCACAGACCGGGACAGGAAAATACTGAACCAGCTGGTGAGGAAGGCGGGGAGGATGTTAGCAAAGGTGACATCCATCATAGACAATCCCTCTTACCCACTGCATCAGACTGTGGGAGCTCTGATCAGCTCCTTCACTGGCAGAATGATCCACCCTCAGCGGGAGCAGTACTCCAGTCTTGTCAGACTTGTTGTCAATTAGCATTCAGTTAAAACCCTTTTCATTAACTACTGTGTCACAAACTGCCGTGGTTGAAGCAGATCAATACAAACTGCATGACATTGCCTTGTAGTAGTTATTTTTTAATGATTTAATTAATAGTACATAGATGGTACAACGGTCAGGTGTTTATGTTACAAGCTTGATTTCTTACAGGATCTGATTTTTAAGGCTGGTGAGTAAACCAAGCAGCTTTATAAGCCTGCCTGCTATGGTTCAGGGACCGAGTCAACCTGTTAAAAGAGGCCGAATCCTTTTGCCGGAAGAAACCTCCAGCAGAGCCAGGCTGGATGTGGGCGGCCATCTGCCTCGACTGGTTGGGGTGAGAGGATAGAGAGAGAGAAAAGCACAGCAACATCAAAAAGCAACAACAGAGCACAGGCAGGATGGTTGGACCAGGGACTGGATACAGGCAGGATGGTTGGATCCGCAGCTGCCCATCACAGACACCAAACTTTGAGTCCAATGATACCTGTAGGTGAGGACAAAGTGGAGGAGAGAGAGAGAGAGAGAGAGAGAGAGCGGGGATGATGCACAACTACTGGAGAAAAAGACATGGTTAGTTGAACATAGAACAATGATGGGAGGTTATTGGACAGAAGAGGTGCTTTAGAAGGAAACAGAGGAGTTCAGTGTATAAATTAAGTCCCCCGGCAGTCTATGTCTATTGCAGCTTAACTAAGAGATGGTTCCTGTGACTAACAATCATTGCCAGTGACCTGAGCCTTCTCTAACTATACTGTAAGCTTTATCAAAAAAGAAGGTTTTAAGCCTGAGCTTAAAGGTGGCAAGTGTGTCAGCTTTATTCATTATTATTGTACTGTAGCAGTGTAGCCTGATGGAAATTAGTGATAAGTTCATTATTGGAACATATAAGGTAAAAAATTAAACCATTTCAATGTGGCAGTATTACAAAAGGTCATGGCAATTTGGTATGTAATTTTTGAGTTCATGCATTGTTTTGGTTTTGTTCTTTAAACACATTGATGATAATGCATTTGTGAACCAGTAAAACATATATCTATGTCTTGAAATAAAAAAAAAATTTTCATAGAGGGGGGTTCGGTGAATGCGCATATGAAACTGGTGGGGTTCAGTACCTCCTACAAGGTACCACTGGTTTACTGTACATGCTCATGTACGGCCTGCAAACTAGGAAACTGCGGTCACATACTATTACAGGTCGATTTATAATCTCCAAGATGACTTTCCCATAGTCCAATGCGCTGGTTATTGCCCTTCCATGTAATTTGATTTCAAGGAAATTAAAAAGTAATTGCACTGGGGTTTTGATCCTGCCTCCCAATGCAGTAACACACAAAAGAACAAGCACACACATGTGAAAATGGTGCTAATAGTATGTAGTACTAATGTAATGTAATGTAATAGTACTAATGTATACTGTTTATTATCTTTAGACTCAATAATATGGCAACAATAATGGCTCTCCATGTGGAAAAAGAAGTAGGATGTGGATATATGAGGACAATGAAGTGTCCGCGTTATGTACGGAACTGAAGAATGAGGCTGACACAATTAACTCTGCCATTACTTTACATTACTTTATCTGGCGATTAATCAGCTTCCTATCCACAATAAAAAAATACAAAAGCCACAGCCAGAGGCGTCTTGCAGGGAGAGGGTTAGAGTCAGCTAATAATTAAAGACAAAAAACTCTTACTGAGAATATGCTGAGGCAATCTGACAGAGAGCTTCAGTCAGAGGTGCTGCTTTTGTAGGCACAGGGATAAGCTGCACCAGAGTGGAAGAAGAATCTTCCAAACACAGGAAGTCTTCTCAAATGAAAAGAACGCTACAAATTCTGGCCTCATTGAATGGACGTCAGACTGATAATAGTCATACAGTAATACTGGCTGCTCAGGGTGGTCTCAATATCCAACTGTGACAGGCACTCAGTAACCTCATAGCTTTCCTCTGGGCCTAGCTCTGATAAGTGTAAGGCTCTGTCCTGGTTTTATACCATTTCCACCCTCATTTATGTCTCTGTCTTTTCTCTTTATCCTCGTCAGTTCCAGTTTCGTCAGTTCCACTCCAGACTCACACCTTCCAACCACACTACCAAAACCTGACCTGCTGTCTGATTACTATCATTTAATGAAGCCTGGACAAAGTGTTGGATTTCTTTGTCTGACCCCCTTTACATATTATTGACAAACAGATTCAGTCAGCTGAAACTCCACATTTTCAAACTATTTAACACACAGGCTTAAATGGTTCAATGGTCAAAATGACATGTTTGGTTTGCAGAGGCTCCCAAATGTGACATAACATTTAAAACATGCAACAAAAACTAATTCTACCTTTAAACAGCACAACTTGCAAACAAGTATATAAACATGTCCAATCAGTTATACGACAACAAAATACAAAACACTGAACTCTGTGTGAATCATTGATTGTCACTGTACCCTGTTGCCATTTGGTGTGTTTCTATACAGTACATGTAGAGGTTGTGTCAAAACTGTCTAGTTCCAAAGAATTGGATCCAGATGAAGAAATGTTGCATTTTTTTAATCCATAACATTAATTTCTTCAATCTGTGGCTGAAAACTGAAATATACTCAAATAGATTTGACTGTATTTTGGTTTACAGTATATGCATTTTCTGTAATCTTTTAGTACCAGTAGTACTATTATAATAAAAAAGTGATACTTTAATAAGACATAACCACTATTGATCCTCTGTCACTATCCAGGGTTTTCATGTCTGCATTTCCTAGTTTATTTTGTTGTATTTCCGGGTTCCGTGCCACCATGCTGTTATCCCACCTTACTTCCGGTCAGGTGATCATTCAGCTGTTTTCAATCTTGTCAACAGTATTTAACAACCAGCACTTACCGTAGTTCTCTGCCAGATCATGAGTATTGTTACCCGTTTCAGCATTTACTTTGTCCTGCTTACCGGTTGCAGTCTTCCTGGTGCCTGTACACCTTTTGGAGTTTTGGATTGTCCTTGCCTGTACTGTAGCCTCGCCTGTTCGTTATTACCTTTTGCCTGCCTCCTGAAAATCCACTTGCCTGCTCCTTTTGTACTGCTGCCACTCTGCTTACCTGGTTTGACCATTGCCTGTACTTTCACTGCGATTCAGTATTAAAACGCCTTTTCCTTACCTGGCTGTCTCCTGAGCCGTGCATTTGGGTCCGCCATCTTAGACACAATTGCATTTGTGACATCCTCAATCTCTGCCTTAGACCCTCTCCACCCATGCTGCAAAGACCAACACAGACCTGGCACTACAGTATTACTAAAGTCTAAGACTGACTGCAAATTGAAGCTTTACATGAAGGAGTGTCAAACAGGCGTTTCAGTGATTTTATACTGTTCTTGCTAGTTTCTAATAGTTAGGATTAGATTGTTTCTGTTTGGTCACCAAAGCTAAAACTAGTCGTTGTCTAAGTAGTCAAACTTCTTCCTACTCTGTTCAAACATGTACTACTGTAGGTAAATTGAAAGCTAATTAGCACTTTCTTAGTATACATATAGTATATGTGTGAAGTTATATGCGTTGATATATGAATGTTTGAAAGAATAAATAATTAAATAATGGCGGTTAGACTGTCTGAATGCCATCAAAGTGTTTCACAAAAGCATGAAGAACATGTGTCAGTCCAATGAGAATGGGTTTACACATTTGCTCGGTATCTGATGCTCTGCTGGAATAGTGATGATGAAGACTGAGTGGATCCTAGTTCTTTAAAACAGTTCAAAGCGATCAATAAAAACTGTAAACAAACCACATCACATGCCTGCGTGGGCTAACCCAATACTCCTTTTCCCAGCTATGTTTCTGGACACAGTCTTTTCTCACTCCCTGATGCAGAGGAAATGACAGACACTTCTCAAATCCAGTTTGGGGGCAATGGTGGATCAGAAGTGTAAAATAGGTATTGTGTCTGTACTGTTGCTGTTGTTCCTTGGGATTCAGACCTTGATAATCAAAGCAAAGGCAATCCCACAATTTATTTTGCCTTTAAAACAGCCAGCCCTGTCGGCATGGGAGGGTGTCAGATTAAGTCTGCATGCATTTCTTTTTTATTCGGTTTCTTATTCTGGCAGGGAACACAGACAGCTGCACAGAAAGCTTTGTATTGATCAATATCAGGATGTAAAGTCTTCTGCCAAGTAACAAGCAAGACAATCTGGCAGAGCAACTGAGTAAGAGGTGCTTCATATACAGGCAGATGCCCGGGTGAAGGCTGACTGCACCACAGAGTAGACAAACAGAGCGAAAGAAACCTTCCAAACGCAAGAAAAAGGCTCAAACATGATTACTTACAGTGATAGAACAGAGGTTCGACAGACAATGTGAGTATAGTGTTATTATAGCGAGTTATTTCAATTTTGTCAAGGAATCACAATTCATCACTTGCTATTGTACATGTTTGTACTGTACAAAAGACAAACTACAAATTCCATGATGTTGCCGTGCTCCACATTGTATTCTTTTGTATACAGTAGGCACCACAGCTGCTGAAGACTGAGCAAATATACACACCAGTACAAGAGAGAAGGGGACATATGAAACTGCACAAGTCTTCAGCTTCACATTCTGAGAAACAGAATGTGAATGTTCTTGTGTTTCTTTGTGTCCCCTTGTTTTCCCATGTTTAATGAAGTAATGTCATACAGCACCCTGTGGTTCTCAAACACTACAATACATTTTTCATCACACATGCAATATGGCATTTTATCACACTGTGCTGTATCTTAAACTGTTGCTTTGACTTTAACTATTAAGTGACAGAATGAAAATAGACAGGATGCAATACTGCACCTAATTCCATCTATTTTCTGATCCATGTTCTGCTTACTATCTTGTTATCATAAAATCATTCATTACAGACTCTGCATGGCTCTGACCTTTTTGGCAGGTTTCTTTGATGAAAGAATTTCTATTAAAATAAAATCAGCCTGATGACAATCAGCATTGCCAGTTTAAAAAAAGATAAGAAATATTGTACTGTTGCTGCAGCAGACTAGAAGTGACATGGGACAAAAAAGGCAGAACTGAACTATAACCCAAGGAGCCTCGGCAGGCCGAAGTGGTAAACTGCCACAGTCTGTGGTTGTACTGGACAATTCAGCATTGTGAATGTAATCATACCTTTCAGCGCTGTCCTCTGAGTAAAAAGTACCTAAAGCAAGAGAAGCTACAGTAAGGCAGCAAAAATGTAAATCCAGTTCTTATTGTCCTGCTTTATATAACTTTATCTGCTTTTGTAACGGCGGATAACACGCCTTCTGTCTACACTGTAAAGGACAAAAAAGCTTTTCAATCATTTCTAGTCACACTGTAGAACCTCGGGGGGTTAATCACACTAACCATGTATTTGGTGGTGGGGGGGGTCCACCAACACAACAACATCACACATATTTAGGATTAGCTTAATAAAACATTAAAATAAAATAAAATATTAATCAAGAAGAGTATATATAAATTTCTTATATACTCCTCTTGTTAAAGCAAAGCTCAGGCTCAGTTGGTTAACCTCATGGACAGTATAGCATGACCATATACCTTCATAATGAGTGCATCTTGGCTTTGTTTGTTTAAGATGTTCAATTTTAATATATTAAAGAATATGAATAATAAAGTTATGTGAGTTGCATTCAAATTTAGTCAATCACATGTTAAGCTGAAAACAGATGTGGTTTTTGACAGTGCACAAAATAGCAAACAAAACATTGTGAGACTGTATTTCTTAATTTGGTTATGGGGTGCTGCCTTGTAACAATATTAATGATTAATTATTTGTGTAATTACTATAATTATAGGCAATTACAGTAACATAGATAATATTTTAATAATGAGGTTTGTGCTGCATGCCCAACATCTTTTACTCTAGTGTTGATTTTCATTACTAGAGTCTTCAACACTGGAATTAACAGCAACACAGCTAGAGGTTGGACACACTCTTTCATCTGAGAGACTTCATTAGCTCTAGCTATTAGTAATTACGCTAATTAGTTTTACAAAGCACATATTTGTGTGTTTGATACTGTAGGTGCTACAGTACAGTGACAAGTGGGTAAATAGATTTTCTCATATATAATTTGTGCTGTGTGTATGTATAATGCATTAACTATGTGTCCTCAGATCTGTCTTGTAATGCTGAGGTAAGAGACAAATAAGCAGACCTTTGTGGGAGATGCTGCAGTTAGTGAGGATGGTGTCTGTACTAATGCTACAGTTCTATATATATTGGCACCTCTTGCATAGCTCCATGAACTTTTACAGAACAATATAATTCAATCTGTCCTAATACTGTATTTTACTTTGACCCAAACGTCATGATAAGACGCACATGTAACACATTGGAACATATCATACAGTAAGTATTTTTAGTGCTCGTTTCTTGATTAGTATTCATATTACAGTACATCCCCATGTAGAAAATTACAGTGTGCTCTACTGCTAAAATTGATTGGTTCCAAACAAGAATAACAGACCCTTATCGCTGCAGAATTTTGACTTGTACTGGCAAAAAACAACAACATCTGTACCAATGGGCTATGCCAGGGAAGCAGCATGTGATCGCAGGGCTGTGGTGCCAGTGGAATTCAGCCATTATGTTGTTAGTTCCACCTGTGTTTGAAAAGCTAAAACGTGATTTATGGAACGCTATCTCCATAATTTTATATGCAGATAAATTATGATTTATTCCTATGTATGAAGTCACCAGGGCAGTTAAAGATGACGTAAAACATCATTCTCAACTGCCCTGGCGACTTTTTGTGGGCTCAAAAAATACAACTAGCGCTTCCTGGTTTCCGCTGTGCCTGTCCCAGTGATGATCGGGCTGAGAGGGTGCGGAGCCAGGCTGATGGAGCGCAACTGCTCTGTCTGCCATTGTTTTGCCTTGCATAGGCATACAACACTAATATTCAATGACCGGAGGGCCTGCTCTGGATTATTTATGATGCAGTTCTACCATGTATTAGTACAGTCTGATATTTGTGGTTAGTTGTATGAGCCAGAGAGCAGCGCGAGTTATGGCGTGTGGAGAAGGACAAGGCTGCCACAGTCGAAAGACGACCACACGTCGTTAACGTGTATTATGGATAATTAGAGTGATTAGATACTTTTTTTCTGGACGCAGACCATGATTAGTAAACATTTTTGCACATTTTTTGGCTAATAAAATATCCAATTTTCATGACACAACTTGCTTGTATCATGAAAATTGCTTGAAAGTCGCTTGCAAAATAATTCTAAACATTCTCCAAATGAGCCAGCTACAGTGTGAATCCCTGTGTATAAATGCAGCCTGCTTGTCTGAAAGTAAACGGTGACAGTGGTACATTTCATGGCCTTTTGGAAGACAGTGGAATTCTCCAAACCAGGGAGCAGATACAGTATGTAAGACATCAAGCACAGAATATGACCTTTAAGCATGAACATAAGCTGCAAAGCCAGGGAGAGGAGGATGAAAGGATATGGGGGAACGAGGGTGTAGGATGAGAAGCGTAGAGACTACATGACTGCACAAAGATGTCGACAATGTTACAGCTGTTTCAGAAGTAGCCAGCTTTTCTTCCAGAGCAACAGTGTGTACTGTAGAATTTATTTGGCAGTGCGCTTTCTTTCTCATACCTGAGGACAGTTTCCTTGCAACAATGAATCACAGGTTTTGTCAGTTGAAAAGGACTGTGATTTTTTACCCTGTTCAAGCTATTAATCTTCCATTTCACCCTATCATGAGATGCAAAGGTTGTAAATCAGTTTTAAGGACTGGGGTTTAATGGCACCTACACAGAAGACAAAAATGTTTCCTAACAAAGCTATTCTGCTATTCTGTTTTAACAAATTCCTGATTCTATAAGAAATTAGTCTGTCTGTGTGCATGCTTGATGTAAATATGTCGGTTCAATCCTAATGCCTCCCTTGTTAATTTTTGTACACTTTGTTACAGCTGTTGGCATGATTTATGGCAGATTGTTTTGAAGTCCAGTGTCTTTTCACTTCCACTTCTTTTGCAGGGTTAAGACAGGGCTGTCAAACTCAAACAAGTCCCTTGCTGGTTTTCCAACTCTCCCTTCCCCAGAGCCTGCTGATTACCTTAATCACGTGTGTTAAGTCAGTCAGCAGTTGAATGAGCCAACTGACACAGCTGTTCAAGGTAATCAGCAGGGACAGTTGGATAACCAGCAGGGACACTGGCCCAGCTTGACACCCCTGGGTTAAGACAGTTGTCATCCAAAACAAACTATGTATTTAACAACAGCAAATATACACTGACACATTTTTAAATCTTAAATTTAATTTCCCATTGTACTTAGTTTGTTTCTTTTAGCTGGACTGGATTCAGTTTCAGTTTGTACTCTACATACAAACTAGATTTATTATTCATTTTCCATTACTGTTTCGACAACAGTCACTTGCCGCATCTGCAGCTCAGCAACTTTCTTACACTGGTGTTTCCTTGCTGCTAATTTATTTTCCTCTCTCTAAAGCCCTCTTTGCCCAATCGCACAATTCTGCATTCATTGTGGTTACAAACTTCTTGCATTTTCCAATAATTGAAGCCACAATTCTCCTGAGAACAGTCGGAGCTTTAGAAATGCTTTAATTTCTTAGTAATGATCTGTTCTTTGCTGCAGCTTTACTGTGCAGGTCTACAGAGAGTTTGTCAGATCTTGTTTTTCATTGTGATGTGTAGCTTCATATACATGGGGTTGTAGCTTTCTAAACTAGGTCCAGTCAGTTCAGGCTACACTATGTGTAGTTTAAAGCAAATGTTGAAGTGTTTAGCATTTCATCCTGGTCCTTTATTTATTCATTGTTTTGTGAAGACAAGTTATGGAAAATATGCACATCATTTGTCTGATCACTGTAATCGTATTCTACTTATGCTCAACTGCCATTTTGTAATAAAGTGGCTGAAATTGACTGTCAAGAGTGGGTATTTGTTTATCACTCAGGCACAACATAGATGGAGACAAAAAGAATGTCACAGACTGCTTACTGCATGAAATGCAGGGAATTTAGCCACTTGACTATGAACCCCCATCAGTACTTAATCGCTATGTCAGCTCAACAATTTGAATATCTCATCTCAGATCCTCATCTCGTCTGAAATTGGGACAGAAATTGTCTTTCTGTGATGGTGAGGGCTGCCCTTTTTTAAACTTTCGATCTGTAGTGATTCAGATAAGGCCCATTCAGTGGGACACTGTTATCATCTGCTGACATATTGGATGCTGGAAAAGCTGACTGATGAAACACATTTGGACTCAGCATCGGCGGCCTGGGACAAGCACACTGATTAAAATTCAGTCGCTCACATGAAAGAGCACACGTGCAGAAGAGCCTTTATATTCACTGCCACCATCCAACAGTTGCTACAGTACCTCAGCCACACAACTGTTGATGCTCTGAATGACATCCAGTTCTTAGCGGTAGAAAGAAAACCCAAATTTCCACTACCTGAAGAGAGGGGAAAGTTTACCGTATAGTATGTTGGGATCTGATGTGCTCAGACGAAGAATGCACACTGCAGCCGAAAGATCAGCCTACAATTGCTACTGTACAGATATCACGATAGTATCCTGGTAGTTCAAATTTCCTGCTGATGCCAGGATTGAATTGTGACGCCCCTCTGCAGCCGCCTTGGTAATGCTTCTAAGAACTTCCCTGAAAACCCTGTTTTTATGTTGTACTGATTTGCCAGGAGGAAACTGGATTAGTGTTACAGTGTGCTGGCTGTAAGATGGTAGCGTTCTGATAATATGATGATGTTATAGCGACTCAATGGGTTGCATAGGACTGAGACTGTAGAAGAGGGTAAACCCTGGTCTCTTTCTGCAAATGTCTTAAAGATAAATGTCTGTGCTTTGGAATGCAGTGGCAGTGAAACCATCATAAATCAGACTCTAAACTATATAACTGGGATTGTCACGGAACGGCAGAGAGAGGACCCAAATGCGCAGTGCAAATGCAGCAGACAGATGGTATAATTAAAGGGCTTTAATACAGAAACGTGGTTCCAGACAGTCCAGCTCCGGCCGATGCAGGCGCGGCCGGAGCTGGGCCACCAGGAACCGATGCAGGCGCGGCAGGCACGACCTCCTACTGGAGGTCGTCGGGAACCTCAGCCGGAACTGCGACAAGCGCGACCTCCTCCTGGAGGTCGTGGGGAACCGCCGCCGGAACTGCGACAGGGACAGCCCCTCCAGGGCCAACAGGAACTAGAACGGCGTCCCCACAGGAGCCGACGGGAACAGGAACCAGAATGGCATCCTCACAGGAGCCAACGGGAACAGGAACTAGAACGGCGTCCTCACAGGAGCCGAGGGGAATAGGAACTAGAACGGTGTCCTCACAGGAGCCGACGGGAACAGGAACTAGAACGGCGTCCTCACAGGAGCCGACGGGAACAGGAATTAGAACGGCGTCCTCACAGGAGCCGACGGGAACAGGAACTAGAACGGCATCCTCACAGGAGCCGACGGGAACAGGAACGACCTCTACCGGGCCGACGGGAACAGGAACCTGAGCGTGACAAGGCTGGACTACGCCTCAGCAGGAACTGCGACAGGCGCGACCTCCTCCTGGAGGTCGTGGAGAACCGCAGCAGGAACTGCAACAGGCGCGACCTCCTCCTGGAGGTCGTGGAGAACCGCAGCCGGAACTGCGACAAGCGCGACCTCCTCCTGGAGGTCGTGGGGAACCGCCGCCGGAACTGCGAAAGGGACAGCCCCTCCAGGGCCAACAGGAACTAGAACGGCGTCCCCACAGGAGCCGACGGGAACAGGAACCAGAACGGCGTCCTCACAGGAGCCGACGGGAACAGGAACTAGAACGGCGTCCTCACAGGAGCCGAGGGGAATAGGAACTAGAACGGTGTCCTCACAGGAGCCGACGGGAACAGGAACTAGAACGGCGTCCTCACAGGAGCCGACGGGAACAGGAATTAGACCGGCGTCCTCACAGGAGCCGACGGGAACAGGAACTAGAACGGCATCCTCACAGGAGCCGACGGGAACAGGAACGACCTCTACCGGGCCGACGGGAACAGGAACCTGAGCGTGACAAGGCTGGACTGCGCTCTGAGCGTGACAGGACTGACCTGACTGAGACGTAGGAACTGGCGTGGCTGCTGGCTGCAGGCCTGGGAGTTGCAGGACTCCACGTAGGGCAGGTTCCCTCAGTACGAGAGTGGCTGCCTCCTCAAACAATTGTTCCCTCGTGCCCTTGTCTGATGCCGAATTGGCGGTGGCGACAGGAGTGGAGACGTGAACCATCGGAGCGGCGACAGGAACAGGAACGTGAACCACCGGAGCGGCGACAGGAACAGAGACGTGAACCGCAGGAGCGGCGACAGGAACAGAGACGTGAACCGCAGGAGCGGCGACAGGAACAGAGACGTGAACCGCAGGAGCGGCGACAGGAACAGAGACGTGAACCGCAGGACAGGTGACAGGAACAGAGACGTGAACCGCAGGAGTGGTGACAGGAACAGAGACGTGAACCGCAGGAGCGGCGACAGGAGCGGCGACAGGAGCGGCGACAGGAGCGGCGACAGGAGCGGCGACAGGAGCGGCGACAGGAGCGGCGACAGGAGCGGCGACAGGAGCGGCGACAGGAGCGGCGACAGGAGCGGCGACAGGAGCGGCGACAGGAGCGGCGACAGGAGCGGCGACGTGAACCACAGGAGCGGCGACAGGAGCGGTGACAGGAGCAGCGACAGGAGCGGCGACAGGAGCGGCGACAGGAGCGGCGACGGAGACGCGACCAGACGATGCGCGCAGAGCGCGTGTCAAGTCCCTCCGCATTAGCCGGAGTCCATCAAAGAACGCCTGCACCCCGGGGTACTCACGCCACCAGAACCCGTCCTCCAGTATTTCAATGGCCAACTTCACTACGGAGAGACTTTGAGACTGGGCGCTTCAGCATATTTCCTGGCCATCCCACGTTGAACGGAGCCTCTCTGCTTTCTAGTAACATGGCCATGTTGCTTAGCCTCCCCACTCTGTGACAACTCAGAGTGGAGCCCAGGACGCAGAGTCGCAGTCTTACACGCCTCTCTGCACGTTCTCTACAGCCCCGACCCACTCTTAGTCTTGGTTATCGCATAGAGACTGTGTCTGCTTCTCGACCACCTAAACTATAAAAGTCACACACAAATCAAAGAGGAGTGACTTACCAGAATTTAATAAACTTCAAAACAGTTCCTCTTACAGAACAAAGCAACAGTAAGTTAATAAAGTGTGGTTTAATAAATATCAGATCTCTCTCGTCTAAATCCTTTTTAATAAATGACTTGATAAGTGACCATCACATAGATCTGTTCTGTCTCACTGAAACCTGGCTGCAGCAGGATGAATATGTTACTTTAAATGAGTCGACTCCAATGAGTCACATCAACTATCATGTTCCAAGAAGTACAGGTAGAGGTGGAGGAGTAGCAGCAATTTATAAATCAGATTTATTAATTACTCCTAAACCTAAACATAGTTATAACTCATTTGAGAGCCCCACTCTGAGCCTTTCTCACCCAGACTCTAAAACTCAGTGTCAGGTTCTGGCTCTGTGCTCAGTTTTATTTTGAAAAGGACTTTGTTCATTGACCATATCATCCTGTTTTATTTTGGTAGTCTCCTGGTTTCTGTTTCTGTTCTAGCTTCACTCCCGGTTTACGTTTTGTCACAGCTGTCCCTGCTTCACCTGGTCATTATCCACACCTGCACGTTATCAGTAATCAAGTCACTTTGTATTTAACCACCACCTGTTTCCCTAGCTCTTTGCCACATCGTTGTTTGTGTGTTCCCGTATTATTCCAGTTCGTTGTTCTAGTCCTGCCGTATATCGTGTACCCTGTTTCTGACCGTTGATTCTGAGCCTGCCTAGTCCCTGTCTGCCTTCTCTGCCGTGATTATCTACCGCTGCCTGTTACCAACCTTGCCTGCCTGACCACGATCCTGCGCTCGACGATTCGGTATTGTAATCCATCTCTTGTGTATGACTTTGCCTGTCCCTGACGCCGTCTCTGCCTGATCCTGCTTAAACTCCGCTTGATCTTCCGTGTATGGCGCTGCCTGAAGTGGATTCTGTATTCTGGAATAAACTGTCCTCTTATCATCATAAACGCTGTGTTGTGCTGTGCATGTGGGTCCTCATCCGTGCGATCGTGACACTCAGAAGCCAGTTGTGTTTTGTATTGTTTACCGTCCTTCTTCTCCATATTCGGAGTTCTTAACTGAATTCTTTGAATTCTTATCTGACTTAGTTCTTAGCACAGATAAAGTCATTGTAGTGGGAGACTTTAACATTCATGTAGATGTTGACAGCAACTGTCTCAGCACTGCATTTAACTCCTTAATAGACACTATTGGTTTTACACAGCAGGTAAATGAACCCACTCATCGTTTTAACCACACCCTCGATCTTGTCCTGACATATGGGGTTGAAATTGATAATTTAATAGTTCTTCCCCAAAACCCTCTGTTATCTGACCATTTCTTATTAACTTTTGAATTTAGCACAACTGACCCTATAACAGCTGGAAAGAAATGTTACTATAGCAGATGTTTATCTGACAACGCTGTTGCCAGATTCAAGCAGATGATTCCATCATCTTTTGCCTCAATGTCTTGTAGATACACAGAGAACAGTCACCTTAATCCTTATGAACAGGTTGACTGTCTTGTGGATGATGCTGCAGCTTCTCTACGTACAATGTTAGACACAGTGGCTCCTCTGAAGAAGAAGACAGTGAATCAGAGGAGGTTAGCTCCGTGGTATAACTCAGAGATCAGCAGCCTACAGCAAAGGACTAGACAACTAGAAAGACAGTGGCGTTCCAACAAAATAAATGTAAACTGCATTGCATGGAAGGACAGTCTAATGAAATATAAAAAAGCACTTTGTGCTGCTAGAAAAACATATTATTCCTCCCTAATTGAGGAAAACAAAAACAACCCCAGGTTTCTTTTCAGCACTGTAGCCAGGCTGACAAAGAGTCATAGCTGTATTGAGTCTACTATCCCCTTAAATCTCAGCAGCAATGACTTTATGAACTACTTTACTAATAAAACTATCATCATTAGAAAAAACATTCAGCATTGACTTCTTCCAAATGACAGAAAGCACTGTATAGATCCATCAACTTTAAATTTATTAAATCCTCTGTCTTACCTAGACAGCTTCTTCCCCATAACTCATATGGAGTTAACCTCAATAACTAACTCTTCCAAGTTGTCCACTTGTCTTTTAGATCCAATCCCAATCAGATTACTCAAAGAAGTTCTACCTTTAATCAGCTCGTCCATATTAAATCAAATCAACCAAACTTTACAACTAGGCTATGTACCACAGGCTTTTAAGGTGGCTGTGGTCAAACCTCTATTGAAAAAACCAACCCTTGACCCTGGACAACTAGCCAACTATAGGCCCATTTCAAATTTACCCTTTATTTCCAAGATTCTGGGAAAAATCGTAGCTAAACAATTATCTGACCACCTGATTGGGAATAACCTGTATGAAGATTTTCAGTCAGGATTTAGAAAACATCATAACACAGAAACAGCTCTGGTTAGAGTCACTAATGATCTTCTATTAGCTTCGGACAATGGTCTAGTTTCTGTCCTTGTCCTGTTAGATCTTAGTGCTGCATTTGATACAATTGATCATAACATTCTATTACAGACACTAGAACATAGAATCGGGATTAAAGGAACAGCATTGGGATGGTTTAAATCCTATTTGTTGAACAGATTCCAGTTTGTTCATGTTAATGATGAATTCTCCACATGCATAAGAATTAGCTATGGAGTACCACAGGGTTCTGTGCTGGGTCCAATTCTGTTTAGCCTATTTATGTCTCCTCAAGGTGAGATTATTAGAAAGCATTCTATTAATTTTCATTTTTACGCAGATGATACTCAGCTATATATGTCCTTGGAACCAAATGAAACAGATCAACTAGTCAAAAGTCAGGGTTGTTTAAAAGACATCAAATCCTGGATGTCCCAAAACTTCCTTCAACTAAACTCAGATAAAACCGAGATTCTTATTGTTGGGCCTAAAAATCTGAGAGAGACACTATTGAGTCAGATAGCCACCCTGGATGGCATAACATTAGCTTCAGATTCTACTGTGAGGAACCTTGGTGTCATGTTTGACCAGGATCTCTCTTTTACATCATACATTAAACAAATCTCCAGAACCGCCTACTTCCACCTTAGAAATTTAGTTAAAATCAGAAGCATCCTCTCTCAGAGCAATGCAGAGAAACTGATCCATGCATTTGTTACCTCTAGGCTGGACTACTGTAACTTCTTACTCATAGGATGTCCTAACAGCTCCTTAAAAAGCCTACAGCTTATTCAAAATGCTGCAGCCAGAGTTCTGACAGGACTTAGAAAGAGAGATCACATTTCTCCTACATTAGCTTCTCTGCACTGGCTGCCTGTAAAATGTAGGATAGAATTTATAATTCTCCTACTCACCTACAAAGTACTCAATGATAAAGCTCCTTCTTATCTTAAAGACCTCATAGTTCCTTATGCTCCCAGCAGAACACTTCGTTCTCAGAGCGCTGGGCTACTTGTGGTTCCTAGAGTGTTTAAATGTAGAACAGGGGGCAGAGCTTTTAGCTACCAAGCTCCTCTCCTCTGGAACCAGCTTCCTCTTCAGGTTCGAGAAGCTGACACACTCTCCACCTTTAAGATCAGGCTTAAAACCTTCTTTTTTGATAAAGCTTATAGTTAGAGATGGTTCAGGTCACTGGCAATTATTGTTAGTCACAGGAACCATCTCTTAGTTAAGCTGCAATAGACATAGACTGCTGGGGGACTTAATTTATACACTGAGCTCCTCTGTTTCCTTCTACCTCCTCTGTCCAATAACCTTCCATCATTGTCCCATGTTTAACTAACCTTGTCTCTTTCTCTCCAGTAGTTGTGCTTCTCTCCTCTCTCCCCCCCCACTCTCTATCCCTCTCTGTCCTCACCTACAGGTACCTTGTTGTTGCTTGTTGCTGTTGCTGTGCTTTTCTATCTCTCTATCCTCTCACCCCAACCGGTCGAGGCAGATGGCCGCCCAAATCCAGTCTGGTTCTGCTGGAGGTTTCTTCCTCGTTAGCGAGGGAGTTTTTCCTCTCCACTGTTGCTGTCAAATTAAATGCTTGCTGTATGTGGGATTTGTTGGGTTTAGTTGTGTGAGGTTTTAAACCTTACTTTGTAAAGTGCCTTAAAATAACTTTGTTGTGATTTGGCGCTATGTAAATAAAATTGAATTGAATTGAACTAGGAGTGGCCAGAATCAGAGGCACCAACAGAGGGAAAATGTGAGTGACACAGGCAGGGTCAGGAGCATAACACTGTCTGGTATTGGTGAAAGAAACAAAGCAAACAGCTGCAAAAACATGGGCATAATTTGTTGGAAATAAATCTTGCATGAAAAGCCTTCTTACAAGATTTTCATATGCATTATTCATGTCAAACACTGAGGTAGCCTTTTTCTATAACTCGGAGAATTGTTTGATTTCCTGTGTAGCAAATCACTGTGATCACTGATAAGCTATTGTGCTATCAACGTACAGTATCTGGTTCAGTGAAAGAGCTTTGAAGAACTTCCTCAAATTGCTGCAATCGGAAACCTCATATTGCGTTTTTGCAACAACACAGACACGCAGACACAAAAAATAAAAAAAGTTTGGTTATGTAGCTGGCGAAACAAAAGGAGGCGATTGTTATTTTAATTAACGCAATCAATCACGGCTACAATTACCAGTGTCAAGCACGACAAACACATTGTGTCTACATCTGTGTTGCGCTTCAGTCAATTAATCTTTTTGTTTAAAAAAATGTTTAATCAAGGCACGTGTTTCACTACCGTCGCGACACCCTGACGGCTGGCAGTGATAAATCAGCTGTTGATATGGAGCCTAGATTAAAACAGATGTCATTTAAAGCCAGGGGCACCTGGTCTGACTGTAGAAATGATCTTCAGAATGAGGATGAATGCACCATTTTTACAGTGAGAGTCTAATAGTGAACAAGTGTGTAAGAAATGTTGTGAAAAATAAAATCTGCTTGGAGAGATTTTTCCTGAATATAATAAAACTGTTTGGCACCGGCACATTGTAAATAAGAGCCAGCAGCTCCTGGATTATAAAAATAGTGATAACTCTGTGAAGACCGCCTCTTTATCAGCTACTCAGCCCAGCTCACAGCTTAACCTGTGTTGGTGTATTTTCATCTTAAGTTTTTATCGAATCACATTTTTGTAACGCCATCTTCCAAGTTGCTAACAGAATATTTAAAAAACTTTACTCCTTCACCAGTTCCCCATCTGTTCAGAGTCAGACACATGGACAGTTGTCTTAGGTTCATGAAAACAATAGAAGACTGAATGTTTCCCATTTTACCATCGTGTTCCACTTAAATCTAGTTTTACATACATGGCATAAACATTTATAGTATTTGTTCAATGGATCAATCAAAAGTAACTTCAATCATTTTCTACTTCTACCTGTGGTCCATACCTAACAACTATACAGCTGATTCTAGGAATGAGTTTATTCTGAAATATACATATAATATACATATAAAGACGTATTTATTTTATTTTGCTTCATGTTAATGATTGTGTGGCTATCGCTGACAGGCATCTGAAAGTCCACATTGTTGTGTGCAAATGTCAGTGCTGTGTAAAGCAAAATTTTGTAAGATAAGATAAGATAAGGCGGTGGTAATCCCACCATGGGTTGATCGGATATTGCACATGTAAAAGTTCGCTCAAACATTTTGTATGGTGACCACAGTATAAGGTGACAATTGTAGCAACAGTTACAATAACAGTGATTTACAAGGAGCACCTTAGGTTGTAAAGCCTTGTAAAGTAAAGACAGCAGCAGGTAGAAACGACCTACTGCATGGTGTCGCTCCTTCAGACACTTAGGATGTATCAGTCTGTCACTAAGGAGATGCATAGTGATGACACCGTTTTCATACATCCCGTCGCTTCTTGTCTGCTGAGATGCTGCTGCACCAGCAGACCACTCCATAAAAGATGGGTGATGCCACAACAGAGTCATACTGTAGAAGGTCTTTAGGAGTGGTCCCTGGACTCCAAAAGACCTCAGTCTCCTTAACAGATAGAGTCTGCTCTGTCCTTTTTTATACAGTGCGACTGTATTGTGTGACCAGTCCAGTTTATTGTTGAGGTGAACACCCAAGTACTTGTAAGAGTCCACTCTCTTAATGTCCCTTCCCTGGATGTTCACCGGTGTTAGTGCAGAGTGTGTGTGCCTGCGAAAGTCTACCACCAGTTCCTTGGTTTTCCCTGCATTAATCTGTAGTTCCGCTGGCACCAGTCCACAAAGTTCTGAATCAGTTCTCTGTACTCTATGATAATACTCTACAATGTCCCTGTCCTGGTTGTTTCTGAACCATCAGGAGAACAGAAATCTTTCATTTAAGGTTCTAAATGGTTTTGTGAATACCATATCAAACTTGTAATGGCTAAATCAATCATCCTATAACAAGTTTAATAAGACCATAGATATTTTGTTTAGAGCCCAAATTTTGGTAAAAAAATGTTACCTGCCAACAAATATGTTTATATATCATGCAATCCAGTTCTCTTATAAAAATGTGTTCATTGAGACAGGTTAGCATGAAGGCGTGTAAAGATTTTTAAAGATGTCTTTTTGCATGTGGTCACATACTAAACTCATGATCACGGCTGGGGCTGCGCTGTTTATTTTCAGAAAAAGTTGTTTGACAAGCGACTAAGGCCAATTTCCAGCTCATCACTCTGACCAAGGCTGGACAGAATTATTTGAGTTCTTCACACCTCTTTTTATCAGGATGTTCAGAACTCTTGCTTGTACTGTACAGAGGATTTAAATTACTACAGCTCACGACAGTGTGTCCTGTCTGAATTGTTCTAGATTTACAGAACCGGGAGCAGAATAGATTTAGTTAATGGCGCTTTAATGAAAGAGGATCTTTGATATTGTTGAACTGTTGCAAAAACTAAATGCAGCCCACTGTTTTTACTGACCAGTTTGAGAGTAGACACACTCCTCATGCAGATCACGTCTGAGTGATGCATGTCTCAAATTCCCTTCTGTGCCTGATGAAGGTCTCCATCAGATCTCTATTACTGTAGTCAGGGAAGATGAGAACAATAACTTCCAGGCGTTTTTTAGCGCTTGTCTTTGACTAAAACAACATGACAATATAAAAGTAGGCAGAAAGATTTGTCGAGTGTTGGGTATCAGAGTAGTATGAGTCTTGCATAAATGTATTTCTACTAAGCATCACCCATGTGTGATTTACATGTATGCATTAACACACATCACTGATATCAGCTGTGAAATCAGTTTGCTCTTCCCCAATAAAACACAGTTTAGTAGCCGACTGCTTGTATTTGGTGCAAAGGTTTGACTTTTTTCTTTGGAAAGAGCTTGTGATCAGTGGAGGGATGAAACACCACATGCAGCCTTTTTTAAACTGCTCACATTGCAGAAAATAAAGTGGTCATTCACTGAAATAATGTGTAGCAATTTATGATAAGGGAAATAATAGTAAAATCAGTGTGGCACTCAATCCGACACCCCTCTTTCTATAAAAAAAACAAATATGAATAAGCTTGAGTTGATATCATGAATAAAACACTAGCTACAGGGAGATTCCTTACAAACACAGGAGCAGAGGAGGAAACCGTCCACCTCCAGCATCATACTGTTTGCAGTTCTAGAAATGTATTTGTTCCCATTTCACTATAAAATGCTAATTATATTATATAACACAGGCTTATACTACAGTCATCTCAAAGTCAAAACTGATTAAAATTGTTTCTGTCGCTAGCATACTGTTTACTGTAGGTTTGTTTTGACGCCTTTATATTTACTTACTGTTGATAACTATCCCCTGGCTTCATGTTAAACAGTTTATTCTTCTTTTTATTAATATGTAGTCACATAGAAAGATCAAAGATCCGGGGGGTGACTGAGTGTGTGCAGCTGTTCTGGTTACTGGGTCTGTTGTTGTCGTGAGTATGGCAGCCTCGTCACCTTGGCTTTTACAGGTGCCACTATTCATGCATGAATGAATGTATCGCCATTCTGGTTGCTGTGGTCTTGTTTTGCTGTCTCACTAACATGATACTGATCCATGCTGCATCTGAGTGGTAGGTGTTGTGTGCTGGGCTGTTAGCACTGCTGTCACTCTCAGTTCTATTGTGAATGCAGGGAACAAAAAATAAGATAAAGCATAAATGTTTATTTCATAATTTATTGCTGCAAAGCCAAGTTTTATGTATTTTGCCATTTTATTTGGAGGAGTTGTTCATTAGGTTTTAGAATGTTAAAATAGAAAACAGCTGCTATAGATAGTGAAACATTAGCGTATTAGCATTTTTGCATTATAATGTACCTCATTGTGATGTTGCCTTTGTAACGAGTGGAAAAATGAAATTTGACACACATAAAGCATAAAGCATGCTTTTAATCAATTCTACGTAATTAAACGTGCTTATCGTTTCTCACTATGTTATCCTGATTTTACAGGCATTAAATAGCCCAGTTTATCTTTTTTCATCTGTTTCCGTGCCACATATCGATCTGCTTCTTGGCACAGTGCTTCCACGCTCAAACTCACTTTAGATCCTCATATGGAGGAGAGAAAAAATACTGTATATAATGAAATGTTAAACTGTGCAGTGTGCATTCATTTCCTAGAGAACTGTTCCAGTCTTTTCCCTAAACAAATAAATTGAAAATTGAGGCTCCTATTATCTCTTTGTGAACAAACTTGCGCACACAGCCACACACATCTAGCCAGTGACAGTGATCCCAGTGAGGCCACTGGCTTCTGTCACACATGCTTCATTAGCATGAATGATGATCGTCCTTCTCCCTGTACTGTAGTTACTGTGCAGACTGCCATCCTCAGCAGATGATGACTGTGCATGCATATGTTCGTACAAGTGTTTTCGTAGCCATTTCTATGGGGCATGTTTATAATATTCACACAATTTGAAATAAAAGTTGCTCTCGAACTCCTCTGCTTTATTTTAAGGCGCTGTTTGCTGTGTGTGTGTTTTGTGGTCTCACAGCGTATTTACAAAAGACGTCATCACTTGAAAACACACCACACAATGCATTTCTACTGCATCAGCACTTTGTGATGCTGTAGCAAACGTTGTGAATAGAGGGGAGCATTGAGCTAGTCATTTATAATAGATAATGAACCTTCCCATTTATCTCTCTTTCACTGTCCCACTCGCAAGACTTTTTTTGCTTTTGCTCTCCTGCTTCTGTCATAATGGATAAAATACAGTTGGGAGGAATATGCACAGTGTTATTCTGGTTTTATTGAGCAGAAACGGTGGAGATGGGCAAGAATTATGCTGCCTCAGCTCTACACAGCATGGTGGGTAAATCAGAGCTTACAGCAGGAGGAAGTCATTAACCTCTCTCTACATAGGTCTGAAAAAGATGGGCAGATGAAAACAAAGCAGGAAAATTTCCTAACAAAAGATGTTACGAGGTGTGAAAAGGAAATTTTGATGAGATGGGATTAAAAAATGTTCTGTCGATCTTATTCCAGATCCGCTGGTGAGAGGCCTTACCCAGGCGATTAGGAGGACATGCTTGTGGAACCGGGAGATCCCTTACCGCCTCCCTGACGTGGCACTCCACCGGCCAGGAAACCGCCCCCAGTAGGCACTTTGCCGGCTAAATGGTCTCAGGTTCCGTGGAGTCTTCCGGTGTCTCGTGGAGTCAAGACAGCGCGTCGGGCTTGGTATTTTTGGACCCTGGTCTATAGGAAAGGTGTAAGTTAAACCGGCTGAAAAACAGAGCCCACCTGGCCTGGCGTGAATTTAGTCGTCTGGCGGTCCTCAGGTACTCCAGGTTCTTGTGGTCCGTATATATATAAATATATAAATGGTTGTTCTGCTCCCTCCAACCAGTGCCTCCACTCCTCGAGCGCCACCTTGACGGCCAGCAGCTCCCGGTCCCCGATACTATAATTCTTCTTCGCTGGAGACAGTTTCCTGGACATAAAGGCACAAGGATGGAGCCTACCTCCGGCTGGATCTCTCTGGGAGAGAACTGCTCCTACACCCGTGTTGGAGGCGTCCACTTCCACGATGAACTGTCTTCCTGGGTCCGGCATGTTCAGAATGGGGGCTGACGTGAAGCTCTCCTTCAGTTGCTGAAAAGCGGCTTCTGCGTCCGCCGTCCACTGAAAAGGAGATCTAACAGAGGTTAAGGCATGCAGTGGAGCCGCGATGCTGCTGAAATGCCGGATGAACTTGCGGTAGAAGTTGGCGAATCCCAGAAACCGCTGGACATCCCTGCGGCACTGGGAAACCGGCCATTCTTCCACCGCCCGCGTTTTGGCCAGGTCCATCTGGATCCGGCCCTGTGATACTATGAAGCCGAGAAATGCCACGGTCTCCACGTGGAACTCACACTTCTCAGCCTTCACAAATAGTCTGTGCTCGAGCAACCGTTTGAGCACCTGATGTACATGGGAGATGTGCTCCTCCTTGGGGTAGGAGAAAATGAGGATATCATCCAGATAAACAAAAAACAAAATCATTAATCATGGACCCGAGAATGTCATTAACAAAGGCCTGGAACATGGCCGGCGTGTTGGTGAGACCGAATGGCATGACCAGGTACTCGAAGTGTCCGTTGGGCGTGTTAAAGGCCGTTTTCCACTCATCGCCCTCGCGATATGCGCACCAGATGGTACGCATTGTGGAGGTCTAATTTTGTGAAACACGTGGCACCGGAAAGCAGTTCGAAGGCTGAGGATAGCAGCGGCAAGGGGTAAGAATCCCGTACCGTGATGTCATTAAGCCCTCGATAGTCGATACACGGCCTTAGCGATCCGTCCTTTTTTCCCACGAAGAAGAACCCCGCTCTTGCGGGTGATGATGAAGGCCGTATGATTCACGAAGCTAGTGCTGAGTTCAAATACTTCCTCATGGCCGTTCGTTCCTTTGGGGACAAGTGGAACAGCCTCCCCTTGGGTGGTGCCGTACCGGGCCTTAGGTTAATTGCACAATCGTGCTTCCTGTGTGGTGGTAGGGATGTGGCTCTGACCTTACTGAAAACCGTTCGGAGGTCGTGGTAGCACTCTGGAACACCCTTGAGGTCAATCTCCTCTCCTCCTTCCATCCCCGTCGCCTCCTGTGGATCCTCTGACTCGAGTGTGGATTGGAAACAGGTGGTTCGACACCCCGTACCCCATTCACACACCTCTCCGCTCCTCCAATCCAGTGTGGGGTTGTGCCTCCTCAGCGAGGTGTGCCCTAAAACCACAGGGTGATAGCAGGACTCCACCACTAAGAATGTGATTCTCTCAGAATGACCATCGGCAAACGTCATGGGAACAGGTGCGGTGTGGTGCGTGACCTTCCACAGTCTGCGGCCGTCCAGTGCCTCCGTTTCCACTGGCGACGCTAGGGGGGCTGTATGAATGCCCATGCGCTCCGCCAACCCAGCGTCCATCAGACTGGCGTCAGCTCCGGAGTCGATTAGCACAGCCTGCTGGATAGAACGGGTACTGGAAGTTAATGTCACGGTAGGTAGAGATCTAGCGGCGGCTCCGCCAAGGATAGTTCGGCTTATCGCTATTCGCCGCTCTAGTGATGAGCCTGATCTTTTACTGGACACCTTGCTGCGTAGTGTCCACCCTGTCCACAGTACATACACAGTTGCTGCGTCTCACTAAGGAGGAGAGATGCAGGCGACGTGCCCGATCTGCATGGGTTCTTCTGTAATTTGGGTTTCACCCATGCCTCGCTGACTCGCCTGACCACTCGTTCCCCTCGTCGACATCCGTGGGCACTGAGCGGGAACGTAGTGTGGTTCCCTCGCTCTCTCTTTGCCGTGATGTTCTCGCTCACTGTTCCCCAGCCGTCGGTCGATTCGTATGGCCAGCGCGATCAGATCATCCAAAGTGCTAGGGAGCTTGCGATTGGCCAGACAGTCCTTTACCCGGCGTGACAGTCCGCGGATAAAAACGTCTCCAAGCACGGTGGCCTCCCAACCAGCCTCCGCTGCCAGCGTCCGGAACTCTATGGCGTACTTGGCCGTCGTTCTCCTCCCCTGGCGGATGTTCACCAGCCTTTGTGCAGCCTCTCTCCCCGGAATGATCTCCTGGAAGATCTGTTTTAGTGCTTCCGAAAAGGAGGTGAATGTGGCCACGCAGGAGGAACCGTTCTGCCACTCTGCTGTCGCCCACGCCTCCGCCTTGCCGGTCAGATGGGAAATGGCATAGGCCACACGCGATCTCTCCGTGGGGAAAGCAGCTCGAAGTGAATCTCGCACTGAGTGATGAATGCTCGGCAGTCGCCGGACTCACCCGAGAAGCATGTAGGTGCTCCCAAACGAGCGTCGGGAACCGGGATGACAGCCACTGGAGCCGCAGCGATCGCACTTGTCCCGGCAGCGGCTACGGGCACCTGGATTGGTTCCTCTTGTCGCAGGGCGCAGTCCGCCAGCCTCTGCAGCGCCTCGTTGGTCCTCTCCTCCTGCTCGCTGAGCCGCTTTCCTTGAGCGAGGAGCGCAGCACGCAGGGTCTCTACGCTGGCTGGGTCCATGTCTGGCCAGATCGTTCTGTCAGGTTTTGGCAGAGATCGGACCCACATGCACAGCACGAGACGTCAGACAGATGGTAGAATTTTAAGGATTTAATACAGTTCTCTTTACAACAGTCGGTCCAGGTCATACACAATGATTCTCAGGTTTCAGTACAGAGGGAGCAGGCTGAATCAGGTCCAAGGGCAGGCAAGGGTTCGACAACAGGATTGGCAAGGTTACAGTACCGGTAAGGAGCAGGCTATCTCGAGGTCCGGCGGTCAGGTCGGTATTACAAGTTCTTTTCCAGGCGACAGTACCATTCAGGAACAGACAGGAATCGGGAGTCAGGAACACGAAGCAGGATCAAGAAGCAAACAGGCAGGAGGATGAAACGCTGGAAAGTGATGACTGGCATACAACGATCTGGCAACAGGCTAAGGGAACTGGTGGTGGTTAAGTATGCAGGTGAGTGATTACTGATTCTAGGCAGGTGTGAGTAATGAGAACCGGAAGTACAGTAAGACTGGAGCTAATGAGATGCGACTGGAAACCGGAACTGCTACGCTAAAACAGGATGTGACTTCAAGAACATGACACATTGATTCTTCCTCTCAGAGAAATAGAGGTACTGTTTTGAGGTGCAACTAGATTAGTCAAAGAAGTTCTACCTTTAATCAGCTCGTCCATATTAAATCAAATCAACCAATCTTTACATTTAGGCTATGTACCACAGGCTTTTAAGGTGGCTGTGGTCAAACCTCTATTGAAAAAACCAACCCTGGACCCTGGAGGACTAGCCAACTATAGGCCCATTTCAAATTTACCCTTTATTTCCAAGATTCTTGAAAAAAATCGTAGCTAAACAATTATCTGACCACCTGATTGGGAATAACCTGTATGAAGATTTTCATTCAGGATTTAGAAAACATCATAGCACAGAAACATCTCTAGTTAGAGTCACTAATGATCTTCTATTAGCTTTGGACAATGGTCTAGTTTCTGTCCTTGTCCTGTTAGATCTTAGTGCTGCATTTGATACAATTGATCATAACATTCTATTACAGACAATAGAACATAGAATTGGGATTAAAGGAACAGCTTTGGGATGGTTTAAATCCTATTTGTAGAACAGATTCTAGTTTGTTCATGTTAATGAGAAATTCTCCACATGCACAAGGATTAGCTATGGAGTACCACAGGGTTCTGTGCTTGGTCCAATTCTGTTTAGCCTATACATGTCTCCTATAGGTGAGATTATTAGAAAGCATTCTATTAATTTTAATATGCCACCCTGGATGGCATAACATTAGCTTCAGATTCTACTGTGAGGTACCTTGGTGTCATCTTTGACCAGGATCTCTCTTTTAAATCATACATTAAACAATTCTCCAGAACCACCTACTTCCATCTTAGAAATATAGCTAAAATCAGAAGCATCCTCTCTCAGAGTGATGCAGAGAAACTGATTTGTTACCTCTAGGCTGGACTACTGTAACTGCTTACTCATAGGATGTCCTAACAGCTCCTTAAAAAGCCTACAACTTATTCAAAATGCTGCAGCCAGAGTTCTGACAGGACTTAGAAAGAGAGATCACATTTCTCCTACATTAGCTTCTCTGCACTGGCTGCCTGTAAAATGTAGGATAGAATTTAAAATTCTCCTACTCACATACAAAGTACTCAATGATAAAGCTCCTTCTTATCTTAAAGACCTCATAGTTCCTTGTGCTCCCAGCAGAACGCTTTGTTCTCAGAGCGCTGGGCTACTTGTGGTTCCTGGAGTCTTAGAACGGGAGGCAGAGCTTTTAGCTACCAAGCTCCTCTCCTCTGGAACCAGCTCCCTCTTCAGGTTTGAGACACACTCTCCACCTTTATGATTAGGATTAAAACCTTCCTTTTTGATAAAGCTTATAGTTAGAGATGGTTCAGGTCACTGGCAATGATTGTTAGTCACAGGAACCATCTCATAGTTAAGCTGCAATAGACATAGACTGCTGGGGGACTTAATTTATACACTGAACTCTTCTGTTTCCTTCTACCTCTTCTGTCCAATAATCTCCCATCATTGTTCTATGTTTAACTAACCTTGTCTCTTTCTCTCTAGTAGTTGTGCTCCCCCTCCCCCCTCTCTCTCTCTCCTCCACTCTGTCCTCACCTACAGGTATTATTGGACTCAGAGCCTTGTGTCTGTGATGGGTAGCTGTGGGTCAAACCATCCTGCCTGTATCCAGTCCCTGGTCCAACCATCCTGCCTGTGCTCTGTTGTTGCCTGTCTCTCTCTCTATCCCCTCACCCCAACTGGTCGAGGCAGATGGCCTCCTACATCCAGCCTAGTTCTGCTGGAGGTTTCTTCCTCGTTAGAGAGGGAGTTTTTCCTCTCCACTGTTGCTGTCAAATTAAATGCTTGCTGTATGTGGGATTTGTTGGGTTTAGTTGTGTGAGGTCTTAAACCTTACTTTGTAAAGTGCCTTGAGATAACTTTGTTGTTATTTGGCGCTATATAAATAAAATTGAATTGAATTGAACTACTGTCGCTTGTGTTAAAGCCCTCTACAGTACCTCATCTCTATGATCTGATACTGTACATACTTGGTTCTGCCAGTTTGGAAAACTGACACTCAAAGCAACCCAAATTTAAAATGTCCTTTAATCCTGAACCTAATTTTACTTGCTTGTTTGTGCAACAGGCCTCTGATGTAGCGCAGGCATAGCTCTATAAAGGACTCGTTATAATAATAAATTTTAGTGCACCGCAAAGGGGCGTGTTCAGTTACTGCATCGTAAAGTATGCCTGTTCACAAAAGGCAATAAAACACTGCTTCATACTAATGTAATTATCCTGGATTAACAAACAAGCCAACTAGCTTGCAGCCTCTGTATTGTGTTTCTGCTCCACCATTAGGGAACATCATTACAGAATAGTAAAAATAACTCTGGGGAGGAGGCTATAACATGTGTACTGTCATTTTATCTAATTATTGCACTGACAGGCTGCTTGATTGTCGATTTGACTGATGCTGGTTTATTTGTATTTACATTATGTTCATTGCTGCTTTCATAAGAAACTGAAATATTTAACAAAGTCGCCCTGGAACAGGCAGGAGACAATGAGAAAAGGCTTTGTGTTTTTCTACTTTTATTTTGATTTAATGTTTATTAAAATGTGAGATGTTTTGATTAACATTTTGACAGGAGGCCATTCTGGTTGTCCATCATGCTCTTATTTATTAATGGGTAAGTTTTCATAACATGAAAAACTTGTGTTATGAAACAGAATTGTTGTAATGTGCCACTTAGGTATATTTTGATTTGTGAACATGGGAAAAGTTAATATGTATGTTAATCCATTACTCCATTATTCCATTATATTTCTATACACTATTAACACATTAGCGTGTGGATTGTGTCCCTGTCAGCAGTACTGTTTGTTTAACATGTGATTTATGTAAAGCTTAAACACAAAGATTTGCCAAGATTTTGGCCTTATTTCCCCCCATTAAAAACCATCACTTCACAACCATGGGTGGTTTTACTTACAATCTTTATGTTATTATTTTTCTTATTTGTTTCCCACAGACCAGTTATACTTTCATTCCATACTTATACTGTAGCAACTCACAACTAACTAAATATTACATAAATATAATTGTGTCAGACTTCTAGCCACTTTTCTGTCTCCGGACAGAAAAGAAACATGTTTCTCTGTAAACATATGTTGCCGTACTGTAAATCACTTCAACTTTTATTGTCATAAATTATCTATCTTTGCTGCCCAAGACAGGAACAGTGTGATTTTACTGTAGTGAAGCTATCAATTTACATGTCCTATAAAAAGTAATCAGGAAGCATGCACAGTGAGCACATTTATGAAGTTAAATACTGATGCCTTCAAGTAAAGTAGAAAAATAATCATGTTGACAATATTAAAGGGATGTAAAAATAAAGGATGGACAAACCAAGAGCAAATCCTACAGATCTCTCCCTGAAAGTTACTGTAGTAGGCAGTGAGGGAATAGAAGTAAGCAGGGAACAGGCCTTTGTCTCTTTTGTGTTCTTCATTACCATCAACACAAAAGTCTTGGTACTGATTCTGTCTATTGGATTATGAATGTGCTGTGAATCCACAAGACAGCATCACAGGGAAGCAATATTGTCTTTGTCTGCAAAGTGCATATCAAAGACATCCATCTGTGGTGATAGTTATCCAAATCTCAGTCAAACACATACTTGCTTAATCCGAGGCTTTTGAATAAGGGTGACAAACAACAGCTGTGAAACAGGATATGAAGCAATGTGTAAAGACAAAGGCTATTTGAAATGGATGGCGAGGAAAATAACATCCTGCTTAATGGTTCTGGTTGCTTATAAACAATCGCTTAATCAAGCTGAATACATTTTCTACTTGGTGTCATTTTTCTTGCCCTTCACTCTGTACGTTGTTTTTTCCTGCTGTGTTTGTCACTGATTAAGGGAAATCAGTGGTAAGAAACTCATGAATTCATATAGTACAGTAACTAAAAGCTCAAAACCTTATCACGCTCCTTAAAGTGAAAGCTGTACAGGCAAACATTAAGAGGCCCGCTCAACTCTGAGGCAGTGGCCAGACTGACAAAATTAAGGATCTAAATGCATGAAGTTTCATGTTTTTAAATGTTTCAGATCACAAAAGTATGATTTCTCCAGATGACACCAAAAAAAGTGTTAGAAGTGAGTGTTTAGTTTCTCCCCTTGATAGTTTCATTTCCTGGTAAAAAAACAACAACATTGGTTAAGCAACGTTTAAGATCTTTCAGAAAACTCAATAAACTGACACTTGTCCCTGTCGAGCTGTGGGATGAGAACATGTGGATGCTGCTTCTGGCTCCATCAGTTGTTGGCTTTTTGATATAATTCTACATACAGTAATTGTGTTTGAGTGTTCCATGAGGTCCTAAAACTCACATTGTAAAGTGCCTTCAGATTACTTTTGCTGTGAATTGGCAAAATAAAATCAAATTGAACTCAATTGAATTTGTACCTGTGTGTTACAGGATGTACTTGCCAAAAGCTTTAGTTTCTAGCAACTCATGATAGATTTTTAACTAATTTTTAGTATTTAGAAGTAGTTTCTCATTCACATGTTTCTGATGATGTTTTGCGCTCCCTTGTAGGAAAGGTGCTGTTCACATTTATGTACAGTAGAAAAATAATTATTATTTACACTACATTACATTTTGCTATATGGGGCATTTTGTATTGGTTTCTATTCTAGTTGAACACATAGCAGGTTTGAGGCAGCATCACTTTGTGTAATGATCTTCCAGTTGCTCCTGTTTGTTAACAGAACGGCAAGCTTTTGCAATTGCTTTGTGCAAACACCAGAGATCTACAGTACAGTACATTGAGAAATAAAGGTTCTCAAATTCCTAATTACCAAAACGTAGTTTACCATGTACATGATATTCAGGATATCAGTTGAGTCAAGAAAGCAAACTGTAACTTAAATACAAACAAAGATATAAATGCCAAAAAATGTCGCTGCAAATGCTGACATTCTCTTGGACGAGAAATTTCTTGGGAAAATCTTTTCTTCTGAAATTGACTTTCTGTAGTAATGTAAATGTTGTAAATTGTAGTTTTGGTAAACATTTGTATTTTGAATCACAAGGTACTGTATGTTTACTGTTGTGTGTGTTTATGTTTGATTAGATGAGTAGTCTTTGTTTCCACAAGAAATGGTCAATTAATTGCAAAATGGGTCAGACTAGATTTAAAAATATTTTAATGAATACAGTAAAAGGTTTGAGTTAGTTTGAAGATGACACCAGGCAATTTAGGGATGCATGGGTACTGCCTCTGCTATAAGCATGAAAGGCCTTGGGCTTTTATATGGGTACTAAAAGATCAACTACAGGAAATGGAATCTTGGGGTTTTATTGTACCCACACTTGGTTGTTCTATGCTGCAACAGACACCATAGAGTATAAACTCAGCTTTAGGACTCCTTGGGCTAACAAATACTCAAAGATTTGAGTAAAATCACAGAATGGAAAAGAAAAGAACATATACTTTTAATGGTTAAAACAACTAAAATTTCACTTTATTCATGTAGTAGCAAATCAAGAGTCAACTCATGGCATGTTACAATGCAAGGTTCATGATCGTAAGGAATATGACAATGACAACAATTAAATATATTTACTGTAGTCTAAAACCAAGCAACAATGAAAAGGAAACACTACTTGATCAAAGAAAAGAATCAGGGTGGTCAGCCATGTTTGGGGTGGAGAGATACTGTACTAACAAACAAAACACTGAGCAGATTAGGAGGTACAGCAAAAAATACTGGAGAGAGAGGAGCCTACAGTGCCTACACACTCTGCTTCCCATTCTTCCCATTCTGAATTTGGAGACTCCAGGAACCACAGGTGCAGTGCACCTTTTTAGGCAGATATTACGGTTCTATAAAATATGATGGGGGGTACAGTTAGTGCTTTCATTGTCTTTATGTCTTTTAAAGAATGTTGACTACTCTAACTATAGTCCCAGCTACTAGGTTATGGTTCTGTA